>NC_137115.1:23329849-23927996 GCF_949357685.1 Gobio gobio | reverse complement strand
CCAGTTTAAAAGGTAAAAAAAACCACACCACTTTTCCATGATAAATGAGCTGAAAATGCAAAAAATTGACCTTTGACCTCTCCGATGCACATGTCACCAGGCTTGATAAAGTTTTTGCAACCAGCAGCTCAAAAATCAAGTGCTCAGACCCTATAGTCTTTTTTTATAGGCCTTTTTAGACCCTTTTATGCCCTTTTTATTAGGGGCCAAGCACCAAAGGTGCGAAGGCACCTATTGAAACCGTTCCCGTCTTTTTTTCTTCCGCCATGGGAGTCTATGGCAGCCCATAGAACCGTATGGTAAAAAGTTGTGAAATTTGGCACACTAATAGAGGATGGTCTGGTATGTCACCATGGCAATTTTGGTGTCTCTATCTCAATCCCTCTAGCGCCACCACCTGTCCAAATGTGTACTCATGTTTATGCTAATAACTTTTTGAACCGTAAGGGCTAGAAACGAAATTCTTTTTCCCTCTAATTTCTTGAGCTCGTGCCAATTCGATTGCACCTATGACGTCATTTTCCATCTTGGATATTTCCCCGCCATTTTCAATTAACCGGAAAACCTACTTTTGCGAACTCGTCCTAGACGGTTCATCCGATTTGCACGAAAATTAACCAGATCATCTTCAGACAATATTGACAAAAAATCTTGCAAATCAAGTTGATTCGTCTAATCGTTTTTGATAAACGCGCGAACAAATTTTACATAACGTTTGCAAAAAACACACTTAAGGCAATATCTCCGCAACGCTTTATCGTGTTCAAACCAAACTTGGTACATGTCATCATAAGCATGACTCGAGGCTACATGCAGCGTTTCGGCGCTGTGCCACCTACTGGTCTGGAGATACGAAAAATGGCTATTTTAGCTTTTCTTTGCTGAACCGTTTGTCCAAATATCATAAAAGGGGCCTCGTTAGATTCGGGACGTTATGCCGAGTCGACGATATCCAATTTTACCATATCGGCCATTTTGGCTGTCGGCCATCTTGAATTATGTGCTAAATGCTGTATTTTATCAACGCATGAACGGTTTGTTACGAAACTCGGTATGGGTCATCACCACGATACCCCAAAGTAGCCTGACAAGTTTCGAAACAGCGCCACCTAGTGGAGATTTTTTTTTAAAAATGCTCAGAACTTTGGGTGTGGTTGACTTGTTTTCACGAAACTCATCTCATTGGACTCCTGAATCGTTGCCGAGTCCAACGATACCACACTTGCCAGGTTTCGCCGTATGGTTTGTGCACCGTTGTAATTTAGCGCTTAAAACTTTTTTGCCGATATCTTCGAAACCGCTAGTCCGATCGAGACGAAACCAGCGTCAGAAGTTCGGAAACATAGGTCGTTAGGCACGATCGCGAGCCCAAATGTCAAAATATTGATAGTAAGGGGTAGTAAAATCCAATCAAAGTCAGGTGTCAGGCTGAAACCCTATTGTAACTGTTCATTTTCCCATGATGCATCATTCTCCAGATAAAACTGATCGGGCAGACCAAACCGTAAGTCGTAGAGACTTGAAACTTGCAGGGATGGTAGTACTCACAACGACTACTGACGTCACCGAAGCACGCCCCGATCGGCCTGACGGGGGCGCTACAGCGATCAAAAGTACGAAGCGGCGATCAAAAGTACGAAACGCCTCATAACTCCTCAACCGTAAGGCGTAGCCTCGAGTGCCTTATATCGCTGGAATCCTTGGCTCAAGGCGGACAAAATGCATGCCTCGGATTTGCTCGTCAGAGTGGGAAAAATCTCAGCTACTTGGGATTTTTTGCAAAAACCTACTTTTGCAAACTAGTCCTAGGTTATTGGCCCGACCGGAACCAAACCAGCGCAGCGAGATTCTCTGGACTCTGATTGTCAAAGGTTATTAAAAAAAAGTGGAAATTTGGGTTCACGGTCCCTAAGGGCTGCCAAAACGTTGGAAGGGGGAGGAGCCACTTGGACTAAATTGGCTATAACTCGTGAACGGAACGAGGTATTTTCACCAAACTCAGCATGCATATGTAAGAACTCGTTCTGGGGCCGCATGAAAAAGGACGTGCCGATTGGCCACTTGGTGGCGCTATAACGGTTAAAATGCTGCACAACGGCACAACGGCACAATGATGTATTTCTATGGAAAATCCCATTAAATGCCTGAAAGCGGCCCTCTTCCTGCCTGATTTGCATACAGCTTCACGAAATCACGCGTGCGCATGCGTCACGTGACTCTAAAGAGGCTTGCAGACTTTTATGGCCGCCGTGGCGCTTTAACTGTTATAAAGGTGAAAAAAATGCTCTATATTATCCTATGCAAAATGACATTTAAATGACTAAAAATTGCCTGCTCTGCGCAGAACTTCACCAAATCGGCTGAGCATGTGCGTCGCATTATTGTAAAGACGCGTGCAAACTTTGACGGAGATCGGGCCATCAGTAGAGGCATACCAGTTTAAAAGGTAAAAAAAACCACACCACTTTTCCATGATAAATGAGCTGAAAATGCAAAAAATTGACCTTTGACCTCTCCGATGCACATGTCACCAGGCTTGATAAAGTTTTTGCAACCAGCAGCTCAAAAATCAAGTGCTCAGACCCTATAGTCTTTTTTTTATAGGCCTTTTTAGACCCTTTTTATGCCCTTTTTATTAGGGGCCAAGCACCAAAGGTGCGAAGGCACCTATTGAAACCGTTCCCGTCTTTTTTTCTTCCGCCATGGGAGTCTATGGCAGCCCATAGAACCGTATGGTAAAAAGTTGTGAAATTTGGCACACTAATAGAGGATGGTCTGGTATGTCACCATGGCAATTTTGGTGTCTCTATCTCAATCCCTCTAGCGCCACCACCTGTCCAAATGTGTACTCATGTTTATGCTAATAACTTTTGAACCGTAAGGGCTAGAAACGAAATTCTTTTTCCCTCTAATTTCTGAGCTCGTGCCAATTCGATTGCACCCTATGACGTCATTTTCCATCTTGGATATTTCCCCGCCATTTTCAATTAACCGGAAAACCTACTTTTGCGAACTCGTCCTAGACGGTTCATCCGATTTGCACGAAAATTGAACCAGATCATCTTCAGACAATATTGACAAAAAATCTTGCAAATCAAGTTGATTCGTCTAATCGTTTTTGATAAACGCGCGAACAAATTTTACATAACGTTTGCAAAAACACACTTAAGGCAATATCTCCGCAACGCTTTATCGTGTTCAAACCAAACTTGGTACATGTCATCATAAGCATGACTCGAGGCTACATGCAGCGTTTCGGCGCTGTGCCACCTACTGGTCTGGAGATACGAAAAATGGCTATTTTAGCTTTTCTTTGCTGAACCGTTTGTCCAAATATCATAAAAGGGGCCTCGTTAGATTCGGGACGTTATGCCGAGTCGACGGATATCCAATTTTACCATATCGGCCATTTTGGCTGTCGGCCATCTTGAATTATGTGCTAAAATGCTGTATTTTATCAACGCATGAACGGTTTGTTACGAAACTCGGTATGGGTCATCACCACGATACCCCAAAGTAGCCTGACAAGTTTCGAAACAGCGCCACCTAGTGGAGATTTTTTTTTAAAAATGCTCAGAACTTTGGGTGTGGTTGACTTGTTTTCACGAAACTCATCTCATTGGACTCCTGAATCGTTGCCGAGTCCAACGATACCACACTTGCCAGGTTTCGCCGTATGGTTTGTGCACCGTTGTAATTTAGCGCTTAAAACTTTTTTGCCGATATCTTCGAAACCGCTAGTCCGATCGAGACGAAACCAGCGTCAGAAGTTCGGAAACATAGGTCGTTAGGCACGATCGCGAGCCCAAATGTCAAAATATTGATAGTAAGGGGTAGTAAAATCCAATCAAAGTCAGGTGTCAGGCTGAAACCCTATTGTAACTGTTCATTTTCCCATGATGCATCATTCTCCAGATAAAACTGATCGGGCAGACCAAACCGTAAGTCGTAGAGACTTGAAACTTGCAGGGATGGTAGTACTCACAACGACTACTGACGTCACCGAAGCACGCCCCGATCGGCCTGACGGGGGCGCTACAGCGATCAAAAGTACGAAGCGGCGATCAAAAGTACGAAACGCCTCATAACTCCTCAACCGTAAGGCGTAGCCTCGAGTGCCTTATATCGCTGGAATCCTTGGCTCAAGGCGGACAAAATGCATGCCTCGGATTTGCTCGTCAGAGTGGGAAAAATCTCAGCTACTTGGGATTTTTTGCAAAAACCTACTTTTGCAAACTAGTCCTAGGTTATTGGCCCGACCGGAACCAAACCAGCGCAGCGAGATTCTCTGGACTCTGATTGTCAAAGGTTATTAAAAAAAAGTGGAAATTTGGGTTCACGGTCCCTAAGGGCTGCCAAAACGTTGGAAGGGGGAGGAGCCACTTGGACTAAATTGGCTATAACTCGTGAACGGAACGAGGTATTTTCACCAAACTCAGCATGCATATGTAAGAACTCGTTCTGGGGCCGCATGAAAAAGGACGTGCCGATTGGCCACTTGGTGGCGCTATAACGGTTAAAAAGGGGTCACAATGATGTATATCTATGGAAAATCCCATTAAATGCCTGAAAGCGGCCCTCTTCCTGCCTGATTTGCATACAGCTTCACGAAATCACGCGTGCGCATGCGTCACGTGACTCTAAAGAGGCTTGCAGACTTTTATGGCCGCCGTGGCGCTTTAACTGTTATAAAGGTGAAAAAAATGCTCTATATTATCCTATGCAAAATGACATTTAAATGACTAAAAATTGCCTGCTCTGCGCAGAACTTCACCAAATCGGCTGAGCATGTGCGTCGCATTATTGTAAAGACGCGTGCAAACTTTGACGGAGATCGGGCCATCAGTAGAGGCATACCAGTTTAAAAGGTAAAAAAAACCACACCACTTTTCCATGATAAATGAGCTGAAAATGCAAAAAATTGACCTTTGACCTCTCCGATGCACATGTCACCAGGCTTGATAAAGTTTTTGCAACCAGCAGCTCAAAAATCAAGTGCTCAGACCCTATAGTCTTTTTTTTATAGGCCTTTTTAGACCCTTTTTATGCCCTTTTTATTAGGGGCCAAGCACCAAAGGTGCGAAGGCACCTATTGAAACCGTTCCCGTCTTTTTTTCTTCCGCCATGGGAGTCTATGGCAGCCCATAGAACCGTATGGTAAAAAGTTGTGAAATTTGGCACACTAATAGAGGATGGTCTGGTATGTCACCATGGCAATTTTGGTGTCTCTATCTCAATCCCTCTAGCGCCACCACCTGTCCAAATGTGTACTCATGTTTATGCTAATAACTTTTGAACCGTAAGGGCTAGAAACGAAATTCTTTTTCCCTCTAATTTCTGAGCTCGTGCCAATTCGATTGCACCCTATGACGTCATTTTCCATCTTGGATATTTCCCCGCCATTTTCAATTAACCGGAAAACCTACTTTTGCGAACTCGTCCTAGACGGTTCATCCGATTTGCACGAAAATTGAACCAGATCATCTTCAGACAATATTGACAAAAAATCTTGCAAATCAAGTTGATTCGTCTAATCGTTTTTGATAAACGCGCGAACAAATTTTACATAACGTTTGCAAAAACACACTTAAGGCAATATCTCCGCAACGCTTTATCGTGTTCAAACCAAACTTGGTACATGTCATCATAAGCATGACTCGAGGCTACATGC
The DNA here is from genome assembly GCF_949357685.1 of Gobio gobio. Lineage (NCBI taxonomy): Eukaryota > Metazoa > Chordata > Actinopteri > Cypriniformes > Gobionidae > Gobio > Gobio gobio. Next base: position 23,922,325 of record NC_137115.1, on the reverse strand, counting down.
AGCGTTTCGGCGCTGTGCCACCTACTGGTCTGGAGATACGAAAAATGGCTATTTTAGCTTTTCTTTGCTGAACCGTTTGTCCAAATATCATAAAAGGGGCCTCGTTAGATTCGGGACGTTATGCCGAGTCGACGGATATCCAATTTTACCATATCGGCCATTTTGGCTGTCGGCCATCTTGAATTATGTGCTAAAATGCTGTATTTTATCAACGCATGAACGGTTTGTTACGAAACTCGGTATGGGTCATCACCACGATACCCCAAAGTAGCCTGACAAGTTTCGAAACAGCGCCACCTAGTGGAGATTTTTTTTTAAAAATGCTCAGAACTTTGGGTGTGGTTGACTTGTTTTCACGAAACTCATCTCATTGGACTCCTGAATCGTTGCCGAGTCCAACGATACCACACTTGCCAGGTTTCGCCGTATGGTTTGTGCACCGTTGTAATTTAGCGCTTAAAACTTTTTTGCCGATATCTTCGAAACCGCTAGTCCGATCGAGACGAAACCAGCGTCAGAAGTTCGGAAACATAGGTCGTTAGGCACGATCGCGAGCCCAAATGTCAAAATATTGATAGTAAGGGGTAGTAAAATCCAATCAAAGTCAGGTGTCAGGCTGAAACCCTATTGTAACTGTTCATTTTCCCATGATGCATCATTCTCCAGATAAAACTGATCGGGCAGACCAAACCGTAAGTCGTAGAGACTTGAAACTTGCAGGGATGGTAGTACTCACAACGACTACTGACGTCACCGAAGCACGCCCCGATCGGCCTGACGGGGGCGCTACAGCGATCAAAAGTACGAAGCGGCGATCAAAAGTACGAAACGCCTCATAACTCCTCAACCGTAAGGCGTAGCCTCGAGTGCCTTATATCGCTGGAATCCTTGGCTCAAGGCGGACAAAATGCATGCCTCGGATTTGCTCGTCAGAGTGGGAAAAATCTCAGCTACTTGGGATTTTTTGCAAAAACCTACTTTTGCAAACTAGTCCTAGGTTATTGGCCCGACCGGAACCAAACCAGCGCAGCGAGATTCTCTGGACTCTGATTGTCAAAGGTTATTAAAAAAAAGTGGAAATTTGGGTTCACGGTCCCTAAGGGCTGCCAAAACGTTGGAAGGGGGAGGAGCCACTTGGACTAAATTGGCTATAACTCGTGAACGGAACGAGGTATTTTCACCAAACTCAGCATGCATATGTAAGAACTCGTTCTGGGGCCGCATGAAAAAGGACGTGCCGATTGGCCACTTGGTGGCGCTATAACGGTTAAAATGCTGCACAACGGCACAACGGCACAATGATGTATTTCTATGGAAAATCCCATTAAATGCCTGAAAGCGGCCCTCTTCCTGCCTGATTTGCATACAGCTTCACGAAATCACGCGTGCGCATGCGTCACGTGACTCTAAAGAGGCTTGCAGACTTTTATGGCCGCCGTGGCGCTTTAACTGTTATAAAGGTGAAAAAAATGCTCTATATTATCCTATGCAAAATGACATTTAAATGACTAAAAATTGCCTGCTCTGCGCAGAACTTCACCAAATCGGCTGAGCATGTGCGTCGCATTATTGTAAAGACGCGTGCAAACTTTGACGGAGATCGGGCCATCAGTAGAGGCATACCAGTTTAAAAGGTAAAAAAAACCACACCACTTTTCCATGATAAATGAGCTGAAAATGCAAAAAATTGACCTTTGACCTCTCCGATGCACATGTCACCAGGCTTGATAAAGTTTTTGCAACCAGCAGCTCAAAAATCAAGTGCTCAGACCCTATAGTCTTTTTTTTATAGGCCTTTTTAGACCCTTTTTATGCCCTTTTTATTAGGGGCCAAGCACCAAAGGTGCGAAGGCACCTATTGAAACCGTTCCCGTCTTTTTTTCTTCCGCCATGGGAGTCTATGGCAGCCCATAGAACCGTATGGTAAAAAGTTGTGAAATTTGGCACACTAATAGAGGATGGTCTGGTATGTCACCATGGCAATTTTGGTGTCTCTATCTCAATCCCTCTAGCGCCACCACCTGTCCAAATGTGTACTCATGTTTATGCTAATAACTTTTGAACCGTAAGGGCTAGAAACGAAATTCTTTTTCCCTCTAATTTCTGAGCTCGTGCCAATTCGATTGCACCCTATGACGTCATTTTCCATCTTGGATATTTCCCCGCCATTTTCAATTAACCGGAAAACCTACTTTTGCGAACTCGTCCTAGACGGTTCATCCGATTTGCACGAAAATTGAACCAGATCATCTTCAGACAATATTGACAAAAAATCTTGCAAATCAAGTTGATTCGTCTAATCGTTTTTGATAAACGCGCGAACAAATTTTACATAACGTTTGCAAAAACACACTTAAGGCAATATCTCCGCAACGCTTTATCGTGTTCAAACCAAACTTGGTACATGTCATCATAAGCATGACTCGAGGCTACATGCAGCGTTTCGGCGCTGTGCCACCTACTGGTCTGGAGATACGAAAAATGGCTATTTTAGCTTTTCTTTGCTGAACCGTTTGTCCAAATATCATAAAAGGGGCCTCGTTAGATTCGGGACGTTATGCCGAGTCGACGGATATCCAATTTTACCATATCGGCCATTTTGGCTGTCGGCCATCTTGAATTATGTGCTAAAATGCTGTATTTTATCAACGCATGAACGGTTTGTTACGAAACTCGGTATGGGTCATCACCACGATACCCCAAAGTAGCCTGACAAGTTTCGAAACAGCGCCACCTAGTGGAGATTTTTTTTTAAAAATGCTCAGAACTTTGGGTGTGGTTGACTTGTTTTCACGAAACTCATCTCATTGGACTCCTGAATCGTTGCCGAGTCCAACGATACCACACTTGCCAGGTTTCGCCGTATGGTTTGTGCACCGTTGTAATTTAGCGCTTAAAACTTTTTTGCCGATATCTTCGAAACCGCTAGTCCGATCGAGACGAAACCAGCGTCAGAAGTTCGGAAACATAGGTCGTTAGGCACGATCGCGAGCCCAAATGTCAAAATATTGATAGTAAGGGGTAGTAAAATCCAATCAAAGTCAGGTGTCAGGCTGAAACCCTATTGTAACTGTTCATTTTCCCATGATGCATCATTCTCCAGATAAAACTGATCGGGCAGACCAAACCGTAAGTCGTAGAGACTTGAAACTTGCAGGGATGGTAGTACTCACAACGACTACTGACGTCACCGAAGCACGCCCCGATCGGCCTGACGGGGGCGCTACAGCGATCAAAAGTACGAAGCGGCGATCAAAAGTACGAAACGCCTCATAACTCCTCAACCGTAAGGCGTAGCCTCGAGTGCCTTATATCGCTGGAATCCTTGGCTCAAGGCGGACAAAATGCATGCCTCGGATTTGCTCGTCAGAGTGGGAAAAATCTCAGCTACTTGGGATTTTTTGCAAAAACCTACTTTTGCAAACTAGTCCTAGGTTATTGGCCCGACCGGAACCAAACCAGCGCAGCGAGATTCTCTGGACTCTGATTGTCAAAGGTTATTAAAAAAAAGTGGAAATTTGGGTTCACGGTCCCTAAGGGCTGCCAAAACGTTGGAAGGGGGAGGAGCCACTTGGACTAAATTGGCTATAACTCGTGAACGGAACGAGGTATTTTCACCAAACTCAGCATGCATATGTAAGAACTCGTTCTGGGGCCGCATGAAAAAGGACGTGCCGATTGGCCACTTGGTGGCGCTATAACGGTTAAAATGCTGCACAACGGCACAACGGCACAATGATGTATTTCTATGGAAAATCCCATTAAATGCCTGAAAGCGGCCCTCTTCCTGCCTGATTTGCATACAGCTTCACGAAATCACGCGTGCGCATGCGTCACGTGACTCTAAAGAGGCTTGCAGACTTTTATGGCCGCCGTGGCGCTTTAACTGTTATAAAGGTGAAAAAAATGCTCTATATTATCCTATGCAAAATGACATTTAAATGACTAAAAATTGCCTGCTCTGCGCAGAACTTCACCAAATCGGCTGAGCATGTGCGTCGCATTATTGTAAAGACGCGTGCAAACTTTGACGGAGATCGGGCCATCAGTAGAGGCATACCAGTTTAAAAGGTAAAAAAAACCACACCACTTTTCCATGATAAATGAGCTGAAAATGCAAAAAATTGACCTTTGACCTCTCCGATGCACATGTCACCAGGCTTGATAAAGTTTTTGCAACCAGCAGCTCAAAAATCAAGTGCTCAGACCCTATAGTCTTTTTTTTATAGGCCTTTTTAGACCCTTTTTATGCCCTTTTTATTAGGGGCCAAGCACCAAAGGTGCGAAGGCACCTATTGAAACCGTTCCCGTCTTTTTTTCTTCCGCCATGGGAGTCTATGGCAGCCCATAGAACCGTATGGTAAAAAGTTGTGAAATTTGGCACACTAATAGAGGATGGTCTGGTATGTCACCATGGCAATTTTGGTGTCTCTATCTCAATCCCTCTAGCGCCACCACCTGTCCAAATGTGTACTCATGTTTATGCTAATAACTTTTGAACCGTAAGGGCTAGAAACGAAATTCTTTTTCCCTCTAATTTCTGAGCTCGTGCCAATTCGATTGCACCCTATGACGTCATTTTCCATCTTGGATATTTCCCCGCCATTTTCAATTAACCGGAAAACCTACTTTTGCGAACTCGTCCTAGACGGTTCATCCGATTTGCACGAAAATTGAACCAGATCATCTTCAGACAATATTGACAAAAAATCTTGCAAATCAAGTTGATTCGTCTAATCGTTTTTGATAAACGCGCGAACAAATTTTACATAACGTTTGCAAAAACACACTTAAGGCAATATCTCCGCAACGCTTTATCGTGTTCAAACCAAACTTGGTACATGTCATCATAAGCATGACTCGAGGCTACATGCAGCGTTTCGGCGCTGTGCCACCTACTGGTCTGGAGATACGAAAAATGGCTATTTTAGCTTTTCTTTGCTGAACCGTTTGTCCAAATATCATAAAAGGGGCCTCGTTAGATTCGGGACGTTATGCCGAGTCGACGGATATCCAATTTTACCATATCGGCCATTTTGGCTGTCGGCCATCTTGAATTATGTGCTAAAATGCTGTATTTTATCAACGCATGAACGGTTTGTTACGAAACTCGGTATGGGTCATCACCACGATACCCCAAAGTAGCCTGACAAGTTTCGAAACAGCGCCACCTAGTGGAGATTTTTTTTTAAAAATGCTCAGAACTTTGGGTGTGGTTGACTTGTTTTCACGAAACTCATCTCATTGGACTCCTGAATCGTTGCCGAGTCCAACGATACCACACTTGCCAGGTTTCGCCGTATGGTTTGTGCACCGTTGTAATTTAGCGCTTAAAACTTTTTTGCCGATATCTTCGAAACCGCTAGTCCGATCGAGACGAAACCAGCGTCAGAAGTTCGGAAACATAGGTCGTTAGGCACGATCGCGAGCCCAAATGTCAAAATATTGATAGTAAGGGGTAGTAAAATCCAATCAAAGTCAGGTGTCAGGCTGAAACCCTATTGTAACTGTTCATTTTCCCATGATGCATCATTCTCCAGATAAAACTGATCGGGCAGACCAAACCGTAAGTCGTAGAGACTTGAAACTTGCAGGGATGGTAGTACTCACAACGACTACTGACGTCACCGAAGCACGCCCCGATCGGCCTGACGGGGGCGCTACAGCGATCAAAAGTACGAAGCGGCGATCAAAAGTACGAAACGCCTCATAACTCCTCAACCGTAAGGCGTAGCCTCGAGTGCCTTATATCGCTGGAATCCTTGGCTCAAGGCGGACAAAATGCATGCCTCGGATTTGCTCGTCAGAGTGGGAAAAATCTCAGCTACTTGGGATTTTTTGCAAAAACCTACTTTTGCAAACTAGTCCTAGGTTATTGGCCCGACCGGAACCAAACCAGCGCAGCGAGATTCTCTGGACTCTGATTGTCAAAGGTTATTAAAAAAAAGTGGAAATTTGGGTTCACGGTCCCTAAGGGCTGCCAAAACGTTGGAAGGGGGAGGAGCCACTTGGACTAAATTGGCTATAACTCGTGAACGGAACGAGGTATTTTCACCAAACTCAGCATGCATATGTAAGAACTCGTTCTGGGGCCGCATGAAAAAGGACGTGCCGATTGGCCACTTGGTGGCGCTATAACGGTTAAAAAGGGGTCACAATGATGTATTTCTATGGAAAATCCCATTAAATGCCTGAAAGCGGCCCTCTTCCTGCCTGATTTGCATACAGCTTCACGAAATCACGCGTGCGCATGCGTCACGTGACTCTAAAGAGGCTTGCAGACTTTTATGGCCGCCGTGGCGCTTTAACTGTTATAAAGGTGAAAAAAATGCTCTATATTATCCTATGCAAAATGACATTTAAATGACTAAAAATTGCCTGCTCTGCGCAGAACTTCACCAAATCGGCTGAGCATGTGCGTCGCATTATTGTAAAGACGCGTGCAAACTTTGACGGAGATCGGGCCATCAGTAGAGGCATACCAGTTTAAAAGGTAAAAAAAACCACACCACTTTTCCATGATAAATGAGCTGAAAATGCAAAAAATTGACCTTTGACCTCTCCGATGCACATGTCACCAGGCTTGATAAAGTTTTTGCAACCAGCAGCTCAAAAATCAAGTGCTCAGACCCTATAGTCTTTTTTTTATAGGCCTTTTTAGACCCTTTTTATGCCCTTTTTATTAGGGGCCAAGCACCAAAGGTGCGAAGGCACCTATTGAAACCGTTCCCGTCTTTTTTTCTTCCGCCATGGGAGTCTATGGCAGCCCATAGAACCGTATGGTAAAAAGTTGTGAAATTTGGCACACTAATAGAGGATGGTCTGGTATGTCACCATGGCAATTTTGGTGTCTCTATCTCAATCCCTCTAGCGCCACCACCTGTCCAAATGTGTACTCATGTTTATGCTAATAACTTTTGAACCGTAAGGGCTAGAAACGAAATTCTTTTTCCCTCTAATTTCTGAGCTCGTGCCAATTCGATTGCACCCTATGACGTCATTTTCCATCTTGGATATTTCCCCGCCATTTTCAATTAACCGGAAAACCTACTTTTGCGAACTCGTCCTAGACGGTTCATCCGATTTGCACGAAAATTGAACCAGATCATCTTCAGACAATATTGACAAAAAATCTTGCAAATCAAGTTGATTCGTCTAATCGTTTTTGATAAACGCGCGAACAAATTTTACATAACGTTTGCAAAAACACACTTAAGGCAATATCTCCGCAACGCTTTATCGTGTTCAAACCAAACTTGGTACATGTCATCATAAGCATGACTCGAGGCTACATGCAGCGTTTCGGCGCTGTGCCACCTACTGGTCTGGAGATACGAAAAATGGCTATTTTAGCTTTTCTTTGCTGAACCGTTTGTCCAAATATCATAAAAGGGGCCTCGTTAGATTCGGGACGTTATGCCGAGTCGACGGATATCCAATTTTACCATATCGGCCATTTTGGCTGTCGGCCATCTTGAATTATGTGCTAAAATGCTGTATTTTATCAACGCATGAACGGTTTGTTACGAAACTCGGTATGGGTCATCACCACGATACCCCAAAGTAGCCTGACAAGTTTCGAAACAGCGCCACCTAGTGGAGATTTTTTTTTAAAAATGCTCAGAACTTTGGGTGTGGTTGACTTGTTTTCACGAAACTCATCTCATTGGACTCCTGAATCGTTGCCGAGTCCAACGATACCACACTTGCCAGGTTTCGCCGTATGGTTTGTGCACCGTTGTAATTTAGCGCTTAAAACTTTTTTGCCGATATCTTCGAAACCGCTAGTCCGATCGAGACGAAACCAGCGTCAGAAGTTCGGAAACATAGGTCGTTAGGCACGATCGCGAGCCCAAATGTCAAAATATTGATAGTAAGGGGTAGTAAAATCCAATCAAAGTCAGGTGTCAGGCTGAAACCCTATTGTAACTGTTCATTTTCCCATGATGCATCATTCTCCAGATAAAACTGATCGGGCAGACCAAACCGTAAGTCGTAGAGACTTGAAACTTGCAGGGATGGTAGTACTCACAACGACTACTGACGTCACCGAAGCACGCCCCGATCGGCCTGACGGGGGCGCTACAGCGATCAAAAGTACGAAGCGGCGATCAAAAGTACGAAACGCCTCATAACTCCTCAACCGTAAGGCGTAGCCTCGAGTGCCTTATATCGCTGGAATCCTTGGCTCAAGGCGGACAAAATGCATGCCTCGGATTTGCTCGTCAGAGTGGGAAAAATCTCAGCTACTTGGGATTTTTTGCAAAAACCTACTTTTGCAAACTAGTCCTAGGTTATTGGCCCGACCGGAACCAAACCAGCGCAGCGAGATTCTCTGGACTCTGATTGTCAAAGGTTATTAAAAAAAAGTGGAAATTTGGGTTCACGGTCCCTAAGGGCTGCCAAAACGTTGGAAGGGGGAGGAGCCACTTGGACTAAATTGGCTATAACTCGTGAACGGAACGAGGTATTTTCACCAAACTCAGCATGCATATGTAAGAACTCGTTCTGGGGCCGCATGAAAAAGGACGTGCCGATTGGCCACTTGGTGGCGCTATAACGGTTAAAATGCTGCACAACGGCACAACGGCACAATGATGTATTTCTATGGAAAATCCCATTAAATGCCTGAAAGCGGCCCTCTTCCTGCCTGATTTGCATACAGCTTCACGAAATCACGCGTGCGCATGCGTCACGTGACTCTAAAGAGGCTTGCAGACTTTTATGGCCGCCGTGGCGCTTTAACTGTTATAAAGGTGAAAAAAATGCTCTATATTATCCTATGCAAAATGACATTTAAATGACTAAAAATTGCCTGCTCTGCGCAGAACTTCACCAAATCGGCTGAGCATGTGCGTCGCATTATTGTAAAGACGCGTGCAAACTTTGACGGAGATCGGGCCATCAGTAGAGGCATACCAGTTTAAAAGGTAAAAAAAACCACACCACTTTTCCATGATAAATGAGCTGAAAATGCAAAAAATTGACCTTTGACCTCTCCGATGCACATGTCACCAGGCTTGATAAAGTTTTTGCAACCAGCAGCTCAAAAATCAAGTGCTCAGACCCTATAGTCTTTTTTTTATAGGCCTTTTTAGACCCTTTTTATGCCCTTTTTATTAGGGGCCAAGCACCAAAGGTGCGAAGGCACCTATTGAAACCGTTCCCGTCTTTTTTTCTTCCGCCATGGGAGTCTATGGCAGCCCATAGAACCGTATGGTAAAAAGTTGTGAAATTTGGCACACTAATAGAGGATGGTCTGGTATGTCACCATGGCAATTTTGGTGTCTCTATCTCAATCCCTCTAGCGCCACCACCTGTCCAAATGTGTACTCATGTTTATGCTAATAACTTTTGAACCGTAAGGGCTAGAAACGAAATTCTTTTTCCCTCTAATTTCTGAGCTCGTGCCAATTCGATTGCACCCTATGACGTCATTTTCCATCTTGGATATTTCCCCGCCATTTTCAATTAACCGGAAAACCTACTTTTGCGAACTCGTCCTAGACGGTTCATCCGATTTGCACGAAAATTGAACCAGATCATCTTCAGACAATATTGACAAAAAATCTTGCAAATCAAGTTGATTCGTCTAATCGTTTTTGATAAACGCGCGAACAAATTTTACATAACGTTTGCAAAAACACACTTAAGGCAATATCTCCGCAACGCTTTATCGTGTTCAAACCAAACTTGGTACATGTCATCATAAGCATGACTCGAGGCTACATGCAGCGTTTCGGCGCTGTGCCACCTACTGGTCTGGAGATACGAAAAATGGCTATTTTAGCTTTTCTTTGCTGAACCGTTTGTCCAAATATCATAAAAGGGGCCTCGTTAGATTCGGGACGTTATGCCGAGTCGACGGATATCCAATTTTACCATATCGGCCATTTTGGCTGTCGGCCATCTTGAATTATGTGCTAAAATGCTGTATTTTATCAACGCATGAACGGTTTGTTACGAAACTCGGTATGGGTCATCACCACGATACCCCAAAGTAGCCTGACAAGTTTCGAAACAGCGCCACCTAGTGGAGATTTTTTTTTAAAAATGCTCAGAACTTTGGGTGTGGTTGACTTGTTTTCACGAAACTCATCTCATTGGACTCCTGAATCGTTGCCGAGTCCAACGATACCACACTTGCCAGGTTTCGCCGTATGGTTTGTGCACCGTTGTAATTTAGCGCTTAAAACTTTTTTGCCGATATCTTCGAAACCGCTAGTCCGATCGAGACGAAACCAGCGTCAGAAGTTCGGAAACATAGGTCGTTAGGCACGATCGCGAGCCCAAATGTCAAAATATTGATAGTAAGGGGTAGTAAAATCCAATCAAAGTCAGGTGTCAGGCTGAAACCCTATTGTAACTGTTCATTTTCCCATGATGCATCATTCTCCAGATAAAACTGATCGGGCAGACCAAACCGTAAGTCGTAGAGACTTGAAACTTGCAGGGATGGTAGTACTCACAACGACTACTGACGTCACCGAAGCACGCCCCGATCGGCCTGACGGGGGCGCTACAGCGATCAAAAGTACGAAGCGGCGATCAAAAGTACGAAACGCCTCATAACTCCTCAACCGTAAGGCGTAGCCTCGAGTGCCTTATATCGCTGGAATCCTTGGCTCAAGGCGGACAAAATGCATGCCTCGGATTTGCTCGTCAGAGTGGGAAAAATCTCAGCTACTTGGGATTTTTTGCAAAAACCTACTTTTGCAAACTAGTCCTAGGTTATTGGCCCGACCGGAACCAAACCAGCGCAGCGAGATTCTCTGGACTCTGATTGTCAAAGGTTATTAAAAAAAAGTGGAAATTTGGGTTCACGGTCCCTAAGGGCTGCCAAAACGTTGGAAGGGGGAGGAGCCACTTGGACTAAATTGGCTATAACTCGTGAACGGAACGAGGTATTTTCACCAAACTCAGCATGCATATGTAAGAACTCGTTCTGGGGCCGCATGAAAAAGGACGTGCCGATTGGCCACTTGGTGGCGCTATAACGGTTAAAAAGGGGTCACAATGATGTATATCTATGGAAAATCCCATTAAATGCCTGAAAGCGGCCCTCTTCCTGCCTGATTTGCATACAGCTTCACGAAATCACGCGTGCGCATGCGTCACGTGACTCTAAAGAGGCTTGCAGACTTTTATGGCCGCCGTGGCGCTTTAACTGTTATAAAGGTGAAAAAAATGCTCTATATTATCCTATGCAAAATGACATTTAAATGACTAAAAATTGCCTGCTCTGCGCAGAACTTCACCAAATCGGCTGAGCATGTGCGTCGCATTATTGTAAAGACGCGTGCAAACTTTGACGGAGATCGGGCCATCAGTAGAGGCATACCAGTTTAAAAGGTAAAAAAAACCACACCACTTTTCCATGATAAATGAGCTGAAAATGCAAAAAATTGACCTTTGACCTCTCCGATGCACATGTCACCAGGCTTGATAAAGTTTTTGCAACCAGCAGCTCAAAAATCAAGTGCTCAGACCCTATAGTCTTTTTTTTATAGGCCTTTTTAGACCCTTTTTATGCCCTTTTTATTAGGGGCCAAGCACCAAAGGTGCGAAGGCACCTATTGAAACCGTTCCCGTCTTTTTTTCTTCCGCCATGGGAGTCTATGGCAGCCCATAGAACCGTATGGTAAAAAGTTGTGAAATTTGGCACACTAATAGAGGATGGTCTGGTATGTCACCATGGCAATTTTGGTGTCTCTATCTCAATCCCTCTAGCGCCACCACCTGTCCAAATGTGTACTCATGTTTATGCTAATAACTTTTGAACCGTAAGGGCTAGAAACGAAATTCTTTTTCCCTCTAATTTCTGAGCTCGTGCCAATTCGATTGCACCCTATGACGTCATTTTCCATCTTGGATATTTCCCCGCCATTTTCAATTAACCGGAAAACCTACTTTTGCGAACTCGTCCTAGACGGTTCATCCGATTTGCACGAAAATTGAACCAGATCATCTTCAGACAATATTGACAAAAAATCTTGCAAATCAAGTTGATTCGTCTAATCGTTTTTGATAAACGCGCGAACAAATTTTACATAACGTTTGCAAAAACACACTTAAGGCAATATCTCCGCAACGCTTTATCGTGTTCAAACCAAACTTGGTACATGTCATCATAAGCATGACTCGAGGCTACATGCAGCGTTTCGGCGCTGTGCCACCTACTGGTCTGGAGATACGAAAAATGGCTATTTTAGCTTTTCTTTGCTGAACCGTTTGTCCAAATATCATAAAAGGGGCCTCGTTAGATTCGGGACGTTATGCCGAGTCGACGGATATCCAATTTTACCATATCGGCCATTTTGGCTGTCGGCCATCTTGAATTATGTGCTAAAATGCTGTATTTTATCAACGCATGAACGGTTTGTTACGAAACTCGGTATGGGTCATCACCACGATACCCCAAAGTAGCCTGACAAGTTTCGAAACAGCGCCACCTAGTGGAGATTTTTTTTTAAAAATGCTCAGAACTTTGGGTGTGGTTGACTTGTTTTCACGAAACTCATCTCATTGGACTCCTGAATCGTTGCCGAGTCCAACGATACCACACTTGCCAGGTTTCGCCGTATGGTTTGTGCACCGTTGTAATTTAGCGCTTAAAACTTTTTTGCCGATATCTTCGAAACCGCTAGTCCGATCGAGACGAAACCAGCGTCAGAAGTTCGGAAACATAGGTCGTTAGGCACGATCGCGAGCCCAAATGTCAAAATATTGATAGTAAGGGGTAGTAAAATCCAATCAAAGTCAGGTGTCAGGCTGAAACCCTATTGTAACTGTTCATTTTCCCATGATGCATCATTCTCCAGATAAAACTGATCGGGCAGACCAAACCGTAAGTCGTAGAGACTTGAAACTTGCAGGGATGGTAGTACTCACAACGACTACTGACGTCACCGAAGCACGCCCCGATCGGCCTGACGGGGGCGCTACAGCGATCAAAAGTACGAAGCGGCGATCAAAAGTACGAAACGCCTCATAACTCCTCAACCGTAAGGCGTAGCCTCGAGTGCCTTATATCGCTGGAATCCTTGGCTCAAGGCGGACAAAATGCATGCCTCGGATTTGCTCGTCAGAGTGGGAAAAATCTCAGCTACTTGGGATTTTTTGCAAAAACCTACTTTTGCAAACTAGTCCTAGGTTATTGGCCCGACCGGAACCAAACCAGCGCAGCGAGATTCTCTGGACTCTGATTGTCAAAGGTTATTAAAAAAAAGTGGAAATTTGGGTTCACGGTCCCTAAGGGCTGCCAAAACGTTGGAAGGGGGAGGAGCCACTTGGACTAAATTGGCTATAACTCGTGAACGGAACGAGGTATTTTCACCAAACTCAGCATGCATATGTAAGAACTCGTTCTGGGGCCGCATGAAAAAGGACGTGCCGATTGGCCACTTGGTGGCGCTATAACGGTTAAAATGCTGCACAACGGCACAACGGCACAATGATGTATTTCTATGGAAAATCCCATTAAATGCCTGAAAGCGGCCCTCTTCCTGCCTGATTTGCATACAGCTTCACGAAATCACGCGTGCGCATGCGTCACGTGACTCTAAAGAGGCTTGCAGACTTTTATGGCCGCCGTGGCGCTTTAACTGTTATAAAGGTGAAAAAAATGCTCTATATTATCCTATGCAAAATGACATTTAAATGACTAAAAATTGCCTGCTCTGCGCAGAACTTCACCAAATCGGCTGAGCATGTGCGTCGCATTATTGTAAAGACGCGTGCAAACTTTGACGGAGATCGGGCCATCAGTAGAGGCATACCAGTTTAAAAGGTAAAAAAAACCACACCACTTTTCCATGATAAATGAGCTGAAAATGCAAAAAATTGACCTTTGACCTCTCCGATGCACATGTCACCAGGCTTGATAAAGTTTTTGCAACCAGCAGCTCAAAAATCAAGTGCTCAGACCCTATAGTCTTTTTTTTATAGGCCTTTTTAGACCCTTTTTATGCCCTTTTTATTAGGGGCCAAGCACCAAAGGTGCGAAGGCACCTATTGAAACCGTTCCCGTCTTTTTTTCTTCCGCCATGGGAGTCTATGGCAGCCCATAGAACCGTATGGTAAAAAGTTGTGAAATTTGGCACACTAATAGAGGATGGTCTGGTATGTCACCATGGCAATTTTGGTGTCTCTATCTCAATCCCTCTAGCGCCACCACCTGTCCAAATGTGTACTCATGTTTATGCTAATAACTTTTGAACCGTAAGGGCTAGAAACGAAATTCTTTTTCCCTCTAATTTCTGAGCTCGTGCCAATTCGATTGCACCCTATGACGTCATTTTCCATCTTGGATATTTCCCCGCCATTTTCAATTAACCGGAAAACCTACTTTTGCGAACTCGTCCTAGACGGTTCATCCGATTTGCACGAAAATTTAACCAGATCATCTTCAGACAATATTGACAAAAAATCTTGCAAATCAAGTTGATTCGTCTAATCGTTTTTGATAAACGCGCGAACAAATTTTACATAACGTTTGCAAAAACACACTTAAGGCAATATCTCCGCAACGCTTTATCGTGTTCAAACCAAACTTGGTACATGTCATCATAAGCATGACTCGAGGCTACATGCAGCGTTTCGGCGCTGTGCCACCTACTGGTCTGGAGATACGAAAAATGGCTATTTTAGCTTTTCTTTGCTGAACCGTTTGTCCAAATATCATAAAAGGGGCCTCGTTAGATTCGGGACGTTATGCCGAGTCGACGGATATCCAATTTTACCATATCGGCCATTTTGGCTGTCGGCCATCTTGAATTATGTGCTAAAATGCTGTATTTTATCAACGCATGAACGGTTTGTTACGAAACTCGGTATGGGTCATCACCACGATACCCCAAAGTAGCCTGACAAGTTTCGAAACAGCGCCACCTAGTGGAGATTTTTTTTTAAAAATGCTCAGAACTTTGGGTGTGGTTGACTTGTTTTCACGAAACTCATCTCATTGGACTCCTGAATCGTTGCCGAGTCCAACGATACCACACTTGCCAGGTTTCGCCGTATGGTTTGTGCACCGTTGTAATTTAGCGCTTAAAACTTTTTTGCCGATATCTTCGAAACCGCTAGTCCGATCGAGACGAAACCAGCGTCAGAAGTTCGGAAACATAGGTCGTTAGGCACGATCGCGAGCCCAAATGTCAAAATATTGATAGTAAGGGGTAGTAAAATCCAATCAAAGTCAGGTGTCAGGCTGAAACCCTATTGTAACTGTTCATTTTCCCATGATGCATCATTCTCCAGATAAAACTGATCGGGCAGACCAAACCGTAAGTCGTAGAGACTTGAAACTTGCAGGGATGGTAGTACTCACAACGACTACTGACGTCACCGAAGCACGCCCCGATCGGCCTGACGGGGGCGCTACAGCGATCAAAAGTACGAAGCGGCGATCAAAAGTACGAAACGCCTCATAACTCCTCAACCGTAAGGCGTAGCCTCGAGTGCCTTATATCGCTGGAATCCTTGGCTCAAGGCGGACAAAATGCATGCCTCGGATTTGCTCGTCAGAGTGGGAAAAATCTCAGCTACTTGGGATTTTTTGCAAAAACCTACTTTTGCAAACTAGTCCTAGGTTATTGGCCCGACCGGAACCAAACCAGCGCAGCGAGATTCTCTGGACTCTGATTGTCAAAGGTTATTAAAAAAAAGTGGAAATTTGGGTTCACGGTCCCTAAGGGCTGCCAAAACGTTGGAAGGGGGAGGAGCCACTTGGACTAAATTGGCTATAACTCGTGAACGGAACGAGGTATTTTCACCAAACTCAGCATGCATATGTAAGAACTCGTTCTGGGGCCGCATGAAAAAGGACGTGCCGATTGGCCACTTGGTGGCGCTATAACGGTTAAAATGCTGCACAACGGCACAACGGCACAATGATGTATTTCTATGGAAAATCCCATTAAATGCCTGAAAGCGGCCCTCTTCCTGCCTGATTTGCATACAGCTTCACGAAATCACGCGTGCGCATGCGTCACGTGACTCTAAAGAGGCTTGCAGACTTTTATGGCCGCCGTGGCGCTTTAACTGTTATAAAGGTGAAAAAAATGCTCTATATTATCCTATGCAAAATGACATTTAAATGACTAAAAATTGCCTGCTCTGCGCAGAACTTCACCAAATCGGCTGAGCATGTGCGTCGCATTATTGTAAAGACGCGTGCAAACTTTGACGGAGATCGGGCCATCAGTAGAGGCATACCAGTTTAAAAGGTAAAAAAAACCACACCACTTTTCCATGATAAATGAGCTGAAAATGCAAAAAATTGACCTTTGACCTCTCCGATGCACATGTCACCAGGCTTGATAAAGTTTTTGCAACCAGCAGCTCAAAAATCAAGTGCTCAGACCCTATAGTCTTTTTTTTATAGGCCTTTTTAGACCCTTTTTATGCCCTTTTTATTAGGGGCCAAGCACCAAAGGTGCGAAGGCACCTATTGAAACCGTTCCCGTCTTTTTTTCTTCCGCCATGGGAGTCTATGGCAGCCCATAGAACCGTATGGTAAAAAGTTGTGAAATTTGGCACACTAATAGAGGATGGTCTGGTATGTCACCATGGCAATTTTGGTGTCTCTATCTCAATCCCTCTAGCGCCACCACCTGTCCAAATGTGTACTCATGTTTATGCTAATAACTTTTGAACCGTAAGGGCTAGAAACGAAATTCTTTTTCCCTCTAATTTCTGAGCTCGTGCCAATTCGATTGCACCCTATGACGTCATTTTCCATCTTGGATATTTCCCCGCCATTTTCAATTAACCGGAAAACCTACTTTTGCGAACTCGTCCTAGACGGTTCATCCGATTTGCACGAAAATTGAACCAGATCATCTTCAGACAATATTGACAAAAAATCTTGCAAATCAAGTTGATTCGTCTAATCGTTTTTGATAAACGCGCGAACAAATTTTACATAACGTTTGCAAAAACACACTTAAGGCAATATCTCCGCAACGCTTTATCGTGTTCAAACCAAACTTGGTACATGTCATCATAAGCATGACTCGAGGCTACATGCAGCGTTTCGGCGCTGTGCCACCTACTGGTCTGGAGATACGAAAAATGGCTATTTTAGCTTTTCTTTGCTGAACCGTTTGTCCAAATATCATAAAAGGGGCCTCGTTAGATTCGGGACGTTATGCCGAGTCGACGGATATCCAATTTTACCATATCGGCCATTTTGGCTGTCGGCCATCTTGAATTATGTGCTAAAATGCTGTATTTTATCAACGCATGAACGGTTTGTTACGAAACTCGGTATGGGTCATCACCACGATACCCCAAAGTAGCCTGACAAGTTTCGAAACAGCGCCACCTAGTGGAGATTTTTTTTTAAAAATGCTCAGAACTTTGGGTGTGGTTGACTTGTTTTCACGAAACTCATCTCATTGGACTCCTGAATCGTTGCCGAGTCCAACGATACCACACTTGCCAGGTTTCGCCGTATGGTTTGTGCACCGTTGTAATTTAGCGCTTAAAACTTTTTTGCCGATATCTTCGAAACCGCTAGTCCGATCGAGACGAAACCAGCGTCAGAAGTTCGGAAACATAGGTCGTTAGGCACGATCGCGAGCCCAAATGTCAAAATATTGATAGTAAGGGGTAGTAAAATCCAATCAAAGTCAGGTGTCAGGCTGAAACCCTATTGTAACTGTTCATTTTCCCATGATGCATCATTCTCCAGATAAAACTGATCGGGCAGACCAAACCGTAAGTCGTAGAGACTTGAAACTTGCAGGGATGGTAGTACTCACAACGACTACTGACGTCACCGAAGCACGCCCCGATCGGCCTGACGGGGGCGCTACAGCGATCAAAAGTACGAAGCGGCGATCAAAAGTACGAAACGCCTCATAACTCCTCAACCGTAAGGCGTAGCCTCGAGTGCCTTATATCGCTGGAATCCTTGGCTCAAGGCGGACAAAATGCATGCCTCGGATTTGCTCGTCAGAGTGGGAAAAATCTCAGCTACTTGGGATTTTTTGCAAAAACCTACTTTTGCAAACTAGTCCTAGGTTATTGGCCCGACCGGAACCAAACCAGCGCAGCGAGATTCTCTGGACTCTGATTGTCAAAGGTTATTAAAAAAAAGTGGAAATTTGGGTTCACGGTCCCTAAGGGCTGCCAAAACGTTGGAAGGGGGAGGAGCCACTTGGACTAAATTGGCTATAACTCGTGAACGGAACGAGGTATTTTCACCAAACTCAGCATGCATATGTAAGAACTCGTTCTGGGGCCGCATGAAAAAGGACGTGCCGATTGGCCACTTGGTGGCGCTATAACGGTTAAAATGCTGCACAACGGCACAACGGCACAATGATGTATTTCTATGGAAAATCCCATTAAATGCCTGAAAGCGGCCCTCTTCCTGCCTGATTTGCATACAGCTTCACGAAATCACGCGTGCGCATGCGTCACGTGACTCTAAAGAGGCTTGCAGACTTTTATGGCCGCCGTGGCGCTTTAACTGTTATAAAGGTGAAAAAAATGCTCTATATTATCCTATGCAAAATGACATTTAAATGACTAAAAATTGCCTGCTCTGCGCAGAACTTCACCAAATCGGCTGAGCATGTGCGTCGCATTATTGTAAAGACGCGTGCAAACTTTGACGGAGATCGGGCCATCAGTAGAGGCATACCAGTTTAAAAGGTAAAAAAAACCACACCACTTTTCCATGATAAATGAGCTGAAAATGCAAAAAATTGACCTTTGACCTCTCCGATGCACATGTCACCAGGCTTGATAAAGTTTTTGCAACCAGCAGCTCAAAAATCAAGTGCTCAGACCCTATAGTCTTTTTTTTATAGGCCTTTTTAGACCCTTTTTATGCCCTTTTTATTAGGGGCCAAGCACCAAAGGTGCGAAGGCACCTATTGAAACCGTTCCCGTCTTTTTTTCTTCCGCCATGGGAGTCTATGGCAGCCCATAGAACCGTATGGTAAAAAGTTGTGAAATTTGGCACACTAATAGAGGATGGTCTGGTATGTCACCATGGCAATTTTGGTGTCTCTATCTCAATCCCTCTAGCGCCACCACCTGTCCAAATGTGTACTCATGTTTATGCTAATAACTTTTGAACCGTAAGGGCTAGAAACGAAATTCTTTTTCCCTCTAATTTCTGAGCTCGTGCCAATTCGATTGCACCCTATGACGTCATTTTCCATCTTGGATATTTCCCCGCCATTTTCAATTAACCGGAAAACCTACTTTTGCGAACTCGTCCTAGACGGTTCATCCGATTTGCACGAAAATTGAACCAGATCATCTTCAGACAATATTGACAAAAAATCTTGCAAATCAAGTTGATTCGTCTAATCGTTTTTGATAAACGCGCGAACAAATTTTACATAACGTTTGCAAAAACACACTTAAGGCAATATCTCCGCAACGCTTTATCGTGTTCAAACCAAACTTGGTACATGTCATCATAAGCATGACTCGAGGCTACATGCAGCGTTTCGGCGCTGTGCCACCTACTGGTCTGGAGATACGAAAAATGGCTATTTTAGCTTTTCTTTGCTGAACCGTTTGTCCAAATATCATAAAAGGGGCCTCGTTAGATTCGGGACGTTATGCCGAGTCGACGGATATCCAATTTTACCATATCGGCCATTTTGGCTGTCGGCCATCTTGAATTATGTGCTAAAATGCTGTATTTTATCAACGCATGAACGGTTTGTTACGAAACTCGGTATGGGTCATCACCACGATACCCCAAAGTAGCCTGACAAGTTTCGAAACAGCGCCACCTAGTGGAGATTTTTTTTTAAAAATGCTCAGAACTTTGGGTGTGGTTGACTTGTTTTCACGAAACTCATCTCATTGGACTCCTGAATCGTTGCCGAGTCCAACGATACCACACTTGCCAGGTTTCGCCGTATGGTTTGTGCACCGTTGTAATTTAGCGCTTAAAACTTTTTTGCCGATATCTTCGAAACCGCTAGTCCGATCGAGACGAAACCAGCGTCAGAAGTTCGGAAACATAGGTCGTTAGGCACGATCGCGAGCCCAAATGTCAAAATATTGATAGTAAGGGGTAGTAAAATCCAATCAAAGTCAGGTGTCAGGCTGAAACCCTATTGTAACTGTTCATTTTCCCATGATGCATCATTCTCCAGATAAAACTGATCGGGCAGACCAAACCGTAAGTCGTAGAGACTTGAAACTTGCAGGGATGGTAGTACTCACAACGACTACTGACGTCACCGAAGCACGCCCCGATCGGCCTGACGGGGGCGCTACAGCGATCAAAAGTACGAAGCGGCGATCAAAAGTACGAAACGCCTCATAACTCCTCAACCGTAAGGCGTAGCCTCGAGTGCCTTATATCGCTGGAATCCTTGGCTCAAGGCGGACAAAATGCATGCCTCGGATTTGCTCGTCAGAGTGGGAAAAATCTCAGCTACTTGGGATTTTTTGCAAAAACCTACTTTTGCAAACTAGTCCTAGGTTATTGGCCCGACCGGAACCAAACCAGCGCAGCGAGATTCTCTGGACTCTGATTGTCAAAGGTTATTAAAAAAAAGTGGAAATTTGGGTTCACGGTCCCTAAGGGCTGCCAAAACGTTGGAAGGGGGAGGAGCCACTTGGACTAAATTGGCTATAACTCGTGAACGGAACGAGGTATTTTCACCAAACTCAGCATGCATATGTAAGAACTCGTTCTGGGGCCGCATGAAAAAGGACGTGCCGATTGGCCACTTGGTGGCGCTATAACGGTTAAAAAGGGGTCACAATGATGTATATCTATGGAAAATCCCATTAAATGCCTGAAAGCGGCCCTCTTCCTGCCTGATTTGCATACAGCTTCACGAAATCACGCGTGCGCATGCGTCACGTGACTCTAAAGAGGCTTGCAGACTTTTATGGCCGCCGTGGCGCTTTAACTGTTATAAAGGTGAAAAAAATGCTCTATATTATCCTATGCAAAATGACATTTAAATGACTAAAAATTGCCTGCTCTGCGCAGAACTTCACCAAATCGGCTGAGCATGTGCGTCGCATTATTGTAAAGACGCGTGCAAACTTTGACGGAGATCGGGCCATCAGTAGAGGCATACCAGTTTAAAAGGTAAAAAAAACCACACCACTTTTCCATGATAAATGAGCTGAAAATGCAAAAAATTGACCTTTGACCTCTCCGATGCACATGTCACCAGGCTTGATAAAGTTTTTGCAACCAGCAGCTCAAAAATCAAGTGCTCAGACCCTATAGTCTTTTTTTTATAGGCCTTTTTAGACCCTTTTTATGCCCTTTTTATTAGGGGCCAAGCACCAAAGGTGCGAAGGCACCTATTGAAACCGTTCCCGTCTTTTTTTCTTCCGCCATGGGAGTCTATGGCAGCCCATAGAACCGTATGGTAAAAAGTTGTGAAATTTGGCACACTAATAGAGGATGGTCTGGTATGTCACCATGGCAATTTTGGTGTCTCTATCTCAATCCCTCTAGCGCCACCACCTGTCCAAATGTGTACTCATGTTTATGCTAATAACTTTTGAACCGTAAGGGCTAGAAACGAAATTCTTTTTCCCTCTAATTTCTGAGCTCGTGCCAATTCGATTGCACCCTATGACGTCATTTTCCATCTTGGATATTTCCCCGCCATTTTCAATTAACCGGAAAACCTACTTTTGCGAACTCGTCCTAGACGGTTCATCCGATTTGCACGAAAATTGAACCAGATCATCTTCAGACAATATTGACAAAAAATCTTGCAAATCAAGTTGATTCGTCTAATCGTTTTTGATAAACGCGCGAACAAATTTTACATAACGTTTGCAAAAACACACTTAAGGCAATATCTCCGCAACGCTTTATCGTGTTCAAACCAAACTTGGTACATGTCATCATAAGCATGACTCGAGGCTACATGCAGCGTTTCGGCGCTGTGCCACCTACTGGTCTGGAGATACGAAAAATGGCTATTTTAGCTTTTCTTTGCTGAACCGTTTGTCCAAATATCATAAAAGGGGCCTCGTTAGATTCGGGACGTTATGCCGAGTCGACGGATATCCAATTTTACCATATCGGCCATTTTGGCTGTCGGCCATCTTGAATTATGTGCTAAAATGCTGTATTTTATCAACGCATGAACGGTTTGTTACGAAACTCGGTATGGGTCATCACCACGATACCCCAAAGTAGCCTGACAAGTTTCGAAACAGCGCCACCTAGTGGAGATTTTTTTTTAAAAATGCTCAGAACTTTGGGTGTGGTTGACTTGTTTTCACGAAACTCATCTCATTGGACTCCTGAATCGTTGCCGAGTCCAACGATACCACACTTGCCAGGTTTCGCCGTATGGTTTGTGCACCGTTGTAATTTAGCGCTTAAAACTTTTTTGCCGATATCTTCGAAACCGCTAGTCCGATCGAGACGAAACCAGCGTCAGAAGTTCGGAAACATAGGTCGTTAGGCACGATCGCGAGCCCAAATGTCAAAATATTGATAGTAAGGGGTAGTAAAATCCAATCAAAGTCAGGTGTCAGGCTGAAACCCTATTGTAACTGTTCATTTTCCCATGATGCATCATTCTCCAGATAAAACTGATCGGGCAGACCAAACCGTAAGTCGTAGAGACTTGAAACTTGCAGGGATGGTAGTACTCACAACGACTACTGACGTCACCGAAGCACGCCCCGATCGGCCTGACGGGGGCGCTACAGCGATCAAAAGTACGAAGCGGCGATCAAAAGTACGAAACGCCTCATAACTCCTCAACCGTAAGGCGTAGCCTCGAGTGCCTTATATCGCTGGAATCCTTGGCTCAAGGCGGACAAAATGCATGCCTCGGATTTGCTCGTCAGAGTGGGAAAAATCTCAGCTACTTGGGATTTTTTGCAAAAACCTACTTTTGCAAACTAGTCCTAGGTTATTGGCCCGACCGGAACCAAACCAGCGCAGCGAGATTCTCTGGACTCTGATTGTCAAAGGTTATTAAAAAAAAGTGGAAATTTGGGTTCACGGTCCCTAAGGGCTGCCAAAACGTTGGAAGGGGGAGGAGCCACTTGGACTAAATTGGCTATAACTCGTGAACGGAACGAGGTATTTTCACCAAACTCAGCATGCATATGTAAGAACTCGTTCTGGGGCCGCATGAAAAAGGACGTGCCGATTGGCCACTTGGTGGCGCTATAACGGTTAAAATGCTGCACAACGGCACAACGGCACAATGATGTATTTCTATGGAAAATCCCATTAAATGCCTGAAAGCGGCCCTCTTCCTGCCTGATTTGCATACAGCTTCACGAAATCACGCGTGCGCATGCGTCACGTGACTCTAAAGAGGCTTGCAGACTTTTATGGCCGCCGTGGCGCTTTAACTGTTATAAAGGTGAAAAAAATGCTCTATATTATCCTATGCAAAATGACATTTAAATGACTAAAAATTGCCTGCTCTGCGCAGAACTTCACCAAATCGGCTGAGCATGTGCGTCGCATTATTGTAAAGACGCGTGCAAACTTTGACGGAGATCGGGCCATCAGTAGAGGCATACCAGTTTAAAAGGTAAAAAAAACCACACCACTTTTCCATGATAAATGAGCTGAAAATGCAAAAAATTGACCTTTGACCTCTCCGATGCACATGTCACCAGGCTTGATAAAGTTTTTGCAACCAGCAGCTCAAAAATCAAGTGCTCAGACCCTATAGTCTTTTTTTTATAGGCCTTTTTAGACCCTTTTTATGCCCTTTTTATTAGGGGCCAAGCACCAAAGGTGCGAAGGCACCTATTGAAACCGTTCCCGTCTTTTTTTCTTCCGCCATGGGAGTCTATGGCAGCCCATAGAACCGTATGGTAAAAAGTTGTGAAATTTGGCACACTAATAGAGGATGGTCTGGTATGTCACCATGGCAATTTTGGTGTCTCTATCTCAATCCCTCTAGCGCCACCACCTGTCCAAATGTGTACTCATGTTTATGCTAATAACTTTTGAACCGTAAGGGCTAGAAACGAAATTCTTTTTCCCTCTAATTTCTGAGCTCGTGCCAATTCGATTGCACCCTATGACGTCATTTTCCATCTTGGATATTTCCCCGCCATTTTCAATTAACCGGAAAACCTACTTTTGCGAACTCGTCCTAGACGGTTCATCCGATTTGCACGAAAATTGAACCAGATCATCTTCAGACAATATTGACAAAAAATCTTGCAAATCAAGTTGATTCGTCTAATCGTTTTTGATAAACGCGCGAACAAATTTTACATAACGTTTGCAAAAACACACTTAAGGCAATATCTCCGCAACGCTTTATCGTGTTCAAACCAAACTTGGTACATGTCATCATAAGCATGACTCGAGGCTACATGCAGCGTTTCGGCGCTGTGCCACCTACTGGTCTGGAGATACGAAAAATGGCTATTTTAGCTTTTCTTTGCTGAACCGTTTGTCCAAATATCATAAAAGGGGCCTCGTTAGATTCGGGACGTTATGCCGAGTCGACGGATATCCAATTTTACCATATCGGCCATTTTGGCTGTCGGCCATCTTGAATTATGTGCTAAAATGCTGTATTTTATCAACGCATGAACGGTTTGTTACGAAACTCGGTATGGGTCATCACCACGATACCCCAAAGTAGCCTGACAAGTTTCGAAACAGCGCCACCTAGTGGAGATTTTTTTTTAAAAATGCTCAGAACTTTGGGTGTGGTTGACTTGTTTTCACGAAACTCATCTCATTGGACTCCTGAATCGTTGCCGAGTCCAACGATACCACACTTGCCAGGTTTCGCCGTATGGTTTGTGCACCGTTGTAATTTAGCGCTTAAAACTTTTTTGCCGATATCTTCGAAACCGCTAGTCCGATCGAGACGAAACCAGCGTCAGAAGTTCGGAAACATAGGTCGTTAGGCACGATCGCGAGCCCAAATGTCAAAATATTGATAGTAAGGGGTAGTAAAATCCAATCAAAGTCAGGTGTCAGGCTGAAACCCTATTGTAACTGTTCATTTTCCCATGATGCATCATTCTCCAGATAAAACTGATCGGGCAGACCAAACCGTAAGTCGTAGAGACTTGAAACTTGCAGGGATGGTAGTACTCACAACGACTACTGACGTCACCGAAGCACGCCCCGATCGGCCTGACGGGGGCGCTACAGCGATCAAAAGTACGAAGCGGCGATCAAAAGTACGAAACGCCTCATAACTCCTCAACCGTAAGGCGTAGCCTCGAGTGCCTTATATCGCTGGAATCCTTGGCTCAAGGCGGACAAAATGCATGCCTCGGATTTGCTCGTCAGAGTGGGAAAAATCTCAGCTACTTGGGATTTTTTGCAAAAACCTACTTTTGCAAACTAGTCCTAGGTTATTGGCCCGACCGGAACCAAACCAGCGCAGCGAGATTCTCTGGACTCTGATTGTCAAAGGTTATTAAAAAAAAGTGGAAATTTGGGTTCACGGTCCCTAAGGGCTGCCAAAACGTTGGAAGGGGGAGGAGCCACTTGGACTAAATTGGCTATAACTCGTGAACGGAACGAGGTATTTTCACCAAACTCAGCATGCATATGTAAGAACTCGTTCTGGGGCCGCATGAAAAAGGACGTGCCGATTGGCCACTTGGTGGCGCTATAACGGTTAAAATGCTGCACAACGGCACAACGGCACAATGATGTATTTCTATGGAAAATCCCATTAAATGCCTGAAAGCGGCCCTCTTCCTGCCTGATTTGCATACAGCTTCACGAAATCACGCGTGCGCATGCGTCACGTGACTCTAAAGAGGCTTGCAGACTTTTATGGCCGCCGTGGCGCTTTAACTGTTATAAAGGTGAAAAAAATGCTCTATATTATCCTATGCAAAATGACATTTAAATGACTAAAAATTGCCTGCTCTGCGCAGAACTTCACCAAATCGGCTGAGCATGTGCGTCGCATTATTGTAAAGACGCGTGCAAACTTTGACGGAGATCGGGCCATCAGTAGAGGCATACCAGTTTAAAAGGTAAAAAAAACCACACCACTTTTCCATGATAAATGAGCTGAAAATGCAAAAAATTGACCTTTGACCTCTCCGATGCACATGTCACCAGGCTTGATAAAGTTTTTGCAACCAGCAGCTCAAAAATCAAGTGCTCAGACCCTATAGTCTTTTTTTTATAGGCCTTTTTAGACCCTTTTTATGCCCTTTTTATTAGGGGCCAAGCACCAAAGGTGCGAAGGCACCTATTGAAACCGTTCCCGTCTTTTTTTCTTCCGCCATGGGAGTCTATGGCAGCCCATAGAACCGTATGGTAAAAAGTTGTGAAATTTGGCACACTAATAGAGGATGGTCTGGTATGTCACCATGGCAATTTTGGTGTCTCTATCTCAATCCCTCTAGCGCCACCACCTGTCCAAATGTGTACTCATGTTTATGCTAATAACTTTTGAACCGTAAGGGCTAGAAACGAAATTCTTTTTCCCTCTAATTTCTGAGCTCGTGCCAATTCGATTGCACCCTATGACGTCATTTTCCATCTTGGATATTTCCCCGCCATTTTCAATTAACCGGAAAACCTACTTTTGCGAACTCGTCCTAGACGGTTCATCCGATTTGCACGAAAATTTAACCAGATCATCTTCAGACAATATTGACAAAAAATCTTGCAAATCAAGTTGATTCGTCTAATCGTTTTTGATAAACGCGCGAACAAATTTTACATAACGTTTGCAAAAACACACTTAAGGCAATATCTCCGCAACGCTTTATCGTGTTCAAACCAAACTTGGTACATGTCATCATAAGCATGACTCGAGGCTACATGCAGCGTTTCGGCGCTGTGCCACCTACTGGTCTGGAGATACGAAAAATGGCTATTTTAGCTTTTCTTTGCTGAACCGTTTGTCCAAATATCATAAAAGGGGCCTCGTTAGATTCGGGACGTTATGCCGAGTCGACGGATATCCAATTTTACCATATCGGCCATTTTGGCTGTCGGCCATCTTGAATTATGTGCTAAAATGCTGTATTTTATCAACGCATGAACGGTTTGTTACGAAACTCGGTATGGGTCATCACCACGATACCCCAAAGTAGCCTGACAAGTTTCGAAACAGCGCCACCTAGTGGAGATTTTTTTTTAAAAATGCTCAGAACTTTGGGTGTGGTTGACTTGTTTTCACGAAACTCATCTCATTGGACTCCTGAATCGTTGCCGAGTCCAACGATACCACACTTGCCAGGTTTCGCCGTATGGTTTGTGCACCGTTGTAATTTAGCGCTTAAAACTTTTTTGCCGATATCTTCGAAACCGCTAGTCCGATCGAGACGAAACCAGCGTCAGAAGTTCGGAAACATAGGTCGTTAGGCACGATCGCGAGCCCAAATGTCAAAATATTGATAGTAAGGGGTAGTAAAATCCAATCAAAGTCAGGTGTCAGGCTGAAACCCTATTGTAACTGTTCATTTTCCCATGATGCATCATTCTCCAGATAAAACTGATCGGGCAGACCAAACCGTAAGTCGTAGAGACTTGAAACTTGCAGGGATGGTAGTACTCACAACGACTACTGACGTCACCGAAGCACGCCCCGATCGGCCTGACGGGGGCGCTACAGCGATCAAAAGTACGAAGCGGCGATCAAAAGTACGAAACGCCTCATAACTCCTCAACCGTAAGGCGTAGCCTCGAGTGCCTTATATCGCTGGAATCCTTGGCTCAAGGCGGACAAAATGCATGCCTCGGATTTGCTCGCCCTTCAGGCGCCAATTTCGAGATATTTTAGGTTTTTTGTAAAACCTACTTTTGCAAATTACTCCCAGGTTCTTTGCCTGATCAGAACCAAACCACTGCAGAAATGTTCTCTGGAGAGTGCTTATCAATAATTATAAAAAAAATATCATATTTTGATTCATGATTGGTAAGAGGAGCCAAAATGTACGATGTGACCGGGACCTCTTTTACTAAAATGGCTATAACTCGTGAAAAAAATGAGATATTTTCACCAAGTTCAGGTCACATATGTATGAGCTCAATCTGAGATCACATGAAAAAAATCGCAATTATTGACCACTTGGTGGCGCTATATTAGGGGAAAAACACATGAAAATGCAATATACACACCCAAACATTAGTCAGATGAAAATGGGCATTCATTGTCTTCGTCCAGGGTGCCATGATAGTCTATGAGGAAATTGGTGTATCTCAAAAAACTTTCTATATGTCATTGCCACAATGCCCTGAAGGAGCCTGAGAAATTTCAAGCCTACGTTTTTCACAGCATTCACCTCCTTAGACTTCTGAATCCTTGCCGAGTCCAATGATACCAAACATGCCAGGTTTCACCTTACGATTTGTAAAAAGGTGTACTTTAGCACCTAAAAAACCTTTGCGAATGTCTTTGAAACAGTTAGTCCGATCAAAACAAAACCACATCAGCAAATTCAGAAACATAGGTCAATAGCTAAACAATAATGACAAAAAGCCAACATTTTGGAAGGAAGTGGCAAAAAAATCCAATTAATGCAGCCCATGCTTTCATAAATATAAGTGGCTATAACTTCAAAACAAAATGAGATATTTACAACAAATTTGACACATATTTATGGGCACACATTGAGGACACCTAAAAAAAAAGCAGAGATGTGTTATAACTGTAAAAAAAAAACATATTTTTCATTAGTTAAATTGCCTGTATTGCCGTGAATGCTCTTTGCCATCTTTGATCTAAGTTTATTTATTTCTTTGGATCCTCATTAGCCAACAACTAGGCAGTGACTACTCTTCCTGAGGTCCCAAAAAGTAAAAACTACAAACCTACATTAAAGCTGCAAGAGCAATGAAAGGGTCCTCGCTCCTGTGCCACCACCAGAGTATGTGAGCAAAGTGGAGCGGCATCAATTTCCCATTCACGCTCTAAGCGTTCAATAATCACTCCGCTCCAGCTCCACTCCGGGTTCAATTTGCGTCTATTTAAGTAAGCTCAGAAATGTCACAAAAATTTGCTTTATAACATTCATTAAATGAAAAAAAAATAATAATAATAGGCGATAGTTTCAACGTGCTTTATTGGAACATTGTGTGCACAAAAAAAAACGACATGCCAAGCTCATTAGGCTTTATCAGCATTAAAAGTTAAATATCATTGCTGCTTTTTGCAGTGCAAATTTAGTTGAGAATCATGAAAATAGTACTACGTTTTCATCCGTTATTTTATCTACGGCTCACTATACATTACAGATTTCTGCTCATTCAAAATAAGATCCAGATAAGCAGATAAGCACTGTAAGACTACATTTGTTTGAATGCATTAGAGAGAATGCTTGTGTGTGTGAATAAGTGCTACCTGTTTAAAATGTGCTTTCACCCGATCATATTCAGTATGTAGAAGGTACAAAAAATTCCTTGAACTATAACATCCCGCTCATGTCCGTCGTCGTCATCATAACCTTTACATTCTTTCTGATTTGAATGATCCATCTGTGTGGTGGAAGCGGCAGTACTGAAGCTAGTTAAACGTGTTTAACGTGTGTGTGTATTGTGGATAAAAAAGCATAGCAAAGCAAAGTTTTATTATGGGCCATTGACAATAATTGCACTTGTGATGGAGCGGTAGTGGAGACTTTTTAAAAAATCACGCCGCTCGACTCCTCGCTCCGCTCCCACTCCACTCCGCTCACATACTCTGGCCACCACCACCTTGTGGGCTTTAGGAACACAGAGCATGGTGGGCAAAATGCATTTAAGTATATAAAAATAGGAGGATTAAATCAATCATTTGTATTTGCCACACTTCCTGCTACCAGCTGGTAGCACTATGACTAACTAAAATTTTGGCAAAACATCAGAATTTGTCAGGATGCCGCGGACACGCCGTTCAACAAAACTCAAGATCTTTGAAATTTAACATCACTAAGGCTTAAGATTAGACTGACGAAATATGATTCTGGTTCAATCTTAATGAGGAGTTACCCACAGGTGGCACTATAACCAACTGAATATTGGCATGTAGACCGCCATCGGTACTCGGGCCCTAATTAAATCAACAACAATAAAATTAAACATACAAATCCCATTAAATGTTCCTTCCATTTAAAACTAATTTTACTTCTTAAAATATGTAATATCTGATAGTAAATCATTCCATATTTTCATTCCTCTATATATTATAGTCCATTGTTCTGCAGTGATTTAAAAAAAAAAAAATACATGACAGTCCGTGCACACTTTAAAACAGGAGAAAGATCATTGGAAAAATAATGATGACAATAATAGTCCTAAACAACTTCCTTGAGGAACACCACATTGCTCTTTAAAATCTGAATAACTTCCATAATAACATAAACATTGTCACATATTAAACAGATAACTTTTAAACCAATGCAGACAGTAAGAAGTACATATGTGACATTTCAATTTATCCAGCAATAATTTATGATCCATTACATAAAATGCTGAGCTAAAATCTAACAAGAATTTTACCAAAATCGACACCCATATGTATGGACTCTGAGGACACATAAAAAAAGTGGTGGGATTGTGCGT
Source organism: Gobio gobio (assembly GCF_949357685.1). Taxonomy (NCBI): domain Eukaryota; kingdom Metazoa; phylum Chordata; class Actinopteri; order Cypriniformes; family Gobionidae; genus Gobio; species Gobio gobio. The sequence continues at coordinate 23,891,844 of NC_137115.1, read as the reverse complement.
CTTGGTGGCGCTATAATAGAACACAACATGAAATTCCCATTGACTACAATGTAGTATTTTTTTAACTCGTCCTAGACCGTTTGTCCGATTTCCACCAAAATGAAATCGTATCATCTTCAGACTGTGTCAACAAAAAGTTATGGATTTTGCATCAATAGATGAAACAATGTTTTAGTTTACCACAGTGACGAAGTTGAGGCATGATGCCAAAATGACTCTTGAGGCTGTATCTCTGCAATGCTTTGACATATTGGCATCAAACTTTGCCTGTGTCATTGTTCCCTTATTTTGACCACACCACATTTATTTCGTAAATGTGCCACCTATTGGTCAAAAGTGATAAACCATTAACTTATATTATCAGTGACTCTATATATTATATTTCAGCCATTTTGCCTAATCTTCTTAAACTGTATAATTGTTCATTGTTGCAGTTGGTCTGACACTCTCAAACTACAATGCATTTTCAGCCTTTTGTCTAAAATCATCTTAAAATGTGATTAATTGCTCATTGCTGCAGTTGATCTGACACTGCCAGCCATTTTGGCATGTCTTGTCTTCTTCTTTGCGCTTGGCCCCGGTATTGCTGCTTGCAGCTATATTTAGGGGCCAAGCACCGAAGGTGCGAAGGCACCTATTGAAACCGTTCCCGTTCTTATTATTAGGGGCCAAGCACCGAAGGTGCGAAGGCACCTATTGAAACCGTTCCCGTTCTTATTATTAGGGGCCAAGCACCGAAGGTGCGAAGGCACCTATTGAAACCGTTCCCGTTCTTATTATTATTATTCATCTTCTTCTTCTTCTTCTTCTTCTTCTTCCGCCACGAAGTCTATGGCAGCCCATAGAACCGTATGGTAAAAAGTTGTGAAATTTGGCACACTCATAGAGGACAGTCTGACAAGTCACCATAGCAAATTTGGAGTCTCTAACTCAATCCCTCTAGCGCCACCATCAGTCCAAAATTTGACTCATGTTTATGCTAATAACTTTTTAACCATAAGGGCTAGAAACAAAATTCTTTTTTCCTCTGATTCCTTGGCTCAAGACGATTCGATTGCACCCTATGACGTCATTTTCCGTCATAAAAATTTTCCCGCCATTTTTAATTTTCCGAAAAACCTACTTTTACGAACTCGTCCTAGACGGTTCATCCGATTTGCACGAAAATTGAACCAGATCATCTTCAGACCATGCTAACAAAAAATCTTGCAAATCAAGTTGATTCGTCAAATCATTTGCGATAAACGCGCAAACAAATTTTATGTAGCGGTTGCAAAAACACTCTTAAGGCAATATCTCCGCAACGCTTTATCGTGTTCAATCCAAACTTGGTACATGTCATCACAAGCATGACTTGAGGCAACATACAGCGTTTCGGCGCAGCACCACCTACTGGTCCGGAGATACGAAAAATTGCTATTTTTGCTTATAACTTCTGAACTGTTTGTCCAAAAATCATAAAAGTGGTCTCGTTACATTCAGGACGGCATGCCGAGTCGTCTGATATTCAATTTTACCATATCGGCCATTTTGGCTGTCGGCCATTTTGAATTTTGTCAAAAAATGCTATATTTTACAAATGCATTAGTATATTGTTACTAAACTCGGTATGTGACTTCCTTGCTATGCCCTGAAGGTACTCAAAAAGTTTTAGGGCAGTGCCACCTTGTGGTCAAAAGATATAACAAACTTGACAAAAATGCTAATAACTTTTGATTTAATTAGCTTAGTATAATGAAACTGGTCATAATACATTCATTGGCTCATGCCGATTCAATTGCACCCTATGATGTCATTTTCGGTTATGATAATTTCCCCGCCATATTTAATTTTCCAAAAAACCTACTTTTGCGAACTCGTCCTAGACGGTTTGTCCGATTTGCACGAAAATTGAACCAGATCATCTTCAGACCATGCTGACAAAAAATCTTGCAAATCAAGTTGATTCGTCAAATCATTTTTGATAAACGTGCACACAAATTTTACGTAGCGGTTGCAAAAACACTCATAAGGCAATATCTCTACAATGCTTTATCGTATTCAATCCAAACTTGGTACATGTCATCACAAGCATGACTTGAGGCAACATGCAGTGTTTCGGCGCAGCGCCACCTACTGGTCCGGAGATACAAAAAATGGCTGTTTTTGCTTATAACTTTTGAACTGTTTGTCCAAAAATCATAAAAGTTGTCTCGTTAGATTCAGGACGGTATTCAGAGTTGTCTGATATTCAATTTTACCATATCGGCCATTTTGGCTCTCGGCTATTTTGAATTATGTGCTAAAATACTATATTTTACAAACGCATTAGTCTATCGTTACGAAACTTGGTATGGGTCTTCCGCACCATGCTTTGAAGGTACTCAAAAAGTTTTGGGGCAGTGCCACCTTGTGGTCAGAGGTTATAACAAAATTTATAAACATGCTAATAACTTTTGATTATATTAGCCTAGTTTAATGAAACTGGTCATAATACATTTATTGGCTCATGCCGAGAACATAGATACTAATTTTGCCATATTTGGTCAAACATCCTGTCCTCAATGTTCTTATTTGATCAAAACCTACTTTTTCAAACTCATCCTAGACCGTTTATCCAATTTCCACCAAAATCGAATCGTATCATCTTCAGACTGTGTCAACAAAAAGTTAGGGATTTTGCATCAATAGATGAAACCATTTTGTAAACCGCAGCGACGAAATTGAGCCATGATGCCAAAATGACTCTTGAGGCTGTATCTCTGCAATGCTTTGACATATTGGCATCAAACTTTGCATGTGTCATTGTTCCCTTATTCTGACCACAGCACATCAATTTCGTAACTGTGCCACCTATTGGTCAAAAGTGATAAACCATTAACTTATATTATCAGTGACTCTATATATGATATTTCAGCCATTTTGCCTAATCTTCTTAAACTGTATAATTGTTAATTGTTGCAGTTGGTCTGACACTCTCAGACTACAATGCATTTTTCAGCCTTTTGCCTAAAATCATCTTAAAACGAGATTAATTGCTCATTGCTCCAGTTGATCTGACACTGCCAGCCATTTTGGCATGTCTTGTCTTCTTCTTTGCGCTTGGCCCCGGTATTGCTGCTTGCAGCTATATTTCATCTTCTTCTTCTTCTTCTTCTTCCGCCACGAAGTCTATGGCAGCCCATAGAACCGCATGGTAAAAAGTTGTGAAATTTGGCACACTAATAGAGGACAGTCTGAAATGTCACCGTAGCAAATTTGGAGTCTCAAACTTAATCCCTCTAGCGCCACCATCAGTCCAAAATTTGACTCATGTTTATGCTAATAACTTTTGAACCATAAGGGCTAGAAACAAAATTCTTTTTTCCTCTGATTCCTTGGCTCAAGACGATTCCATTGCACCCTATGACGTCATTTTCCGTCATAAAAATTTTCCCGCCATTTTGAATTTTCCGAAAAACCTACTTTTACGAACTCGTCCTAGACGGTTCATCCGATTTGCACGAAAATTGAACCAGATCATCTTCAGACCATGCTGACAAAAAATCTTGCAAATCAAGTTGATTCGTCAAATCATTTGCGATAAACGCGCAAACAAATTTTACGTAGCGGTTGCAAAAACACTCTTAAGGCAATATCTCCGCAACGCTTTATCGTATTCAAACCAAACTTGGTACATGTCATCACAAGCATGACTTGAGGCAACATGCACCGTTTCGGCGCAGCGCCACCTACTGGTCCGGAGATACGAAAAATTGCAGTTTTTGCTTATAACTTCTGAACTGTTTGTCCAAAAATCATAAAAGTGGTCTCGTTACATTCAGGACGGCATGCCGAGTCGTCTGATATTCAATTTTACCATATCGGCCATTTTGCCTGTCGGCCATTTTGAATTTTGTCAAAAAATGCTATATTTTACAAATGCATTAGTGTATTGTTACTAAACTCGGTATGTGACTTCCATGCCATGCCCTGAAGGTACTCAAAAAGTTTTAGGGCAGTGCCACCTAGTGGTCAAAAGATATAACAAACTTGACAAAAATGCTAATAACTTTTGATTAAATTAGCCTAGTATAATGAAACTGGTCATAATAGAGTCATTGGCTCATGCCGATTCAATTGCACCCTATGATGTCATTTTCGGTTATGATAATTTCCCCGCTATTTTTAATTTTCCAAAAAACCTACTTTTGCGAACTCGTCCTAGACGGTTCATCCGATTTGCACGAAAATTGAACCATATCATCTTCAGACCATGCTGACAAAAAATCTTGCAAATCAAGTTGATTTGTCAAATCGTTTTTGATAAACGCGCACACAAATTTTGCGTAGCGGTTGCAAAAACACTCATAAGCCTATATCTCCACAACGCTTTATCATATTCAAACCAATCTTGGTATATGTCATCACAAGCATGACCTGAGGCAACATGCAGCGTTTCGGCGCAGCGCCACCTACTGGTCCGGAGATACAAAAAATGGCTATTTTTGCTTATAACTTTTGAACTGTTTGTCCAAAAATCATGTCTTCCGCACCATGCTTTGAAGGTACTCAAAAAGTTTTGGGGCAGTGCCACCTTGTGGTCAGAGGTTATAACAAAATTTACAAACATGCTAATAACATTTGATTAAATTAGCCTAGTTTAAAGAAACTGGTCATAATACATTTATTGGCTCATGCCGAAAACATAGATACTAATTTTGCCATATTTGGTCAAACATCCTGTCCTCAATGTTCTTATTTGATCAAAATCTACTTTTTCAAACTCATCCTAGACCGTTTGTCCAATTTCCACCAAAATTGAATCATATCATCTTCAGACTGTGTCAACAAAAAGTTAGGGATTTTGCATCAATAGATGAAACTGTTTTTGTAAACCGCAGCGACAAATTTGAGGCATGATGCCAAAATGACTCTTGAGGCTGTATCTCTGCAATGCTTTGACATATTGGCATCAAACTTTGCATGTGTCATTGTTCCCTTATTCTGACCACACCACATAAATTTCGTAACTGTGCCACCTATTGGTCAAAAGTTATAAACCATTAACTTATATTATCAGTGACTCTATATATGATATTTCAGCCATTTTGCCTAATCTTCTTAAACTGTATAATTGTTCATTGATGCAGTTGGTCTGACACTGTCAGACTACAATGCATTTTTCAGCCTTTTGCCTAAAATCATCTTAAAACGTGATTAATTGCTCATTGCTCCAGTTGATCTGACACTGCCAGCCATTTTGGCATGTCTTGTCTTCTTCTTTGCGCTTGGCCCCGGTATTGCTGCTTGCAGCTATATTTATTATTAGGGGCCAAGCACCGAAGGTGCGAAGGCACCTATTGAAACCGTTCCCGTTCCTATTATTATTATTATTCATCTTCTTCTTCTTCTTCTTCTTCTTCTTCTTCTTCCGCCACGAAGTCTATGGCAGCCCATAGAACCGTATGGTAAAAAGTTATGAAATTTGGCAAACTTATAGAGGACGGTCGGAAGTGTCTCCATAGCAAATTTGGAGTCTCTAATTCAATCCCTCTAGCGCCACCATCAGTCCAAAATTGGACTCATGTTTATGTTAATAACTTTTGAACCATAAGGGCTAGAAACAAAATTCTTTTTTCCTCTGATTCCTTGGCTCAAGACAATTCGATTGAAACCTATGACGTCATTTTCCGCCATGATAATTTTCCCGCCATTTTTAATTAACCGAAAAACCTACTTTTGCGAACTCGTCCTAGACGGTTCATCCGATTTGCACGAAAATATAACCAGATCATCTTCAGACCATGCTGACAAAAAATCTTGCAAATCAAGTTGATTCGTCAAATCATTTGCGATAAACGCGCAAACAAATTTTACGTAGCGGTTGCAAAAACACTCTTAAGGCAATATCTCCGCAACGCTTTATCGTATTCAAACCAAACTTGGTACATGTCATCACAAGCATGACTTGAGGCAACATACAGCGTTTCGGCGCAGCGCCACCTACTGGTCCGGAGATACGAAAAATTTCAATTTTTGCTTATAACTTCTGAACTGTTTGTCCAAAAATCATAAAAGTGGTCTCGTTAGATTCAGGACGGCATGCCGAGTCGTCTGATATTCAATTTTACCATATCGGCCATTTTGGCTGTCGGCCATTTTGAATTTTGTCAAAAAATGCTATATTTTACAAACGCATTAGTATATTGTTACTAAACTCGGTATGTGACTTCCTTGCTATGCCCTGAAGGTACTCAAAAAGTTTTAGGGCAGTGCCACCTTGTGGTCAAAAGATATAACTAACTTGACAAAAATGCTAATAACTTTTGATTAAATTAGCCTAGTATATTGAAACTGGTCATAATAGAGTCATTGGCTCATGCCGATTCAATTGCAACCTATGATGTCATTTTCGGTCATGATAATTTCCCCGCCATTTTTAATTTTCCAAAAAACCTACTTTTACGAACTCGTCCTAGACGGTTTGTCCGATTTGCACGAAAATTGAACCAGATCATCTTCAGATCATGCTGACAAAAAATCTTGCAAATCAAGTTGATTTGTCAAATCGTTTTCGATAAACGCGCACACAAATTTTGCGTAGCGGTTGCAAAAACACTCATAAGCCTATATCTCCACAACGCTTTATCGTATTCAAACCAATCTTGGTATATGTCATCACAAACATGACCTGAAGCAACATGCAGCGTTTCGGCGCAGCGCCACCTACTGGTCCGGAGATACAAAAAATGGCTATTTTTGCTTATAACTTTTGAACTGTTTGTCCAAAAATCATGTCTTCCGCACCATGCTTTGAAGGTACTCAAAACGTTTTGGGGCAGTGCCACCTTGTGGTCAGAGGTTATAACAAAATTTACAAACATGCTAATAACTTTTGATTAAATTAGCCTAGTTTAATGAAACTGGTCATAATACAATCATTGGCTCATGCCGAGAACAGAGATACTAATTTTTCCATATTTGGTCAAACATCCTGTCCTCAATGTTCTTATTTGATCAAAACCTACTTTTTCAAACTCATCCTAGACCGTTTGTCCAATTTCCACCAAAATCGAATCGTATCATCTTCAGACTGTGTCAACAAAAAGTTAGGGATTTTGCATCAATAGATGAAACCGTTTTTGTAAACCGCAGCGACGAAGTTGAGCCATTATGCCAAAATGACTCTTGAGGCTGTATCTCTGCAATGCTTTGACATATTGGCATCAAACTTTGCATGTGTCATTGTTCCCTTATTCTGACCACACCACATCAATTTCGTATCTGTGCCACCTATTGGTCAAAAGTGATAAACCATTAACTTACATTATCAGTGACTCAATATATGATATTTCAGCCATTTTGCCTAATCTTCTTAAACTGTATAATTGTTAATTGTTGCAGTTGGTCTGACACTCTCAGACTACAATGCATTTTCAGCCTTTTGCTTAAAATCATCTTAAAACGTGATTAATTGCTCATTGCTCCAGTTGATCTGACACTGCCAGCCATTTTGGCATGTCTTGTCTTCTTCTTTGCGCTTGGCCCCGGTATTGCTGCTTGCAGCTATATTTCATCTTCTTCTTCTTCTTCTTCCGCCACGAAGTCTATGGCAGCCCATAGAACCGTATGGTAAAAAGTTGTGAAATTTGGCACACTAATAGAGGACAGTCTGAAATGTCACCGTAGCAAATTTGGAGTCTCAAACTCAATCCCTCTAGCGCCACCATCAGTCCAAAATTTGACTCATGTTTATGCTAATAACTTTTGAACCATAAGGGCTAGAAACAAAATTCTTTTTTCCTCTGATTCCTTGGCTCAAGACGATTCCATTGCACCCTATGACGTCATTTTCCGTCATAAAAATTTTCCCGCCATTTTGAATTTTCCGAAAAACCTACTTTTACGAACTCGTCCTAGACGGTTCATCCGATTTGCACGAAAATTGAACCAGATCATCTTCAGACCATGCTGACAAAAAATCTTGCAAATCAAGTTGATTCGTCAAATCATTTGCGATAAACGCGCAAACAAATTTTACGTAGCGGTTGCAAAAACACACTTAAGGCAATATCTCCGCAACGCTTTATCGTATTCAAACCAAACTTGGTACATGTCATCACAAGCATGACTTGAGGCAACATACAGCGTTTCGGCGCAGCGCCACCTACTGGTCCGGAGATACGAAAAATTGCTATTTTTGCTTATAACTTCTGAACTGTTTGTCCAAAAATCATAAAAGTGGTCTCGTTACATTCAGGACGGCATGCCGAGTCGTCTGATATTCAATTTGACCATATCGGCCATTTTGGCTGTCGGCCATTTTGAATTTTGTCAAAAAATGCTATATTTTACAAATGCATTAGTATATTGTTACTAAACTCGGTATGTGACTTCCACTCCATGCCCTGAAGGTACTCAAAAAGTTTTAGGGCAGTGCCACCTTGTGGTCAAAAGATATAACAAACTTGACAAAAATGCTAATAACTTTTGATTAAATTAGCTTAGTATAATGAAACTGGTCATAATACATTCATTGGCTCATGCCGATTCAATTGCATCCTATGATGTCATTTTCGGTCATGATAATTTCCCCGCCATTTTTAATTTTCCAAAAAACCTACTTTTGCGAACTCGTCCTAGACGGTTTGTCCGATTTGCACAGAAATTGAACCATATCATCTTCAGACCATGCTGACAAAAAATCTTGCAAATCAAGTTGATTCGTCAAATCGTTTTTGAAAAACGCGCACACAAATTTTGCGTAGCGGTTGCAAAAACACTCATAAGCCTATATCTCCACAACGCTTTATCGTATTCAAACCAATCTTGGTATATGTCATCACAAGCATGTCCTGAAGCAACATGCAGCGTTTCGGCGCAGCGCCACCTACTGGTCCGGAGATACAAAAAATGGCTATTTTTGCTTATAACTTCTGAACTGTTTGTCCAAAAATCATGTCTTCCGCACCATGCTTTGAAGGTACTCAAAACGTTTTGGGGCAGTGCCACCTTGTGGTCAGAGGTTATAACAAAATTTACAAACATGCTAATAACTTTTGATTAAATTAGCCTAGTTTAATGAAACTGGTCATAATACAGTCATTGGCTCATGCCAAGAACATAGATACTAATTTTGCCATATTTGGTCAAACATCCTGTCCTCAATGTTCTTATTTGATCAAAACCTACTTTTTCAAACTCATCCTAGACCGTTTGTCCAATTTCCACCAAAATCGAATCGTATCATCTTCAGACTGTGTCAACAAAAAGTTAGGGATTCTGCATCAATAGATGAAACCGTTTTTGTAAACCGCAGCGACGAAGTTGAGCCATTATGCCAAAATTACTCTTGAGGCTGTATCTCTGCAATGCTTTGACATATTGGCATCAATCTTTGCATGTGTCATTGTTCCCTTATTCTGACTACACCACATCAATTTCGTATCTGTGCCACCTATTGGTCAAAAGTGATAAACCATTAACTTATATTATCAGTGACTCAATATATGATATTTCAGCCATTTTGCCTAATCTTCTTAAACTGTATAATTGTTAATTGTTGCAGTTGGTCTGACACTCTCAGACTACAACGCATTTTCAGCCTTTTGCTTCAAATCATCTTAAAACGTGATTAATTGCTCATTGCTCCAGTTGATCTGACACTGCCAGCCATTTTGGCATGTCTTGTCTTCTTCTTTGCGCTTGGCCCCGGTATTGCTGCTTGCAGCTATATTTATTAATGGCACTGTTCTTACATGTTGTATCTGCTTTCTTAGTAACTTGGCCTCTTGTATTTATTAATTCCTGCATAAAGACTCACTGTAAAAAGTAATACCTAGATCTAACTTATAAAAAGTGAGGCAAGTGGCTGCATTGAATGTTTTAAGTTGAGTGAACTTGCAGCCTTTTTTAAGTATAATAAACACTGTAACATTACTTAATACAAACGCAACAAAATCAAGTTGAGTTAATTAATAATACTAGTATTATTCAGTTAGATAAACCTACTTTTCTTGGTACAGGTAACTTATTTATGGGTTGCTACAAGTAAAATTAACCTAATCACATGTGAATAAACATTTTAATTGAGTCCTGGCTGTAATCTCAGAAAAGAAATCTAAATGTCTATATTCTAAGCACTACAGTGATCAACTTTACATAAAGAGAATTTGTCAATAACAATTACAAATTCTATTGAAGAAAAAAAAGATGGGAAGATAGATTGAAGACAATACTATTTATTCAATGTCAACCAGTGTCACTTTTAACAGTGACTACAAAACAGCCAATAAATGTGGTCGCACATGTACACAATAATGTAAAACAAACACTGTATAGTGTATTTTCAACCTGTTCTGAACATTAAAGTAAAATATCCAAACTGCCCAATCTGCAATGTTTAGATAAAGGTAAATGTAAACCATAACATCACATTGTACACTACGCTGTTGAGTATATACCTCATGAGGTATGATCAGCACAGAACACAGTCCAAAGTCCACATTAATAAAGTATCAGTCCCACAAAGAGCCTCTGATATATCATGTATAAGTATACATACGTTTTGAGGGATACTTGAGGTTGAGGGCATAGGTAAGTCCAAACAGGAGGCAGCAAGCTTTTGAGAGGTTTGGCACACCTCTGACCACAGGTTGTCCTTCTTTGATAATCCCAATCATGTCGGGTTGATGGCACATGTAAATTTTCAGTGGGCTGAAACTGCCAAGCTCAGCATGCACCTCGGTTTCATCACGACTCTATTGGTGGACACAAACAAGATCAAGAGTTTGGTCAGACAAATTTTAAAAAAAGTTAATGAGATGAATATAGCAGACAGGTAAAAGACAGATAAGACACAAAGTCAAAATTAATTTTTTTGTTGCTAAAAGTGGTGGATACTAGATGGATACTGTGACTAGAGCAAGTGACCAGAGTAAAGTCTACCATGATAATGCCATTGAGTGTGGGTACTAAATTATCATGATCTACTGTAGCAAATGCAATTGTATTTGGCTGTACCTGATTGGTCATCACATTACTGTTTATTAAAGGAATAGTCCACTTTCAAATAACAATTTGCTGATAATTTACTCACCCCCATGCCATCCAAGATGTTCTTGTCCTTCTTTCTTTAGTCGAAAAGAAATTAAGTTTTTTGAAGAAAACATTCCAGGATTTTTCTCATAGTGGACTTCAATTGGCCCCAAATGTCTGAAGGTCAAAATTAGTTTCAGTGCTGCTTCAAAGGGCTTTAAGTGATCCCAGATATGGCATAAGGGTCTTATCTAGCGAAACGATCTGTAATTTTCTTTAAAAAATGAAAATGTACATGCTTAATACTATAAACACAAATGATCGCATCACAAGTGGAAGATAAACTTCCCTATTTTTTTTAAAGAAAATTACTAATCGTTTCGCAAGACCCTTATTCCTTGTCTGGTATTGTTTAAAGCCATTTGAAGCAGCACTGAAACTGTAATTTTGACCGTCAACCGTCTGGGGCCAATTTAAGTCCCCTATAAGGAGAATAATCCTGGAGTGTTTTCATCAAAAACCTGAATTTCTTTTTGACTGAAGAAAGGAGGACATGGACATCTTAGATGACATGGGGGTGAGTAAATTATCAGGAAATTTTCATTTGAAAGTGGACTAATCCTTTAAGCTACAGAGTTTAAATATCTTTCAAGAGCAAACGTAATTACCCCATATCATCACAATATTAATACATAGACAGAAAAATAGACAAGTAGCTTTAAGCCCAATACATACGTGGTGGACACTGATGAGGTCTTCCTGTCTGTCCCCCATGTACTCAATCAGGCATCTCAGGACCACTTCGCTCCTTTTCTCCACAGAGGGAGATGGTTCCTGTCAAAAAGTAAAATCTGATCAAAATTCACAGCCTGGTGACAGATTGCTGTAAAAGGTCCTATTATACATCTAATAGTAGCTTCTATAGTACATCGGCTATTTCTCACCTCAAATGCTTTCTTAAACATGTTTTGTTGGACCTTTTATGTGTAAAGAGTGATATGCAACTGATTCTCAGGAACTCTTCACAGATCTGTAAAGAGAAGTATACCATCTTAGTTACATACCAAAAGAGATATGTTTTTTTGTGTGTGATTTAAACAACATGAGAGTTTTGGATACAAATTTGTTTTCAATCAAATGAGTGTCAGCAGTAAAGAAACATATTCATTCACTATCTAGTTATTTTTAAGTATGAAAAAAGCAAGAATGAAATGTAATCTTTAGTCAAGTTTGTTGCCTTATGTGCCCCGTCTTCACAACTATGGGCCATTTACCATAATTGAGCAATGTGAAATTCAGCCCGTGTAGCCTTAAAACACATAGTAGGCATGACTACAGCACTTATTTAATTTCATATTAACGTTAACTGTTTTCTGCCAATCCACCGCACTGTGCAGCCATCTTAGCTTGCCATGTGTGCAGGATAGCTAACGTTAGCTACACAGTACAATTTGCAAACCTAACCTCAGCTAAGCGATTTCGCGTGACTTTACATCACCAGTAATTTGGCTAAATTTGTTCAACTTACCGTGTGAATCAGTTCCTGAAATTCAGATCCGCTGCAGTGAACGAACGGTTGAAGTGCAGAGGAAGATACTGCATCTGCCTGGGAAAGTCCCTGCGCAGCTCGCGCCAGTAAAAAGGGATAATGCCAACTTATAAAAATGTAAAGTATTTACGTTTGATGAACACACCTGCCACATCAACAGCTGCTCAAATAAATTGTGTATGTCAACTCACTTTTATAACATTTCTTGTACACAACAACCACATACAAATAACTACCCAAATAAATTGCAATAGTTTACTTAAAATAAATTGTTATATAAAAACTGATATATTTTAAGTAAAGAGGAATTATTTTGATACTTTTTAGTATAAAACAAATGAAATAAACTAGATTACAACTATTTAAAGTATATAAAACCTACTTTGTGGGTGTAGCACTTTTTACAGTGCTATTTGAATTGTATCTATGGGATTACAAGGGTGTAGAAGATCATAATTCTTATGTAGCATTACAGCATGGTGATAGTTCCACTAACAAAATCTGTCCAAAAAGTTTTTTTAGTGCATAGTAGTAGAAAATCGAGCAATATACAAACAGATCTTCAACCCTGCTCATGGAGACCCACTGTCCTGCATTTATTTCTAACCTGTTTAGCATACCTGCCTGTGATTTTTCAAGCGATCCTGACGTTCCTTGGTTCAGGTGTGTTTGTTTAGGGTTGGAGCTAAATTCAGCAGGAGAGTGTGTCCCCAGCGTTGAAGACCTTTTTTTATTCAATATCTATTTATTTGACAATAAATAAACATTCTTGCAGTTGGACAATGGCATCCATATGTTTTTCTATGTTTTATATGAGGCTTAGTCTGGAAGCCCAACACTACGTTTTGTGTCCCGGGTGAGACCTCAGAATATTGATAACCCACAATGATTGCACCAAGATTAAGTTTTATGAGCATTGCATGTTTGGATGACAATATCTCTTCCCTGCAGATGTTATGCATGCTTTTCATTTAAGAATAAAAAAATAAATAGTTTCATTTAAAGATAATATTAGACAGTTTGCTCTAGTGACACCACATTGGTGCAGCAAATGTTTGCAACTGCAATTAATTATTTTGTTACATAAGAACTTGTAAACAGACATTTAGAAATTAGTTTGAAAGTGCAAAGTATTGAAATCAGAATGTGTAAATGAAGCTCATTAAAAATAATTCAGTAATTGCATTTTTACAAATGTATGTGTGATACCATCGGGTAATCAAAAGCCCTACACACACTTTCAGTTTTCACACCGCTTGAACACCACAGGAACAAAATACAGGAAATGCATCACGTAAGTTGACAAGTGGTCTAGTGCAAAGTCCGCAAGTATGAGTATTTGGACAGTTCCATAAATGCATGGTTACATCCTGCCATGTCAATCAGGAGTGACAGGTCATAAATCAAGGGCCACAAGTCGTCAATTTGACACATGGTATATAACTACTGAGTAGTTCTGTCCATATGATTATTTTTGCCATGACAGTATGATATTATATGGATTTGTATTAATATCAGACTTTTCCTCTCATATGTTCTTCCAGATTTTCGGCATGGTTTTCACCTGCTGTCTGTACAGGAGTCTGAAATCAGAGCCATACTGAAGAGTTCATTGATCATACATTGATCAATGAACATCATCCTCCATGCCATTTTTGTTTCACAAATTTTAAAGGTGAAGTATGTAGTTTCTGTGACACTATATTGTCACCTAGTGGATTTAACTACAAATACACCTTTGCGTGTCGTGCCTCCCCCAACTCAAACATCACAAATACATATCATATGGATGCTTATGAAGGCATGTCTCAACAGGTAAAAGTAGGCTATTTTCAATAAAAGTACATATTAGGAATACTTTTAGACTCTGTCTAGGGTGAACTCAAGCTTTTTGATGTGTTTGTTACCTGTTTAATCTTTGAATGTCTAAATGCAGACAATTTTTGCTTGCACTTCTGTAACCAAAGCTGAATCTCTTTTCCCATGTCACGTGTGAGTCATGGTCCCACACTGGCTAAACACCCTCTTGCTCTGCCTGCTACTATAGCCACTCCACTCTCACTATAGTTTGAGCTGGAAAGACAACTCTGAGCTGACCGCTCTCTATGTTTTGATGGTTCCTGGGAGGCTCAATGTTTACATTTTTGGGGTAGATAAACCCATGAATGCCCTGCTAATAGTTGTCAATGAACAATAAACTGGGTTAAAAGAATGTACTTTAACATAAAAATAAATTGTACATGCTTCACCTTTAAACAGAAAGGAAACAACTGACGGATCTGCAGATCATCTCCGAGTCAGATCATTAAATTCATTCCAACTACACAGGCTCAGCCACATATTGAGTAATAAATATAGAGTTTATGATTTTATGATCATTCATACATTTAATTTACTACTGAGCTAGAAAGTTCATTTACATCCTTTATCTAAATGGCTTTTATTATTCTTATTGATTTTAATAACTTAAAGTTTGGATTGTGTTTTTTATATATATATAATGAACCCTTATATGTACCTGTTTATGTTTGTGTGTACTCCCAGATCTTCGATCAAAATATAAAATCTCTGCCACAAAAACTTTCGTTTTTTGGTCCATTTAATACTGCTGTGTAATTGATTCTTTAAAGGGATAGTTCACCCAAAAATGAAAATTAGCCCATAATTTACTCACCCTCAAGTCATCCTAGGTGTATATGACATTCTTCTTTCAGACGAATAAAATCTGAGTTATATTACAAAAGTCCAGGCTAATCCAAGCATTAGAATTTGATTCATAGTTGCTCTGTTTTTGAAGTCCATAAAAAGTGCATCTGCCCATCAAATAACATGCTCCACGCGGCTCTGGGGTGTTAATAAAGGCCTTCTGAAGCGAATCAATGCATTTGAAAAATATCCATATTTAAAACACCCGCTATCAAGTAAACTTTCGACCGACCGTCTTCCCTGTTCAATATGGTCAAATTGTTGAAAGTTCCCCTGCCGATCAAAAGACCAGGTACGCTCGTCATGACGTCACGTACGCATCTTGAGTTTCACTTTCAACATTCAACACTTTTCCATGGAAGGCAGTCGGTCGAAAGTTTAGTTGATAAAGTTTTAAATATGAATATTTTTCTTACATAAACGCATCGATTCGCTTCAGAAGGCTTTTATTAACATCCCGGAGCCGCGTGGAGCACGTTATTTGACGGACAGATGCACTTTTTATGGACTTCAAAAACAGAGCAACTATGAATCAAATTCTAATGCTTGGATTAGCCTGGACTTTTGTAATATAACTCCGATTTTATTCGTCTGAAAGAAGAATGTCATATACACCTAGGATGACTTGGGGGTGAGTAAATTATGGGCTAATTTTCATTTTTGGGTGAACTATCCCTTTAATCCTGTAAATTGAGAGGTGGGGCCTCCATGGATCAGACTTGTTTGTTCAGCACATCCCACAGATGCTTGATTGGATTGATATCTGAGGAATTTGGAGGCCAAGTCAACTCCTCAAACCGTTCCTGAACCATTTTTGCTTTGTGGCAGGGAGCAATATCCTGCTGAAAGAGGCTAGTTCTGATGCTCACGTGCCCACTATTGGTGCTTTCGGTGGTGAAATCCATCAATCACTGATAAACTTGTGCTGTCTGATTTACAGCTCCAGCGATTTCAAAGTGAACGTTCTTTGATCGTTTTACATATATAATTTAATCACAGTTTAAATAACGTATTATTTTCATCCTACTAAGAGAAACAATGTGAAGTTGATTGTTTAGTCACTGGTTTGATTTACTGACACAGAGGAAAAGAATGTCAGACTATAGTCAAGTCAAGTCAACTTTATTTATATAGCGCTTTTAACAATGCAGATTGTTTCAAAGCAGCTTCACAGTGTTAAACAGGAAAATAATGCAACAGAATGTGATGTCGGTGATGTCATCAGTTAATTTAAATCATCATAGTGACAGTGTGGGCTTTAGATAAGTAATTTTAGTTTATATGGTTAATTTAGTTTAATAATTAGATTTATTTGGATATTTAGTTGAAAAATTGAGTGTCCCCAACTGAGCAAGCCAAGCCATAGGCGAAAGTGGCAAGGAAACCAAAACCCCAGTAGGTGACCTAATGGAGAAAAATAAACCTTGGGAGAAACCAGGCTCTGTCATTAATCATTACCAGAAATCACTGGTCACAGATCAGGCATTACAATTAACAAGGTTACTTGATGTTATCCATATCGTATAAGTCTGTTTGCACCGTATAAGTTGGTTTCTGTTTGCAAAGGCTGTGGCTGTGCCAAAATTTTCAACTGATTTGCCAAAGAATCCACAGTGAGATGTACCGAATATAAATAAATAATGCTTAACTGAGACATTCACATTGTTGAAAATAAATAACCACATTCCTAGCATTAGGATCCTTTGCAAGGTGATGTTATTTTAGTGGCGTGATCCTGCGTCTTTCTTTTCTCCTCGTCATCTCACTAACACTCCAGTGGGCGAGGCCAAAGTTGCAATGATGAAGTAGGAGTTGATCTTTTGCTGAGGCCGTCTTTCACCATAGATAGGCACAATCCACAATTAGTCATTATCTGGGCTCGGTTACAATAAAAGCTGTTTTTGGACTAATAAGGACGTTTTCAGTTCTGAAACTTACAGGATATTCTCTATGTCAAAAGCTCAAGGAAAAATTTATTTCTCAGTTAATGACCCCTTTAAAAAAATAAGAGGGATCATACAAAATGCATGTTATTTTTTATTTAGTACTGTCCTGAATAAGATATTTTACATAAAAGCTGTTAACATATAGTCCACAACACAAAAAATAGCTGAATTCATAAACATGACCCCGTTCAAAAGTATTCGTATTAGTAGCTATTTTCCCCAGATAACACAATCTGTTATTGTTTTTCATTATTCATTTTAATCAAAGCTAGATTATTTTTGACCTGACAGTACACATTTATTTGAATCTGACTTTCTTGAACCATAATGAGTGACAGGGAAGAAAAACAAACCCATTCTGTCAGGAAATGGAAGAAGAGAATACCTCTGAACAGATTAATCCAAAATATTGTTATAAAAACTTTTTTGCACTTCTAAAGCCTTTTTTTGTCCCATGTCTTAAGAATATCTGCAAATCATTTCACTCAAATGTTTCAACTAGTGTACAAGAGGCATTTTTAAGTTTGAAAATATGTATATAAATTTATAAAGCTCCTTACAGTAATGTTGATTTTGGAAACATACATTGCACTTTGCACCAAGCAAGGCAAATTACCCAGAGGTCAATAGCTTATGTTTACACTTCTGCAGGCACACAGTCCACCTCTCAAACTCCTAAATAAAGCAAGCATTTGTGCTCTGTTGAGGAATCTGTATCAAATTAATTGGTTACATTTTCTTGTCACAAGACCGTCTTTCATGGGCTGCTGACTGCTAGCTCATTTGTGATCTCATCACGCTACACTGCCTCTGCTTCTGTCTCTGCTCAGTATATTGTTCCAAGACTGTTCATTTTAAACAAGTGCTGTGCAAAAACACAAGACACTTCAGATGAACAGACTTCAACATATCAGAGATCATATTGTGTCAGCAGATAAGGTAAGACTATTTTTCTGTCTCTTAATCAACCAGTAGTTCTACTGCCTGATGAAACAGAATTAATTAAAGAATGTCTTATGTAACAGCTTTTTACAGTTTTTAATCGAAGTACTTTAAATGTCCTCATCTTACCAGAAAAAAATATATGTATTTCTATCATATTGTAATATATGAACTTCAAAAGAAGATTCTTCTGCAAAACAAGAAGCTTCTGCTTCTGAATTGACAGGGAATGTAATCATTGGTCAAATCTAAAAACTGTTTAAAAAACTGTAATTACTGTCCTTCATGGCAACCAAGGTAATGAAAAAAGTAATGGCAAATATGAGGTAAATATTATGAACCTGACACAATGTTTATGGTCCAGAATGACAGATGAGTTAATATAGTAGATCAGTGAAGGACATCAGAAAAATACCACCTATTTGATACATTAACAAATAATTGACTCTCATTTAACGCCAGTTTTTTTTTTTTAACAGTATTTTTATTAGGATTTTAACATTTTACAAAAAGGTTAAAGAAAAGACGCATTCAAAAAAAAATTATAATATATATATATATAATATATATAATTATCTAATAAACCAATCACATGGCAGTTGCTTCAATGCATTTAGGGGTGTGGTCCTGGTCAAGACAATCTCCTGAACTCCAAACTGAATGTCAGAATGGGAAAGAAAGGTGATTTAAGCAATTTTGAGCGTGGCATGGTTGTTGGTGCCAGACGGGTCGGTCTGAGTATTTCACAATCTGCTCAGTTACTGGGATTTTCACGCACAACCATTTCTAGGGTTTACAAAGAATGGTGTGAAAAGGGAAAAACATCCAGTATGCGGCAGTGCTGTGGGCAAAAATGCCTTGTTGATGCTAGAGGTCAGAGGAGAATGGGCCGACTGATTCAAGCTGATAGAAGAGCAACTTTGACTGAAATAACCACTCGTTACAACAGAGGTAGGCAGCAAAGCATTTGTGAAGCCACAACATGCACAACCTTGAGGCGGATGGGCTACAACAGCAGAAGACCCCACCGGTAACCACTCATCTCCACTACAAATGGGAAAAAGAGGCTACAATTTGCACAAGCTCACCAAAATTGGACAGTTGAAGACTGGAAAAATGTTGCCTGGTCTGATGAGTCTCGATTTCTGTTGAGACATTCAGATGGTAGAGTCAGAATTTGGTGTAAACAGAATGAGAACATGGATCCATCATGCCTTGTTACCACTGTGCAGGCTGGTGGTGGTGGTGTAATGGTGTGGGGGATGTTTTCTTGGTACACTTTAGGCCCCTTAGTGCCAATTGGGCATCGTTTAAATGCCACGGCCTACCTGAGCATTGTTTCTGACCATGTCCATCCCTTTATGACCACCATGTACCCATTCTCTGATGGCTACTTCCAGCAGGATAATGCACCATGTCACAAAGTTTGAATCATTTCAAATTGGTTTCTTGAACATGACAATGAGTTCACTGTACTAAAATGGCCCCCACAGTCACCAGATCTCAACCCAAATATAGCATCTTTAGGATGTGGTGGAACGAGAGCTTCGTACCCTGGATGTGCATCCCACAAATCTCCATCAACTGCAAGATGCTATCCTATCAATATGGGCCAACATTTCTAAAGAATGCTTTCAGCACCTTGTTGAATCAATGCCACGTAGAATTAAGGCAGTTCTGAAGGCGAAAGGGGGTCAAACACAGTATTAGTATGGTGTTCCTAATAATCCTTTAGGTGAGTGTATATACATATATACAAATCAATAAATTATAATAGTAGTAATATAAATTGTAAATAATTATTATCATCATACTCATCTATTAATACATTTTAAAAAAAGATAAATAAACCAAAAAGTAAAAACACAAAATAAACAGGGAGACTAAGATCAACCAGGGCGTATATGTATGTCACCGGTGCAGGCCGGGGCGGACTCGAATGCCCAGCCGCCCCTGACTCCAGACACCACCGTGAGGAGCCGACACCACAGGCACGCAACAAACGGACAAAGGAGGAGGCAAGTAATTGAGTTCAAAAATAATAGTCTTTATTGAATGACAATCAACTTGAGGAAAGAATGAGCAACTCCTGTCTTCTCAGGCTATTGGACCAGAGTAGCCGCTGGAACGATGTTCCACTGTCTTCAGGGGACAATAGAGCGATGGTGGCTAGGAAGGCTTACTCCACGGCGTTGCTGCTCATCTGCAGGACTCAAACAGTAAGTAACAGGTAATGTTCACTTTCTCAATAGCAGATTCTCTTATCAGGACGTGAGAGGGGAATTGTGACTTTAAAACTCACTTCACAGCGTTGCTGTACATCTGCAGGACTCAGACGGTAGGTACCAGGTAAGGTCGCTTCTCTTAGCAGCAGATCCTCTTACCAGGACGTGAGAGGGGAATGGTGACTTTAAAACTCACTTCACAGCGTTGCTGCACATCTGCAGGACTCAGACGGTAGGTACCAGGTAAGGTCTCTTCTCTTAGCAGCAGATCCTCTTACCAGGACGTGAGAGGGGAATGGTGACTTTAAAACTCACTTCACAGCGTTGCTGCACATCTGCAGGACTCAAACAGTAAGGAACAGGTAATGTCTCTTCTCTCAACAGCAGATTCTCTCATCAGAACATGAACGGGAATTTGTGACTTTAAAACTCACTTCACAGTGTTGCTGCACATCTGCAGAACTCAGACGGTAGGTAACAGGTAAGGCTTCTCCTCTTAACAGCAGATTCTCTTATCAGACATTAGCGAGAGACTCAATAAGCAGCTTTACCAGCGATGTTGTACATCTTCAGAGCTCCATCAATACGTATAACAGTTCAGGCTTTTCCACAGCCATACGGTTCTTCACAAGGCTTGTAATTTCAGAGAGAGAGAGGGTTAACCGGAGCCTTCAATGAGGGATTACTTCACGACAATACTCAGTGGAAGAGAGGATAATACAAAGCGTTACTTCACCAGTTCAGTTGTCTCGTTCTGGAATTTAGATGGAGACAAGTAGATCATCTCACAAGAATGGAAGCAGGCGTTGGGAGACTCTTCTCAGCGTATCACACAGCACTCGTGTTCACTACAAATCCACAGCATTAATTCAGCGTGCATCAGGTAAGGCAAACAACTGCAAATCACTCACACAGTAGGGCTGATCAGAAACCTCGCTTCATCCATGCATTTGAATGGGGATATTCAACTCTCAATTCTTCTCCAGCGTCTCTGAAACAGATGTCCTCCTCAATGGTAAATTTCACATTCACAGTCTTTTCTTCCAGCTTTACATTTGATTCAACGATGTAATTAATTCACTTATCTTTCTCTCTTCCTCTTCCGGCACAGATCCCAGCAGCCGTTCAATCCAGTAATATTCTCCAAGCAGCTCAAAACGACAGCGTCCAACGTGAGCGCTCACCCAGGAGATCTTCTACCCCAAGACACAACGACAGAGACCCAGCCAAACAGCTGATTAACTGGACACCGGTCGACTTTCACCAGCTCGACCTCAACCCTGCCTTGACCCAACCTGAACTGAACTGAACTTCGCCCTCTTCCCTTCTGAATGGCTCTTTTATCCTCCTCTTGTGAAACGGAAAGCCGGTGCAAACGCCGCTCCCCTCTCCCTCACACCTGCCGTGCATCAGCAGTAATTAGGTAGGGCAAAGTCTCTGCTGCACCCGGAACCGGAGTGAGGTGTTACACCAAAATAATTCCCCTCGGGGAACATGGAAAGAAAAAAAAGGTTCCGCTTTTTCCAGCATTTTGTCACCTGTGACATGTAGTTTCAGTGATAAACCACAAACAAACAAGCACTAGGTAGGACAGAGCAGACAGCATACTATGCTCTCCATTACTGATCAGAGTCAGTGTTAAACTGGTTAAGATGATCCAGAAATGGTTGCCATATATTATAAAATGTATCAAGTTTACCCATAATTCCATACCGAACTCTCTCCATGTACAATATTCCAGTAATATAGGTCAACCAGGTCTTAAACTGAGGAACATCAACGGATTTCCAGAGTCTTAGAATGATGCTCTTAGCAATAATCATTCCGTAAATAATGGTAGGCCTACTTTGTACAGAGACATTATAGTCTGACAGAGAGACAGAATTTCCAAATAATGCAATCTCTGGATCAGGCTTAAACACAAAACCATATATGTCAGAAAACCACTTAAATATTCCACACCAAAAATCATAGAGTTTAGGACATGTCCAGAAGAGATGGGTAAGAGAGCCCTCTGCAGATTTACACCAGTCACATATAGAAGAAATGGTGGGGAAAATTCTATGTAATTTAGATTTTGAATAGTGTAATCTAATCACTTTAAATTGGATTAACTGATGCCTAGAATTAATAGAACAAAACCGAATCCTGCTGAGGCTCTCCTCCCACACTTCATCTCCTATGTGTATACCTAATTCTTCCTCCCAAGCAACTCTTAAAGAATGTGTAGAATAACTAATTTCTTCAGAAACGTCTGGGTTACGTATGAAACCTCTGTTCCCTGAGAACAGGGAACGAGACGCTGCGTCGGAAAGACGCTACGGGGGGAACGCCTCAGCGTGACAGGTGTCTGAAACTACTATCGAATCACGGCAATCCTATTGACCGGCGACAGCCCATGATGTCATCAATGTGCGACCCGGAAGTATATAAGGGCGCCTTGCCAACACATACACACCTTCTCATCTGAAGGGACTGTTCGGCAGACAGGCCCCGAGGCATGGCAGGCGACGCAGCGTCTCGTTCCCTGTTATGTAACCCAGACCTTCCCTTTCGAAAGGGAACTCGCGCTGCATTGGGAAGACGCTACGGGGAACGATATACCAATGCCACCATGCTGAGGGGAGTGTCTGCCCACTGTCAGTGACAACTGTCAGCACAAGTAAATTCAACTGAAAAACCTGAGCCACTCCCCCTCAGGTCACACATCCCCTACGGTCATAGCCCAAGTTATACGCCTAAAACGGGACCTTAATGCAACTGCATGAGGTCCTATCCAGACTGCTCAAAGGCCCGGGACCAACTACTTCAACAGAAGGGGTCCTTTTAAGGGAATGTGGCTAGGGGACCCGAAGGAACCCCAGCCAAGTCACTACCCGGGGAACATATTCGCCCGAGTGCCACCAGGGAGGCCTGACCTGGTGCCCTAAGTGTTTGGACACTTCGGTTTGGCCAACCCTGTCTGTTCAGAAACAGAGCCTCCGGACGGTGCCTTAGAGAGGCATTCAGACTAAGGGACTGAAAAACTGGCAGTCCTTCTTAGCCCGGATCTCAGAGACGGGTTATCCCAGAGAGCAACACTCAGCATAGCGCTTTACAACCCTTGCTAGCGAGGGGAGTCTACCTGCTCAAATCAAGGATCTACCAAGTACTTGTGTTTCAAAGCAATCGGGAGGCCGGACAGGCCTACGGATTAATCTAACAGGGTGGCCTCACGAGAGGCCTGCGACCATCTGGCTCAGGCGGCTGTGTGCTCATAGACGACCCTCAGTTAGGGGAGCACCTGAACCTGCCTGGCGGGTAACCCCCAGCTGTAGGCTAAGCTACCAAAGGTTCTACTCACAGAGAACTGGTAACAGAGAAGTGCCTAAACTTGGGAACTTTGCCCTCAAGGAGACCCAGTGGGGCCTACTACCTGATAGCAAGTTTCTCAGGGAGGCCTAGAGAGGCCTACAACCTGTTAGCAATTTATGCCGGCTCCTAGAGCGTTCAAGCTCAACTTCAGGGAGGCCTGGTGAGGCCTACTATCTACCAGTGATGCATTCTAATCCCAAGCAGCTGAGATCAACTCTAGGGAGGCCCGGTGCGGCCTACTGTCTGATAGCAATTAATGCTAACTGTCAAAGTGACCACAACCTGGGAGCTCACCCTTTAGGCTACATACCCAGTTGCCGTACATCGGTACTCACCTTCAGGGAGGCCTGGCTGAGGCCTTCTAACTGACAGTAGGCCTTCAGGGAGGCCTGATGAGGCCTACAACCTGATAGCCAGCAGGCTAGCTTTCTGAATGCGAAACATCAGTACTTGCCTTCAGGGAGGCCTGGTGAGACCTCCTACCTGATAGCCTCCTAGGCTAAATACCCCCGATGCCACACATCGGTACTCACCTTAAGGGAGGCCTGGTGAGGCCTTCCAACTGATAGCAAGTCTTCAGGGAGGCCTGGTGAGGCCTACCACCTAACAGCCTGCCAGGCTAATTATCCCAATGCCATACATCGCATTGGGGAGGCCTAACACCCAATAGCAAGTCTGCCTCGGGAGCTCACCTTCAAAAAGAAGCCTAGCGAGGCCTTCTATCTGATAGCAAGCCTTCTAGGGAGGCCTGGTGAGGCCTACCACCTGCTAGCATCAAAATGCTAACCGTCAAGTGACTGAGACTCAGAGCACTCCTCCAGAGAAGCCTATTGAGGCTTACTAACTGATAGCAATTATGCAAATTGTCAGAGTAGCCAAAAGACCCTGGGGGCTCGTCTTCAAGGAGGCCTGGTGAGGCCTACCACCTGATAGCCTGTCAGGCTAGCCGTCCCGATGCCACACATCAGCACTCGCCTTCAAGGAGGCCTGATGAGGCCTACTACTTGATAGCAAGTCATGCTAGCTACCCGAGTATCCAACTCTGGAACTCGCCTCCAGGGAGGCCTGGTGAGGCCTACCACCTGGTAGCAAGTTTACAACTGACTGCTAAGAAACCTTGACAGTTAGACTACTGGCTGACTAATAACTACCCATTCCACTGATGGGGACTCGTCCTCAGGGAGGCTTCGTGGAGCCTACTAGCTGGTAACAAGTCTTCACAAAACCAAAGTCTTTGGGAAGCATATCACACCAATTCACACAAACTGGGGCCACCCACAGGAGGCCTCTTAAGGATAGCTACCTGGTTGCAGCTGCCATGCACCCAGACATTTGAAAAATGGGCTGGCTCTGACCGAGCGACTCTCACGTGAGAGGAGGCTGATAACACAGGGATGGTATATGGGCTCAAATTCATGTAGTGAACAGCCAGAGGTGACAGTGCCTCAGCAACGCACCTCCAACATCCCTACAGCCTAGGCCAACTAAGCAAACATACCCAACTGAAGCTCCAGCGTCAGTCTCTAGTAAACACACTCTAGAAGAGACAAACTACTCTAACCTGCGGTGGCTTAGGGGAACCGAAGACACATAGTAAAAAAACGCTTAGTACTCCGCTAACATTTCAGTAGAATTGAGCGGCGGCCTCAACATAACTCTCACCATAAGAGGAAGCCTAAGTTTATATACATATGAACAACATGAGCGGTGGCCTGCCCCGCGTTTCCTTAAAGGGGAAAGCCAACACACACTCACCTCCACAGCCCAGAGCCTGGCGCTGTATTAAGCCACCTACAGGGGAAACTTCAATTAACTCCTTCAGTTAACGGTTGCGTAAACCCACACTCTATACAGGGAACAAAGGTCTGTAAGAAATACATATTTTAGTGTTATCACACAAAATAGACCACTCTCACCTGCGGCATGTAGATCGAAGACTCACCACACAGTTCTCATATGACCACGGTGTTCTACCGCCCTTGCATGCCTGAAAGGGGCGCTCTCACTGATCAAGCCCAGGTGGGCCGCCGAATATCCTTCCACCCAGCCGCAGGTCTGATGTAAGAAGCGCCTGGAGAAACGCTCTATGAAGAAAACTATGAGGGATCCTTCTTCCTCCGGGAGTCCCGCCTCTTTTGCAACCTACTCCTATGAGGGGGCGCACGAAAGGCAATACTGGCACTCTGGCCCTGTCTCCAGCCCTCGGGCCATGATGGGCCAGGCCCTCCCGCCTGCCTGGGGATCCGGATCCGGATCTCAGCAGTACGCAGGTTAAACGCTGCCGAACGCGCCTTCGTCTCTCCAAACTTTTATTGAAAGGTTTGCAAGGCAAAACCGGCGAATCGAAAGCTCTTTCCTTTCTCCACAATATCCGCCGAGTTCGACCACAGATGTCTCTCTGCGGCCACCATCGCTGCCAGCGATCAACCGATCGCGGCAGCTGCTTTGTTTGGAGGCACGGAGAGCCAATCGGTAGCATCAACACATATCCATATTCCCCTATCCACTCGACATCAGCAAAGTTAAAACGCTGATGTCGATGAATATTGGGCTGAATATGGATTCTTCCATGCCCTCTCGATCTCTGTAAGAAGATCAGGAAGGAATGGAAGGCTCATCTGAGCCGATGGTTCATGGCCAAGGAGAAATCGATCGTGCAATCTATCACGAGCGATCTCTCCTCTAACGCGCCAACATGGCAGCCGCCGCCTGCCTGCAGCACGTTCCATAACATTCATCAGCTCAGCATACACGGTCAGAGTGGCTTAAAGGATTCAGGATTTATACCACTCTCGCCAGCCATCCCTAAGAGCACTTGCTGATAATTCTTGTTAGCCGCCATATCGTCCGAGAGGAAAATACCCTCTCGCGATGATTGGCGAGCTCCATCTGAGAAAACCCATGATACGTGCCAGCGCTCAGCCTCGGCATGAGCGGGACAGCATCACCAGTCCCAGATGCCAAACTCTCTTCCCTCAAGAAGAAAGCCAGACTAGAGCGGAGCGATCTCAGATTGAAAACCGCTCACACTTACACACAAACAACTTCATATGAACTGACTGTGCATGCTCTTGATCCCAGGCAGTAAATACACACTCGTGTGTATTAAATAATGAGTTTGTATTACCTTAACTCGTATAGCACTTCAGACAGAACAGTCCCTGAAGACGAAAAGATGTGAAGGAGTTTCAGACACCTGTCCCACTGAGGCGTTCCCCCCGAAGCGTCTTTCCGACGAGCGCGAGTTCCCTTTCGAAAGGGAAACACAGTTACAAAATCTGAAATTAAATGTTTGGAATCAGGCGAGCCCAACAATAGCCAATAAATCCTTCTTTCCTCTGGCAGAGACTCAAAATTAGGCACTGCATGATGCACATCATTTCGCCAGGGCCGTGCAGAGAGTTCTTCAGGGGCAGGGGCTCAAATGTAAAAAAGGGGCAATATATATATATATATATATATATATATATATATATATATATATATATATATATATATATATATATGCTCATCAAGCCTGCATTTATTTAATAAAAAATACAGAAAAAACAGTAGCCTACTATTGTGAAATATTATTACATTATGTTCTTTTTTACTTTGTATTAATCCAACAATCTTGAAAAGAGTATCACAGTTTCCAGCATTGACATTAAATCATCATATTAGAATGATTTCTGAAAGATCATGTGACACTGAAGAGTGGAGTAATGCTGAAAATCCAGCTGTGATCACAGGAATAAATTATATTTTAAATTATTTTCAAATAGAAAACCATTATTTTAATAATATTTCACAGTATTGCTGTTTTTTATCAAATAAATGCAGGCTTGATGAACATAAGAGACTTCTTTCATAATGCTGCATAATATTCAAAAATGGTAACGTTAAATAAAGTCATTTCACGTAACCATTTCGCCAGCCTACACTTCACATAATATGCCTGTGGCACTTGGGTTTTGATAGTTTCATTAAATAGTAAAACGTGTATCAATATACATAAATACAAGTGAATTTAACACTACTTACCATTAATGCGACTTTAGCTGCTGCTGCATGATTTTGTACAGTGATTTGTTTGTTGTCATTTAAAATCCATTTTGTCAGTGATGCAATTTATAAAATGAGACAAACCGCAGGAAATCGTTCCACAAACGTTAGTTCGTCTGTCCATGTCATTTTCTACCGATTTATGAATAAGAACAGAAAATTACCGCTCCACATGCCCAATGGAATTTGAACGTGCTTTGCCAGATCACGATTGGTTGGTGTATATACATGACAAACGGGCATTGGTGAATTGTGTAATACTTTAAAATATATAATATATAGATTTGTAATTAAATCAACACATTAGCTCTGATTATGGATGAAAAAAAAAATATTGGTTTACTTTTTTCCCGCGAGGCCACACACTCTCTGAAAGGACCATATTTGGCTCGAGAGCCGTTTCCGAACAGTGGAAAATCAGCTGTCAATCAAAACGCACGCAACCCATAGCAACGCGTTACGGCAATGCCTCTACAGAAATTGTCCGACTTTTGAGCCGTCCGTTACTATTATATACATTGTCATGTTATAACAATCACATTTAGTTTGTTTTATTGACCACGATATTATCCTTGATATTTGTCTGAGAGGGGCACTTTTGATTCATTTTGAAAAAGGGCAGGGGCTCGAGCACCCAAAGCCCCCCCCTCTGCACGTGCCTGCATTTCGCATCTGTAAATGTCGAAAAAAGTGTGTTGTGGAAAGAGAAAATTTCTCTTTTAATTGAGAAAAAGAAGCAAAATGCTTGTTAATATATAAATCCTCAAAGGTAGCAATACTATTCAGCCTCCACATGTTGAATGTTGCGTCTGAGAGAGAAGGGGGAAATGCTTGATTGCGATATACTGGGGCAAAAATAGCAGTGTCAGGTAATCTGTATCCCTTCTTAATGTGATGCCATATTTTCAAACAGTTTGAAACAATTAAATTATCCACCTTAACAGATGCAGGCAATACAGAGGTGCTGGGAGCACAGTTTTTTAACAGTTTTTAACAGCTTTTTTTTAACAATTTTTAACAGCATTTTTTTTTCAATAGCAATCCAGGGGGGAGTGTCAGTCAAGATTTCTGTATTATAATCCTCCTGCCAATAAACAAGTGCTCTCGCATTTGCTGCCCAGTAGTAATGCAAAAAGCAGGGTAGCCCTAGCCCACCCATTTCTCTTGGTTTCTGCAAATGTATTTTTGATATTCTGTAAGCTTTAAAGCCCCAGATAAAGGGTAAGATTATTGCGTCTAATGTTTTGAAAAAAGCTTTTGTGAAGAAAATAGGTTGATTTTGAAGGAGATACAAGAATCTAGGTAGAGAAACCATTTTAACAGTGTTTAGACAGCCTACCATAGAAAGAGGAAGAGTTCTCCATTTGCCAATGTCAATCTTTTAGATCCTCCAATTTCTGAAGAAAATTTTATTTAAAAATTAATTTAGGCTTTTTGGGCAGAACGACTCCAAGATACTTAAGTTTGTCTGTAATTTTGAAAGGAAGATAGTGAAGAAATTCAGTATCAAGATCAGCACTTAAAGACATGAATTCACTCTTCTGCCAATTAATTGTGTATCCAGAGACTGTGCCAGATTATTTTATAAGATCTAAAAGTAAAGTGACTAACCGCTCAGGAATCGACAGAAAGAGAACAACATCATCTGCATATAAGGAGATGTGATGATCTAGATTTCCCAGTCTTACAGGCTCAATAGATGGATGGTTTCTAATACTGATCGCAAGGGGTTCGATGGCAACTGCAAAAAGCAGAGGGCTGAGGGGACATCCTTGACGTGTCCCTCGATGTAATTAAAAAAGGCTTTGACTTTTCTTGATTTGTGAGTACGGAAGAATTTGGGTGAGCATATAATGTTGTAATCCATGACACAAAACGGCTACCAAACCCACATTATTCCATAACTCTCAACATATAAGGCCATTCTACCTTATCAAAAGCTTTTTCTGCGTCTAAGCACAGAGCAGCCACTTTAGAGCCTTTCTTATACTTATGGTACATTATGTTCATTAATCTTCTAACATTAAAAAATGAAAATCTATTGGGAACAAAAGTTTGGTCCATATGTATAATGGATGAAATATATTTATTTAACCTATTAGCTAATAATTTAGTAAAAATTTTAATGTCAGAGTTAAGTACTGCAATAGGTCGATAAGATGAAGGCTCAGTCTCATCCCTACCCTCTTTCAGTATTAGTGAGATGTTAGCATCAAATAATGTGTCAGGGAATTTTTGACTTTCAAAAGAATGAGTGAACATCCTCAGCAAAAGGGGAGCCAACCTCCCAGAATGTTTTTTGTATAATTCAATGCCAAAACCATCTGGCCCCGCCACCTTGCCATTAGGAAAAGATTTTATAGCTTCAATAATCTCTGGGATAGTAATATCAGAGTTTAAAGCCTCACAGGCAGCATCACGCAATTTGAGAAGATTCAAAGGTCCTAGCCAATTAGGGATGTCTCCTCTTGCTCTTGATGTATATAATTGTTCATAATATTCCCTAAAGCGATCATTTATTAGCTTGACAAGCCAGACCCACATCAAGATGTTGGGTCTGGAAACTCACCATTGACAGGGCTCAATCCGAGGGGCAGGAT
The DNA here is from genome assembly GCF_949357685.1 of Gobio gobio. Lineage (NCBI taxonomy): Eukaryota > Metazoa > Chordata > Actinopteri > Cypriniformes > Gobionidae > Gobio > Gobio gobio. Next base: position 23,861,477 of record NC_137115.1, on the reverse strand, counting down.
AAATGGTTGCCTTTCAAATTCCCTCTGCATGCAATTGGATAGCAATTTAAATTGAGGATAAAACTATGGAGGCAGAAGGCAACTGGCTTATTTGGGCTGACCAGTCCAAAACATTATCAAGCACACAGTTAAAATCACCACCTACAATAACATGTGAATCAGTGTAATCAGACAATAAATTAAATAATTTAGTAAAGAAAGTAGGGTCATCAAAGTTTGGTCCATATACACTAAGAAGTGTAACATGAAAAGAATAAATGTAACCAGTTACCAAAATGTATCGACCGTTTGGATCACTCAAAGTTGAAACATGTCTGAAAGGAACTGTCTTACGGATTAAAATTGCAACTCCTCTGGCCTTGCTGGAGAATGTGGACTGAAAGATATGGCCAACCCAGCTGCATTTGAGCATCTTCTCCCTCGTGGGCCTAATATGGGTCTCCTGTAAGTACATGACATCGGCTGACAGAGATTTCAAGTGAATCAAATCAAATCACTTTATTGTCACACAGCCATGTACACAAGTGCAACAGCAGGTGAAATTCTTGGTGCAGTTCCGAGCAACATAGTAGTCACGACATGACATGTACAACATTTAGAGCAGCATCAGATTACACTGATGCGCCCACAATTACTCACAGCACAGTAAACTCTACAATAAACAATAAATAATTTACACAATGTGAGTGTGGTTCTCACAGCTTTAACCAATATACACATACTTACAATATACATATACTTTAAACAATATACTTTAAACAATATACTTTAAACAATATACACACTAAAACATACATTAAACAATATACATTACGCTATAATAATAATAATAATAGTATACAATGTACAGTATACATTATTATTCACAGTAGAGATCCAATGTGCAATAGGTGCTATATGATAAATAATAAATTATATAAATGTGTATATAATGTGTGTGTATCGACAGTGGGTTGTGCTGAGTGATATTCTGTCCAGTGTGTGTTATGATCCTGATGGATCAAGAGTTCAGGAGTCTAATTGCTTGTGGGAATGAGCTGTTCTGGAGTCGGCTCCAGTGAGAAAATACTTTAGCTCGCTTGATAACATGACCCAGGCCACGCACGTTCCAGCTAGTGAAAGTAATGTCGCTGCCCTTTGAAGGTAAACTAGGATTCATACAAAAGTTAAAAATAAACAATGTACAAGCATACTGCCCTTTTAAAACGCTTAAAGGTATAGAAAAAAAGAAAAGAAAACAAACACAGAAAGAACATTACCCCCATCCCACTTTTTCAAACAAAGTGAGAACACGCATCCCAAAAACTCACTGAGGGGTTGCCGGACCATCGGAACAGCGAGACTGCAGCCAAAAAGCCCTTTAGCTCCCTCCAATCAGATGAACAAGTACTTATGAATAAAGAAAACGGTCATATTAATGCCCCAGTCTGAGTAGCTGCTGAATGAAAGTCACATACCAGAGCATGTTATGCCAGCATATATAAATGATTTTCAAGACAGCGTCGCGATACCATGTGTGACACGCAGTCTTGCCGGGTAAATGAAGCCGCTCCTCACACCAGCATCCCGGAGATGCTTCCTGACATCATTGAATGCCTGCTGCTGCTTCATTATTTCAGCCGGATAATCGGGAAAGATGTGTATCGGCCTGCCCTTGTAGCGCAGAGGAAACTGTTGACGAGCTAGTTGGAGTATTTTTTCCTTCATTTGAAAGTGGTGGTCCCGGGCTATCATCACACGCGGCCGCGAGTCTTCTCCAGATAGTTGCCGCCTAGAGCAAGCCTCTAGTTCGATCACCTTCTCACGGAGGGCTTTACTCTCTGACTGTACTTTTGTGCACTTCTGCTCGACGAGGGAAAGGCAGCGGTCATACTCGGAAGTGGCATTCTCCACCTCCGTGATTCTGTCGCCGAGGCACACTAAAGATGCTTTAGTGGACGCCAAAGATGCTTCCAGAAGATCAAATCGATCAGTCATCGTTTTGCTCATATTCTTTACAGACTCTGTGTCAGCTTCTGTACTCGGCCCCGAGGATGCCGTGGCCTGTTCTGCCATCTCCGACGGTGACTGAGCAGGGGAATCATTCAATGCTTTATCCAACTTCTTTACCCTTTCAGCTTTTGGCTTAGTCATTATACAGCTCTTCAGCGAAGATAATTATAAAGTAATACCAGTCAGAAAAAGCCGCAAAATTAAAACAATGACCGAATAACTTAAAATATGGAGAGGAGCTTAGCAGAACACGTCTACTCCATGCGGTACTCAATAGCCCCCCGCTCTAATGCCAGTTTTAATGACAATTTGAATATATATAGTATAATTATAAATATAGTAATAATAAATATAGTAAAAATAATTCCTTCTGTTTGTATGCAGACAAGAACAAACTAACAAAACACTAGCTATCCTGTATAATAAGCTGCATAAATAGAAACTTGCTATAATTTCTCTATGAAATTAACAAAAAGAAGTTCCTCATTGACATATGCATTTTTACTGGTAACACTGCCCTCTGCCTATACTCGTAGAAATGTAATTGTTTATCTGCCAAAATATAAAATAAATGACAATTAAATTAAACTAAAAGTTAAAAAACTGAATACAGTTTTTTTTAACAATTTATTAAAAATATAACAAAGTAGGAAAGTATTAGTAACAACAGTATTATACATTATAAATAGTCAGACCTATTTAACATGTGTGTGTGTGTGTGTATATACAAGTTTTCCAAATATTCTCAAGAGAAGACAGTTTACCTTTAAGAAAATATATGTATTTTCCATTGCTAAACATGCTATTAATCCACTGTACAACAGTCTCCACTTTCTTTCAGTACTAAGATATTGTGCTTCAAGTATACAATTTACAATATTCTCAGGATTAATTTCCAAAATAAAAACCAAGGGTATAAAGGTATAGTTCACCCAAAAATTAAAACTACCCCATGATTTACTCACCCTCAAGCCATCTAGGTGTATATGACATTATTCTTTCAGACGAATAAAATCAGAGTTATATTAAAATATGTCCTGGCACTTCCAAGCATTATAATGGCAGTGTATGACAGCCCAAAATTTGAAGACCAAAAAAGTGCATCCATCCATTATAAAAGTAATCCACACGGCTCCGAGGGGTTAATAAAGCCCTTCTGAAGCGAATCGATGGGTTTTTTGTAAGAAAAATATCCATATTTAACACTTTATAAAGTAAAATATCTAGCTTACGGCATACCGCCGTCTGCATTCAACTTACGGAAAAAGCATAACTGTCGTGACAATGACGTCGGATGTAGCATAAGAATTTTGAACTGCGAGAGGCATTACACTTTCTTTGTAAGTTGAATATGTAAGGCAGTCCGCCGGAAGCTAGATATTTTACATTTACATTTACATTTAGTCATTGCGCTCTCTTCGGCTCGTTAAAGACCACCCTCGCCGCTGCGTTCTGGATCAGTTGCAAGGGTTTGATAGTGCATGCTGGAAGGCCCGCTAGAAGAGCATTACAGTAGTCCAGTCTGGAGAGAACAAAAGCTTGGACCAGGAGTTGTGTGGCCTGCTCTGATAGGAAGGGTCTAATCTTCCTAATGTTGTATAACGCAAATCTGCAGGACCGGGTTGTTGCAGTGATGTGGTCAGTGAATTTTAGCTGATCATCAATCACAACTCACAATTTTACTTTATAACGTGTTAAATATGGATATTTTTCTTACAGATAGAATATCATAATATAGAGACTGTGTCTGTTTCTCACTCTAGTAAACAAAAAACTCCAGAATACATTTAAAGTTAATAATTTAATTAATCTTCAACAAGTAAAGAACAGATAAACAAACATGATAATCTTCCTGTTTATAAAAGCTGTCCTTCATTGTCCCAAAATGAAGTAAGCACTTTTTGTAAATATGATCACACTTGTGTTTTGTTTGTTAGAAACCTGGCTAAAACCAGAAGATTACATTATTTTAAATGATTGCTTTAAATAATGTTATCTAGCATAACAAGTGTAATTAATAATGGCTAGTGTATACAGGGCATAATACAGACTTTATCAAAGAATTTGTTGAGTTTCTATCTGAGTTAATACTGGCTGCCGATAAAGTCTTAATTGTTGGTGACTTTTACATCCATGTAGATTGGCATTTATAGACATTATGAACTCTATTGGAGTTAGACTACGCGTGTCAGGTGCCACTCATTGTCGTAATTTTACTTTAGACTTAATATTGTCACATATAATCGATGTTGATGGTGCTGAAATTCACATCAAAGTTTTAACTATTGGAGCAAAACCCTTCACACATAATAACCTAGAATACTGTCTAATACTTGACAACTGATCTGTAAAGTGTTCTTTGTCAATTAGGAACCTGTGTGTGCTCTTTGATAAAAAAATCTTTCATTTGAAAGCCACATTTCTAGCATTTGTAAAACTGCATTTTCCATCTTAAAAATATATCTATATTACGACATATGATCTCACTGTCAAATGCAGAAATGTTCCTTCATGCGTTCATGACCTCAAGGCAAGATTATTATAATGCTTTACTGGGTGGTTGCCCTGCACGCTTAATAAACAAACTCCAGCTGGTCCAAAATGCAGCAGCTAGAGTTCTTACTAGAACCAGGAAGTATGACCATGTTAGCCTGGTTCTGTCAACACTGCATTGGCTCCCTATTAACCCTTAATCGTCCCTTGGGGTCAGGCTGACCCCACTGGACTTTTCCTCCATTTTTTAAAAGTGTTCCCTTCATCTCAGGGCCATGAGACTCTGTGACTTTTCCTAAATAATCTATCTAAACATGCACAAAAAATCTGGGCTTGATTTGGTTGTTCTAAAGGTGTGTAAAAAAAAATGTACCGTTTAAGTCCCTCGGGGTCAGATTGACCCCACATTGAAAATGAATGGGAAAGTTTAAAAAATACATTTTTTTCACTTTTTTTGTCAAAAAAAATTAACTAAATCCAGTATAAATCTGAAAATTTCCACATTTATATCAAGGTCTGGTCCTAGAGCATAAACACAAAGTAGAACGAACTTTCTATCTCATACACACCCACGTACACACACACACAAACACACACATGTGTGTGACTGCAACAGAGAGTATTTTTATTGAAATTGGCAAATAAAATCAACAAAACTGGCATAAATCTGAAAAATGTTCATTCATAAATGAAGTACTAATACTAGAGCACAAATGCAATATGGAACAAGCATGTTCACTCACACGCACACACACACAAACACAAACACAGGTGTCTGGAGCATTTTTTGGGATTTTGGCAATGAATGGGAAAATGTAAAAAATGCTTTTTTTTCACTTTGTTTCTAAAAAAAAATCAACTAAATCCAGTAAAAATCTGAAAATGTCTACATTTATATCAAGATCTGGTCCTAGAGCATAAACACAAAGTGGAACGAACTTTCTGTCTCATACACACACGCACACACACACACAGAAACACACACGTGTGTGACTGCAAAAGAGAGCATTTTTATAGAAACTGGCAAATAAAATCAACAAAACTGGCATAAATCTGAAAAAATTCCATACATAAATGAAGGACAAATACTAGAGCACAAATGCAACATGGAACAATCATGAGAAAGAGAGGGAAAAGGGCAAATAAAAGAAAGATGAAAGGCAGCTTAACTTTTGCATAACTTCCCTATGGACCTCTAGTGGATAATGTGGTCATTGCACTCTCTTTCTCTTTAACTATAATTCCTAAAGTTTTTCCACAAACCTACAGATGGCGGTATTCTATCCCTAACACATAGAGCAATGTCCAAAAACTATTTATATTTATTTAAGATCATCATTCAAGTGATTTTTTCATAAAAAAATTATTTTTAATGAGCCAATTTATGACATAGTTAAGTATTTGTGCAGTAAATAGGTAAAAAACTACAAAATACCCACAAAAACACAGCATAAATGTATAGTTGAGAAGTAAATAAAAAAAATGATATATAGTTTTCCATGTAAAAAAAAATTATATTTCCTTATGCAATCGCTCTGTAAAGGTTTGGGGTCTATCTGACCCCAAGGGACTCAAACGTAAACCCTACTTGAGGGACGAGACATCACATACATTTTAAAATCTTGCTGATTACTTTGTAACAGTGTAAAACGTTACTTGGTTTTGTATATTGTTTTTTTTGTTAATGATGCATCTGGGACAACATGTTACCACTAGCAGCCGCTTGAGGGCGCTAGAGGTAATTGATTACCGGATATAACGAGCAAGTCAGATTGCTTGGTAGAGGGAAACCTCATGGTTGAGCTCATGGCTGGCTACCTTCTTTCTCACAAGTTCTGTTTGAGAACTGTTTAAGTTTACGCTCAAACGTGAGTATATGCTGACTTTCAAATGTGTGATTGATGACTTCCAAATGTGATATATGGTTTATTTGAAATTCCAAAGGCTGATGTGCACTATTTGTTTTCTTTTATAGAAGGACTTTTTTTTACCGTTTTTGGACCTTTGTGGACTCTTTGGACATTTGATTCCTTTATTGTTCCATGCTGCACGTGTTCTCCTCATTTGAGCACTATTTACCACACAATCTTCTATAAGCAACCTTGGGTTGTTGCTACAGATCTACAGTGCTGCTTATCTCCATTCCATTCTCACTGGTCTCACTGGATTATAACATTGCATCGTTATCAAATAACCACTTGGATCTTGATTGTCTCATCATCATCATCCTCATCATCTGATTCATCTAACATTGAACTATCATGATAAGTTTCATTTATTATTGACTTTCCTTAAATGCTCATAAAAATGCTCAGTTATTTATGTTGAATATCTATCGTGCACTTGGGAATAAAAACACAAAGAGAAACGTATTTGTTTGGTGAAGTGGTTTTAGTAGTAGTACTAGTCGAATTCTGTTGAACCCCTCAGTTTGTATCATCTTACATTAAGGGAGGTGTTACAACTTATAAAGAGTTTTTGGTCACACGTCACCTAAGGTGAGTGTGAGAGTGTCAGATGATTCCTTCCTATATTACGGGCACCAGCTAAGGAATTTTACCGTGACAATAATGAACAGTCATGGAAGATTGTTGATTGAATTAGTATTATATTAATTGTAAGAAGTTTGTCATCTGATTAGTCTTTATTTAGTGGGATTCTGGCAAGCCTCTGATTATCAACACAAGAATGACAATGAAAATGAATTTATTCACAAAAATATATACAAGAGTAAAATATTACACTCACTAAATACTACTAAGGAAAATGACTAAACTACTAAGAAAATTGAATCTAATCAGACAGAATCTACAAACTGCTACACAATTGGATGTTAACAAAATGAATACCAAGTAGATGAGCAAACAGATTGGATGAAGCAAGGAGTGGGTAGCAGTCTATGGGGGAGTCAATTGTGGTCTTTCTGGATGCTGGTATGAAATAGTGAATAAGCATTTACTATGAATACAGATAACGTGTCTAATGTATCTATCTGTATACGCTGACCCTAGATAAACAGTCTCTACACAACTAGTAATCTTCATATAGCAACAACCTAATGCTTGGCCTTTGTGAAGAGGTTAGCTTATATTTACGTTCCACGTGGTCGGGTGATCAGTACAGCGATGGGGAATGTCTTCTACTGATATGGTTCTGCTCGCAGTGGGAATAGACTGGATCACTTTCCAACAGTTACAGAGCACCGAGAGCCCCGGTTTAGCCCCCCCAAGCAGTTGAGAATCAGATGGACCGTTTTTTGATAAAGAACACAGTGCAGGTAGGAAACCCTGTCTCTAATGGGGGCCAAATAAGGAGAAAAGAAAGAGGAGTCAGAGAGAGAAATGCCCTTGTCGAAGGGCATTAGGCTACAGACATGTAGGCTACACACCTTAATCTAACTAGATCTAATCTAATCCGTTAATACGACGACGAAGTGACTCCGCAGGATTTGTGACGCACAATGCGCATTAACGGCACACTTACTGACCACCATTGTCGTTATTGTGAGTGTGTACACAAATAAAAGTAGACAATCTATAGTTTATAATTATGTCTCACAAGCACATTTATCTGTATGGTCAAAAATGATGGAGTATTGTGAGTTTTTTCTGCTGTCATGAGGAAAAAATCCATCAGAAAGTGCCGCCGCCTTCGTCGACCAGAGGGTTAAATAAAACGAATAGCCTATTTAGTTTCATATTTATGTTTAAATAGTAGCCTATATTATTATTTTTTATTTTTATTTATTTAATCTATGTTAAAAACTGAACAGCATGAGAAGATCACTACACAACATATCATAATATGCCCAAATGTCGGGGGACATCGATCAGACATGATTTTGACTTTATTACGTTTTGTTTTGTAGAGAGCCTTTCTTTAAAGTTAATTTCATTTTGTATAAATTGTATCTTAATTTTAATCAATAAAGAAGCACCAACACCCCAACCAAGAACGTCGGGAATGGATTGACGTGCGTGACAAAACCTGCCTGTTTCCGCTGCCTTTAAAGGGTTAGTTCACCCAAAAATGAAAATTCTGTCATTAATTACTCACCCTCATGTCGTTCGACACCTGTAAGACCTCCGTTTATCTTCGGAACACAAATGAAGATATTTTTGTTGAAAGCTAATGGCTGAGAAAGGCTTCAGATAGGCCTCCATTGGCATTCAGTACATTTACACTCCCAAGACCCATAAGGCACTAAAAACGTTGTTACAAAGTCCATCTCACCACAGTGGCTCTACAATAATTTTACGATGCGACGACAATAGTTTTTGTGCGCAAAAAAAAATCAAAATACGCCTTTATCCAACTTGTTCTTGTCTTCTGTGTAGGCCTCCACGACGCATGCGCGAGAATATGACGCAGATCCGGCATTCGGATACATGACCCAGAAGCGATTTGTTTACAAGCAGAGGAAGACGCGAGTATCTAAGCTGTTGGATTCTACATTGATCGTGCTTTAGGTCTCGGCGTAGTTCTCTAAATGGGACTAAAGAATACTGAATGCCAATGGAGGCCTATCTGAAGCCTTTCTCAGCCATCAGCTTTCAACAAAAATATCTTCATTTGTGTTCCGAAGATGAACGGAGGTCTTACGGGTGTCGAACGACATGAGGGTGAGTAATTAATGACAGAATTTTCATTTTTGGGTAAAAAAAAAATGCTTCTTTGTATTTTTGTCTTGTTTCTAGTCTAAATATCTAAAAATTCTTAAATCAAGAGGCATTTACTAGATAAGTAAAATGACAAAATATATTTTTTCTTGTTTTCATGAAAATAAAATCAAAATTAAGTGAGTTTTTGCTTAAAAAAAGCAAAATTATCTGCCAGTGGGGAAAGAAAAATAATCTTGTTTCTGATTGAAATCTTGTTTTTTGTTTCTATGGCATAGGGACGTAATAACGTGTGCCATTAATGAATCTATGTTATATAACATGTAAAACGGGAACATGAACGGAATATTCTAAAAGCAACTCATGTAAACACCTTAATTAGAATATTGTCCTATTCAGAATAAGGTCCATAAATAGATTAATGGTGTCCATGTAAATGTAGTCAGTGATGAGCGCTGCGTTTTATTCAAAGTTGAACATTCTTCATCTCTCGGTGACCGGTAAAAACGTCGAACGCTGAGTGTGAAATAGATGCTCAGCGCCTCGTTGTGCTGATGGCGTTCTAAAAGCGCGGTGCTCCCATTGAAAACAATTGGATATGTCAGCCATGTGGGACAAAAACGCTTAAATCCATTAAAAAGCTACATTTAATTCATTACATAATCACTACGATTAGATTTAGATTAGCCTGTGATAAAGTGGGACGTTAATGTCCTAATTTTTGCCATTCACCTCTGACAATCCTGATCAAAATGGTCACTTGTTTGTGGTATCCCATTGTTGAGGATCTCATCACACCCCTTTGTCTTTGTGTTTCGGTAGTGACAGATTTGGGGAAAAGGAAAATATTCCAGCATTTTCTGAAAATACAATATGAGAATTAACTGCACAATTACTAGAAATGTGTACCTTGGATTTTACACTATTTGCATACATGCAAAATTTGAGGGTTAAAAAAATTCAAGATGTTTCAACTTTATTTATATAGCGCTTTTAACAATGTAGATTGTTTCAAAGCAGCTTTACAGTGTTAAACAGAAAAATAATGCAGCATAATTTTATTCAGCTGTATAGCCATTCTGGAAAAAACGCTGATGTCATCAGTTCATTTCAATTATCATACAGTGACAGTGTGGGCTTTAGATCAATAATTCGATCAGTAATTTAGTTTTAATGGTTAATTTAGTTTATTATTTCGATTTATTTCGATGTTTAGTTGAAAAATGTAGTGTCCCCCTCTGACTTTGCACCAATTCTGTAGAATGGCCCAGAAAGGGAACGAAGCCTGCAGCACGTAACCCTTATTTGCCTTTGGGGATTGGCCCTTCAAATCCCCTGGCTTTGAGCCACAACTGAAGTGATCTCATGTGCAGAAGCAAGTGTGCTGCACAAGTCCTGAAAAGTGAAGCCAAAACGTTTTGATCGCCCCCAGGTGGCTGGTCCCAGTATAGGTCATAAACTCCACCCTCTCCATGTAATTGAATGGGACGTGAGATAAACTAAACTATCAAATTACACTTCAAATAATTTTTTAAAAGATGGTTTCTGTCATTTTAGGCATAATCACGCTGATGTAAGTTCAAGTGTTAATTTTTTTAATAAGTTGTTAAATAAGCTATAAAAACGGGAGTGTGACATCCTGATTGACAGCTTCTCTAAGCGAAGTAGTCACTGAAGCACCAACTGACTTTTTCCAGGATTTTTGGGAGGAGATTGGAGCTTTAACTTTATTTTCTAAATTTCCATAACTGTTTATTTCACACTGACATAATGAGTTTTTCTGCAGTAATCTGTACTAACCGTGGGCTTGTAAGGTTCAGCTACAGATGTCTCTCCATGGCAACCAAAGAAAAAATAGAACGGCTGATTGTGTCTGGTTAGTCGCCCAGAGAGACAAATCTGTGGCAACTCTGAGAAGCGTTCTTCAGCAATACTGAAGCAGCACATTCTCAGGTCTTTCAGCAGTTCAGCCTGGTATGCCTGTAACACCGCTATGGTGTGCAGCACAGCACCAGCCTGACATCGTAAAACCGCGTGCCTTCAAACCCACAATAGTCGAATAGGACTATTTCAAAGGCACAAAGACACGCAATGTATATGGTTTCCCCCATGAACAAGTTAACTCATCATGGAGGTCTTCAAAGAAGGGGAGAGACGCAGGTCCCTCCGATTGGCCACCAGACAGAAATCGCTGCTCTAACTTTGAACGCTTTGGATGTCTCTAGTTCCTATGGCCAGTCCAGTTGTGACCTGGCCATTGCACGAGTCACCACTCGCCATCTCAAGTAGCTCCTCTTGCGTTTTTTCATCGCGGGAAGAGCGTTTGGTAGGGCTGGGAATCGATTCCAAAAAGAATCGATTCCTCGATTCCAAGGTGTAAGAGCCCCTTTCAGTTCAACAGAGTTTAGAGTTAATTTGTCTCACGCTCACTAATAATGATTGGAAGTCCATTTAATTTCTGCAAAAGGTTCTTTCGGACAGTTGAAATGAACTAGTTAAAAATAAAGCAGTTCAGCGGTTAATTTGCGTCATCGCGTAATGACGTTCCATAGTTTTATGGAATGCTGAAACATTAAAATAAAGCCATAGGCTACGTGAACGCATATCGCTGATTATTAGCCTACTTTTCATTCACTTAGGTTAATGGTGTTTATTGTCATTGTTTCCTTCTGTGATCCTGTATCTTGGACAAGTTCACTACGTTTTGCACCCAAAAACATAATTTTAGCTTAAATCGTGAAAAGGTTATGCTGTCCACAACGATAGGTTTTGAGAGCTGCTTGGTCTACGATAACAGATGGAGATGTGAGGGTTGTATTTTCATTTGAAATAAAATGCAGTTTTTTCTTTCTATAATCCAATGATAATACTGAAAGAAAATGCACCTAGAGCACAGATTAATGGCAGAGAGCCTCGCGCATCTGATTGACAAATAAACTGCACAGTTATATCATTGTTTTTGTTAATATTGTGGTTATTTTGCCTCGTACATTCTGTGCAAAAGCACTTAAACAAACTGTCTTTTATCTTAACTGTGCACATGCATTTTAGACATGTCATATAGTTTTAACCATGCAATAAATGCACATCTGTGAATAATGTGCTATCCTGTTTATTTATTAAATCGCATTTACTGCTGGGATGTGGGCCCTTTCAGGAGCATCCATAATTACTATTTAAAATCAGAGTTATTGAAATGTATCTTAATTTTTCAAATAAAGTTTCAGAGAAGGGTGCTTTCTACATCCTTATATCCCGCGGTCACTCCGGGACTAGGTTCCCCCATCGCCATCATAAAAAAAAAACAAGAATCGAAAACAACCGTGAGGAATCGATTCTTGTAATCTTGTAATCTTGTAATCTCCAATCGATTCCGGAACCAGGAGTCGGAATCGGAATCGATTCCAAAAATTTGAGAATCGACCAGCCCTAGCGTTTGGAGGCCACGCTCTCAAAATCCATTTAGCCAGAAACAAGAGATGCAGCATCCTCTGCCCGATCCAAGAAGTGCCGGGTGTGCGCAAGGACATCCTGGTCTGGAGAGAGAGTGAGTGAAAGGGGCGGACCCATCTCTCGCTCCTCAGTCAGATCGGCATGCGAGCCCCACAATCTCAATGTGGGGGCTTACCGTTGAAAATATTCTAGACAAGCACGAAGCACCTTAATAGATAACAACTCACGGTTCTCACAGGGCAGCATGCTCTTCCCCCAAACACTCAAAGCAGAACTAATGTGTGTCATACTCAGGGAAGGGCCGTTAACAGGGCGGCATGCATCTCCTGATTGTTTTCACTGAGAAAATTCTGCACAGACAACTGGAACTCTAACTCCTAACAAAGTGGACAGATAGAGAGGTAGCGCAAAGAAGCCTGAAGGCCCACCTGTTTCACTGTTTCTATTTATAACTTCTACCGAGTGCACATTCCAATGACGTCATCGTTAGGTTATTTAAAGCCATCTTGGCATGTTTGCCACACATGTTTCACAACCGGTCAAACAAATATGTTTTTTCATAGCGTATAGCACGGCATTGAGAGTAGCTTTTGAAAGGGAACAGGGTTACACTTTATTTTGATTGTCCACTTTAGAAATTCTACTAACTATAAGTAACTTTACAACTACATGTCTACTAACTCTCATTAGAGACTTTACATACCTTTACTTTTAAGAGCTCTCCGAAGGTGAGCCATTGTCCAATTCTTCATGTTGGTCTCGAACTTTAGTTAACCAGTTAACTCCATTAACAGTTGTTAACCTTCCCTGACCTAACAGGATGAACCTCCTCCTTCTGGCTGAGCAGAGGGTAACCACATGTACTGGTCTGTAGTGGATCTTTGGACATAGTGACACTTACCACATCGTGGTTAAGCTGAAAAGATTCTGTGTGAATTTTAACAAAAGAAGATCCATCCATCCATCCATCTTCTTCCGCTTTATCCAGGGCCGGGTCGCGGGGGCAGCTGTCTAAGCAGAGATGCCCAGACTTCCCTCTCCCTAGACACTTCCTCTAGCTCTTCCGGGGGTACACCGAGGCGTTCCCAGGCCAGCCGGAAGACATAGTCCCTCCAGCGTGTCCTTGGTCTTCCCCGGGGCCTCCTCCCGGTTGGACATGCCCGAAACACCTTCCCGGGAAGGCGTTCAGGAGGCATCCGGAACAGATGCCAGAGCCACCTCAGCTGACCCCTCTCGATGTGGAGGAGCAGCGGCTCTACTCCGAGTTCCTCCCGAGTGACTGAGCTTCTCACCCTATCTCTGAGGGAGCGCCCAGCCACCCTGCGGAGAAAGCTCATTTCGGCCGCCTGTATCCGGGATCTTGTCCTTTCGGTCATGACCCAAAGCTCATGACCATAGGTGAAAGTAGGAACGTAGATTGACTGGTAAATCGAGAGCTTCGCCTTACGGCTTAGCTCTTTCTTCACCACAACAGACCGGTACATCGACCGCAATACTGCAGAAGCTGCACCGATCCGTCTGTCAATCTCCCGTTCCATCCTCCCCTCACTCGTGAACAAGACCCCTAGATACTTGAACTCCTCCACTTGAGGCAGGAACTCTCCACCAACCTGAAGTGGGCAAACCACCCTTTTTCGACTGAGGACCATGGCCTCGGATTTGGAGGTGCTGATCCTCATCCCAGCCGCTTCACACTCAGCTGCAAACAGTCCCAGTGCATGTTGAAGGTCCTGGTTACAGGGTTTTTCCTACATTGACAATTTTTTGGCGGCCGCCAAAACAAATTTGTGTCCCGCCAAAGCTTTATTTGATGAGTTATTGTGATTTATGAATGATGTAGAATAGATGCTGCGCATGTAACTGAGTGACAGAGAGAACGATCTGAGCTCCTCCCCCGCTCGCACTCTCTCTGTCTTCAAAATAAGCACTGTCTTAGCTTTCTAATATTTCACATATTACGTTAATCAAAGTAAAAAGGTCGGAAGACCGAATCCATGTTGCACGTGGCGCTATCAGACGATGTTTTCCTTTAATTACCGCTGGGTGTGAAATGCGCTCAAAAAACATTGACTGATTCTCTGACCAGCTGACATAAAGCATACTTTCAATAAACGGGAAACAAATCCTATCCGGTTATGAAGTGTTTTCTGTGTGTTGACAAATCTTTCGCGATGTTCTAACAGACAGGATTCGCACACAACGCATCTGCTAATGTCCGATTCGCAACCTAATGACTCCTTTGAACCGAATCATTTCAACGACTGGTTAGAACAACTGATCTGTCCAACACTGAACTAACGAATCAGTTTAATCATTTACTCTGAACATCTGAAATGAGAACACAAGTGTGCTTACACAATTTAGCAAGAGTGGGTGTAAGAGTTAGTTTTAATTATCCACATTCTTTCAGCTTATTTATGTTCATAATGTGTAGTAAAATAAATAGCCTATAAATCACTTAGTTTAGACTGGAGTGAGGTGAACCCAGAACAAAGTTGTTGTTAGCTAGCTAATCATTTTATGAAATTGTATATGGCAGAAAATTAGGCTATTTGTTCATTTTTTTAATACTACTTTTTAATATTGATATGATTATATACCAAAACAATTATCAGTAAATAGTGTAAAAATGAGGAACAAAAACAAACATCAAGGTATCCCACATGAAAAAATACTATAGTATATTATAGTAAAATTACTATAGTGTTTTTGAACCATACTATAGTAAATATACTACAGTAAATTGTAGTATATTTAGTATATTATAGTATTTACTACACTTTGTTAATTTACTGTAGTATATTTACTATAGTACGGTTCAAAAACACTATAGTATTTACTAGAGTAATTTTACTATAATATACTATAGTATTTTTTCATGTGGGATCAAAATAAGATAAGCAAAAGTTACAAACTTTCTTTGAATTTATTTAAAATGTATTGTCAGTATTGCGCTTGCAGATCACGTGGGTTGGGTACTTTTTTACTGCGCGTGCGTGCGTGTGTATGGATGACCATGTCTGTCAGCCACCACCGAAGACCATTTTTGACCCAGGAAAAACCCTGGGTTAGAAGGGGCCAACACGACAACGTCATCCGCAAAGAGCAGAGACGAAACCACGTGGTCCCCAAACCTGACACCCTCCGGCCCCTGGCTGCGCCTAGAAATTCTGTCCATAAAAATTATGAACAGAACCGGTGACAAAGGGCAGCCCTGCCGGAGTCCAACATGCACCGGGAACAAGTCTGACTTACTGCCGGCAATGCGGACCAAACTCCTGCTTCGGGCGTACAGGGACCGGACAGCCCTTAGCAAAGGACCCCGGACCCCATACTCCCCGAGCACCCTCCACAGGATGCCGTGAGGGACACAGTCGAATGCCTTCTCCAAATCCACAAAACACATGTGGACTGGTTGGGCAAACTCCCATGAACCCTCCAGCACCCTGTAGAGGGTATAGAGCTGGTCCAGTGTACCACGGCCCGGACGAAAACCAGACTGTTCCTCCTGAATCCGAGGTTCTACTATCAGCCGCATTCTCCTCTCCAGTACCCTGGCATAGACTTTCCCGGGGAGGCTGAGAAGTGTGATCCCCCTGTAGTTGGAACACACCCTCCGGTCCCCCTTCTTAAAAAGAGGGACCACCACCCCGGTCTGCCATCCTAGAGGCACTGTCCCCGACCACCACGCGATGCTGCAGAGGCGTGTCAGCCAAGACAGCCCCACAACATCCAGAGACTTGAGGTACTCAGGGCGGATCTCATCCACCCCCGGTGCCTTGCCACCGAGGAGTTTCTTGACCACCTCTGTGACTTCAGCCCGGGTGATGGACGAGTCCTCCTCTGAGCCCCCAGCCCACAACCACCCGGGCTGCAGTCCGCTTAGCCTGCCGGTACGTGTCAGCTGCCTCATGAGTCCCACAAGCCAACCAGACCCGATAGGACTCCTTCTTCAGCTTGACGGCATCCCTTACTTCCGGTGTCCACCACCGGGTTCGGGGATTGCCGCCTCAACATGCACCGGAGACCTTACGGCCACAGCTGTGAGCGGCCGCTTTGACAATGGAGGTGGAGAACATGGTCAGTTCGGACTCAATATCTCCCACCTCCCTCGGGATCCGGTCAAAGTTCTGCCGGAGGTAGGAGTTGAAGATCTCTCTGACAGGAGACTCGGCCAAACGTTCCCAGCAGACCCTTACAGTACGCTTGGGTCTACCGAGTCTGTCCAGCTTCCTCCCCCACCATCGGATCCAACTCACCACCAGGTGGTGATCAGTTGACAGCTCCGCCCCTCTCTTCACCCGAGTGTCCAAGACATACGGCCGCAGGTCAGATGAAACGACCACAAAGTCGATCATTGACCTACGACCTAGAGTGTCCTGGTGCCATGTGCACTGATGGACACTCTTATGCCTGAACATGGTGTTCGTTACGGACAAACCGTAACTAGCACAGAAGTCCAATAACTGAACACCACTCGGGTTCAGATCAGGGGGGCCGTTCCTCCCAATCACGCCCCTCCAGGTGTCACTGTCATTGCCCACGTGGGCGTTGAAGTCCCCCAGTAGAACGACGGAGTCCCCAGTCGGAGCACTTTCCAGCACCCCTCCCAGGGACACCAAGAAGGCCGGGTACTCTGCACTGCCGTTTGGCCTGTAGGCACAAACAACAGTGAGAGACCTATCCCTGAGCCGAAGCCGCAGGGAAACGACCCTTTCGTTCACCGGGGTAAACTCCAACACATGGCGGCAGAGCTGGGGGGCTATAAGCAAACCCACACCAGCCCACCGCCCGTGAAGAGTCCATCCTCTCTCGAGGAGTGTGGTTCCAGAGCCTAAGCCGTGCGTAGAGGTGATTCCGACTATCTCTAGTCGGAACCTCTCAACCTCACGCACAATCTCAGGCTCCTTCCCCGCCAGTGAGGTGACATTCCATGTCCCAAGAGCCAGTTTCCGTGTCCAGGGATCGGGTTGTCCAGGCTCCTGCCTTCGACTGCTGCCCGATTTTCTCTGCACCGTCCCCTTACGGTCCCTCCTGTGAGTGGTGGGCCCACGGGAAGGTGTCCCCACGTCGCTCCTTTGGGCACATCGTGGTTAAGCTGAAAAGATTCTGTGTGAATTTTAACAAAAGAAGATCAACAAAAGAAGAATGCAGGAAGTTAGCCCTGAATGTAAAGTGTCACGTAGACCTATCCCAAAAAATCATAATGACGTCCAGTGATGCCAGTAACGCGTTACTCTAATTTTACTACTTTTTCCTGTAACGAGTAATCTAACGCATTACTATTTCCAAACCAGTAATCAGATTAAAGTAACTTATCCAAGTCACTGTGAGTTACTATTTTTGTCATTTTCCTTAGTAAAAATATTTTTGCTTTCTTGTTTAGTCTCAGCAGGGGTTTTCCGGCATAGAGAATTACGAGGCGGTCGCCTCCGTCAAATTTCTTGCCGCCTCCGTCTGTCGACAAAACTCAAGACAGGCAGTCACTTGCTCAGATTAGGCATGTCGTGATAATTAAATAATCATCAGAAATATATGTAACCTTTGGTTAAATATAAAAATACCCGACTACGCCACCTAGGTTCCTTCTCTACCCAGGAAAGTATAAAGTAATACAAATAACCCAAAAAGAAAGTTAAACCAAAAAGAATTACAACAAGAGAAAGGACCCTGCTGGTTCGGATTGCACTGAAGACGGAGACATGACTTTCCAAAACTATACCAAATTTATTTATCACAGGGGTAAAAAAATAATTCACTTAAAACATCAAAATAGGTCTCAAATACAGCTTACCAATAAATACCGACAGAAACAAGAGACCACAATTTGACCACTTTAACAGCAGGGAAAAACACAGCAAATCCGTGAGTAAACAAGACGTAAAGCAAGTGTCACACCAAATAAAAAGAATATCAAAAGAAAGCAAATACACTCCCCCTTCTGTTAAGCCCCAATATCACAGTTCCAGCTACCGGCAGATATAACTGGCAAGTAGATTTAATACAAGACTAACAGAAAAGAAAATAATTACACCACTCAGTCACAATAACATCATATTTCACTTCTCAATTAAAACTAATATTAATATTGTTTGCACTGCTTTAAATGGACCAGGCTACCAGCATATCAATTTACTATAACTTAATAGCCCATCGAACATACATTAGGCTACGTCAGTATTTCAACACATTTCTTACGAGCAGCTTGTTAAAGAGCTCGATCGTTAGCGGTTCAACACCTCAATATCCGCTGCCGTCAGTTGTAGGCTACTAGGACCATGAAACAGTGACAAAATAAATATAATAAAAACAAAACACACAAAATAAACAGCAGCTAGCACTCTTGGGCCGCACCTCGTAGGGGAATTTAAGCTATAGTAACCTTTAGGTTCCCTGCGCTCGCCACTTCACGCACACACACATTCCTGATGGCAAACATAGGCTATATTTAGACCATGATCTGCGATTGAGACGGGAACATACGGAAAACAACTCACCAGAGAGGCAACGCAACTAGAAATGGGTAGCCGGTTACTTCACACCGCACAGAGAAGAATAACAATCAACCAACTTATACAGGGTTTTTAATCACACCCCTAGACACAAACACACAATCATGATTGCACCGAACAGGTGTACTCAATATCAACTGCGGCTCAACGCCGGTGGGCGTGTCTAGTCATTTGCAATATGCAACCATTACAAGTTCCCCAATTCCAATGAGCAAAACTGAACGTTAGATTATCAACCTGTCACATATATATTGTCACAACATCCTTCAGCAATCATTATTAGTATATTATGATTTGCTAGTAGCCTACAAAGTCATATAAAGCCATTCCATAGCTGAATATCTTTCCTCCGCTGCTCTGTCATTCTCCGTTCAGCATTCAAACTGCGCGTCGCGTTCGGTTACAGTCAGCAGCATGGTAAAGCTCACTCCATATGATATATTCCCGTTATAATACTTGATATGTTGATAAAATAATTTATCTTGCTGGAGTTTATCTAGCGGTTTCTAAAAGATGTTGTGCTCACTACCCAGGTGACAACACAAGGACTATTAATTAGCATCACATGCACAATAACCGGAATTTAAAACTGTGAAGAAACAAATAATCAGTGAATGTTTGGACCGATATAGGCTACATAGTAGACTAGGATTTGTGGGCTCAACGCTCATCTTCTCTTTATGCCGTGAACTTTTCAATGTGCACTATTTATTAAATAAATTTATTTAATAAGAACACAAAGTAATTTGTACCTTTTCATTAACATGTTTAGATTTTATAAAAATGAGTCAAAATATTTTTTTTGGAGATACAATTTCAGGAGATACATTGTTGACGTTACTGTTAAAAATGCACTTCCAATAAAGTGTTGGCAAAAACGGTTGTCATTTTTATGTTGAGGCTGCAGAGGTGTTATCGGCAACTGATGAATGTAACTAATAAAGTAACTTGTAATCTAACTTAGTTACTTTTAAAATCAAGTAATCTGTAAAGTAACTTAGTTACTTTTAAAATCAAGTAATCTGTAAAGTTACTAAGTTACTTTTTCAAAGTAACTGTGGAAACACTGATGACGTCGTTTGAGCACCACCTGGTCATGGGAACTAAGACTGTCAACATTCACACATAGTTTGACATAGTTTGTAGGAAGATTAGAGACTGGCAGAACCCCCTCATTGGTAACTGTTTAATCTAATCTAATCAGTAAACTGATGCCATCATGTCCACAGTGTAGTCCACCCCAGTTTCACAGGGCCTTACAGCTGCTATCCTGTGATTGAAGCTTGTGGTAGCTTTCTTATTTCTATCAAGCCACTTTTGCTTTTTATCCGTCATTTTCAAAAATGCTTTATAGTTTAACAGTGGCTGGTTTATAGTGCATTAATCTAATATCACATTCTGTTACAGTATATGAACATGGCCGCTACCCTGCCAAGCCCCCTCACAACTCATGTGCTGAATACAGCCCAAGGAGTTCCTGGAGCCAACATGACCATTATCCTCTATCGCCTAGACCCCATCTCATCGGTGTGGAACTTACTCACAACAGGGTAAAAGCATTTTTATTCAGTTTTGCATCAACCAAAATGATAGCATGCAGATTTAGGAGTATATAGAGGTATTGGCTAAATTAATTCCAAAATGTTAATTATAGGACAACGAATGAAGATGGACGGTGCCCTGGGTTGATTAAAAAAGAAAGCTTCATTGCTGGTGTGTATAAAATGCGATTTGAGACTGGAAAGTACTTTGATGCCTTGGGGGAGACGTGCTTCTATCCATATGTGGAGGTATGAGAAAATTAACCTAACTATTTAAAAAAATTATTTGGGGTAATTATTTGTTATTATTTTAGCAGTTTTTTTAGCTAATGTTCAGATACTTTACACCAGTATTTTTCAATCTTGGTCCTTGGGGACTGTCTCTGTTAAGTATTTTACCTTGGTTAACATACAGTGAGATGCTGCGTCAAAAGCTGATGCTATGGGAAAACGCCACGGTGTGATGATTTTCTGAAGCCCATATAGAATCACGCCAATTTATTAGCTGATGGCACATGCTTGTGCCGTCTCATTCAGATTTCCATTTTACGGAAGCAAGCCGATGAGGAGAATAGGATGCTATATGCAGCATCTTGTTCCCTGCTCAGGGAACCAAGGTTACATACATAATCAAGACGTTCCCTTTCATAGGTTCACTTGACAGTGCATCAGTATCTGATGCTATATGAACAATATAACACAGTGCCATACAACTATGTCTGTAGTTTATCGTCCATGAAACCACATAGACCAGGGGTCAGGAACCTTTTTTGACCAAAGAGACATTTTTCATTTTTGGTTAATGCATTTTTCCAAAAGAGCCACAGTAAAAAAAAAAAAGTAAATTTTTATTAAAAAACATGCTTTTTTTTTATTTAACCTCCTATCGTTTCTTAGGCAGGGTTATTACATTTGATCTAATGCACCAGTTCAGCTCGAATCTAGAGGTATTACTTGCGTTTGTCTCCTGTGTCGTCTGACGAGGGGGGTTCCCTTTTCCTGGCTGGACAGGGGTTTCCCCGGATCTTTGATCCGCTGAATGTCTGGTCGTGTCTTGGATCGACGTCTTGGGAAGCCAATCACGTGGCGTGTTGGCGGCTGGATGAAAGTCTTGTGGGCGTTGTGAAGTTGAAGCGCGCTTTTAGAGACTCGTTGTTGAGAAACTTTTAGAGACTTAACGGAAAGAAAATAAACTTTAAGTAAAAGAAAGGAAAGTGAGAGAAAAGCAGATGGCCTAAATGAAATCGTTGTTTAACCTGCCACGATCGTCAGATTGTCTCCTGGGAGCTCTCCGTTCAGAACTCAACTCTGGTCAAACTGCTAGGACTTAACTCATCTCTAAACAAACAGGCCTTGAACCGGCTCGAACTGCTGGCTCTGAACAGGCCGCGCACTAGCTGTGACGTGAACTGGAACCGAACTAGATTCCTTGTTCGTGTTCTGAGATTAAACTCAAATATTTGCCCATCCCCTGGATGGGTTCTGGCCAATTAGGCTTCAGGGGTGACTGTGTCTCCACCCCTCCCATAAAATTTGGTTATCTATAGTAATTTAGTTTCCTGCTCTTAAGCAGAGAGTAAATTTAGACCTAATTTCTTACTATAAGGACATGATCAATTCTATAAAGATTTAATTCAGCTCATCTGTTGGATTATACCCATACGAACACACAGGTATCAAACACAGTGCCTTTTCAATAGTTCACACAGTGACTCATTCAATAGTTATATAATTGCATGAATTGGGAGTAATATACATGCATAATAGTCACGTGTATCAGTTGTAACACACTAGCAAGCTATGTCGAAGGCTATTTTGTTGGGGTAAGAGCTTAGGACCCAGGACCAGCAGTGAAAAATGAAGACCAGGAGTCAGGAGTCAGATTAATTAAAGAAAATTTTACTGAAGAATAGTTTGCAGTTTCATCAGCAGAAGCCAGCTCAAGAGGAGTTCGTAGGCCGCACTCCCTCCAACAGTCTCCCCGCCTCCGTCTAACGTACATACAATTTTCTGAACAGTTATACTGTTTTCAAGGTCTAGACACGTCATTACTGCCATGTGGAATGATTCTGGTTGGTTCTAACAACATGCAATGTAAGCAACTTTCCACACGTAGACAGATAGGAGCATATATCACTAAAAATGCATAGACTCGATGTCGCCCAGGCCGAGATTAGTCCACAGTGACCTCGGAGGTCATAGAAAAGACGCCTCCAAGTCTAGAATCGTCTGCCGAAAGGACCGTCTCCAATACTGGATCGGCACAGAATCATGAGACGCACACACAAAACTCCGCAGAATAGCAGTTTCTATCAAGGTCGGGAACATCTTAACTAACTATCAACAAAGCACTTCTCCAAAACATGCTGATACTACATTGAGTACAGAAGTGAATTTATTCTATTTAGTAAGAAAAAAAAGTATATCAAAGAGGTACATAAAAGAGTCCCCACAAGAGTCCGATAGCTGTGACATAGATGACCCCAGGGGTCACTTTAGTAAGACATACAGTTAACACATGCTGAGCACTCTTCACTCCCTGGAGTGTTATTACAACACCAAGGACATTTGCCTGTCAGCACATCTTGACACAGACTCAGAGCAGCACCTAAAAAAATGTGGATTCAAAAGCACACAGCAACTAAATCACTACAATATCCAAAATCACTCCTTGAATATAGAGAGCTGATTTATCAAATGTAGGAAATGGTTATAACTTGATTATAATTCATTCTTATTTTAATATTGAACATAAAATCATTCTTGAAGGATATGTGTCTGATGAAGAGACGAGTGATGTTTGGCTTGACCCTTGACCCTTCAATTTGAATGAAAGTCCAATAATCAGTGATTTGATGCACTCCATATGTAACAGTTTCTGTGAGTTTGCTTGGAGTTTTAGCTGTGTCACGTGGAGTTCATTTACCGGTCATTGAAAAGACAGAGATCTGGTTTGTTTCTTTGTCTTGTCATCACAACGAGTCCTCTGTCCTCTTTGTCTAAGCTTTGGTCACAAGTCCATAGGAAATCGAGTAATTATTAACTAAACTAGTAGCTCCGGGCAGAATGGAGCCTCCATCTCTCTTGTGATCGATGGTCGATTTCCTGGGGTCTGGAGCTGAATTGGGCTTTGTGAAGGGGATGTTCGTTTGATTGAATCATTTGGAAGATTCATTAAACTATGTGTCTGCGTCCACAATTCCTACAGATGCTACAGCGCCAATTTATGTTTTCCTCCATGGGTGCTCATGGGCGCACGCGCCCTTTAAAAAAAAGAAGTAAAAAAAGTAGTCAAACATTTTTTGCATTTCAGAACCTTAGGAAATGGACAGCGGCCGACACGAACACACACACCTATTTACTTGATAATAAAGCCGTAAAGTAGCATATCTTTCAAATCAGAACAGCGCCACTTCTCACAAATACAGACAGGATTGGAGATGAAAAGTTTAACTGAGACGTAACCGCGATCAGCTTCGTGGGAAATTAAGAATCAATGTCACACAAGTCCCCACAGTAAAAGTTAGATTTGTTGACTCACCATTGTGGTTAATTCTTCAGGAGGAACATGTCTCTGCGTACAGCAGTGCGCTTGATGAAATTATCAGCGATGATGTCCAGGTCCTGCTGTCGAGCCACTTCTTTGTGAGAGTTCATTATAACGATGTGATTTAGTCGGGCTTGCTCCATTGTTGACCATAGATACGTTTTCAGTCAGCGCATCCCAGAAAATGACCTCTTTGAGCAGCAAGATGTTACAGGGACAGTCAGAGCCAGTTTCAAAAGTTTTGTGACTTCTGGTAGTAACATTCTCAAGTGCTCGCCTCCATCTCCTTTCATGAAGTCATATACATCTTGAAAAGTTGTAAGATGAACACCTTTCTGTTTTGCCAAGTCCAAACACATGTCTCTATGCAATGTCAGCCTGCTTCCATCCATATCATCCCCATAGAACTGAATAATGTCTTTACAGTCGGCCGTCCCGGTTACAGAATCTTCAAAATCTTGCATGTGTTTGAATACAGAAGGATTAAATCTGCAGTTCAGAGATCCTGATGTTGTATCCATGACCTCAAAGTACTGCTGTCGGTACATTGCCTCTGGTGTTTGAAAACTGCGTGCCACACCTCCACTGTCCAATAGCCGGGGGATTCTTCTTAGTCTGGGCACATTTGGGCTATCCAAATCAAGGACATGCGCTTCTGCTGTAGTATTTTTCCAAAATTCTTGGAATCCTTCACAAAGAGACTTTATATCTTCTCTCAGTGTGTCAATCAACTGCCTAGCTTTTTGTAGGTGCAGCTGGCTGTTTTGAAGTGCAACATTGACTTTTTCCATGCGAGAGAAAAATTTCAAGGAGAAAAATTTGCTAAATTTTAGCAGTTGTGTTAGAAGACTGTTTGCTTTCCCTCCTGCCTCTCCCCTTTGTTTTTCAGACAGGTCCTCCATAAATTCCAGCAGCACACTGTAGTTGGATGCAATGGATTGTAACGAGGCCGTTTTCAAGGTCCATCTGGTAGGGCACAGAGGTCTAAGAGATAAAGAGTTGTCGTCTTGAAACTCCTGGAACCAGGCCAGTCGCTTTGGTGAATTTCTGATGAGCGTGACCAGGTCACGTATATTTGTTAAAAAGTTGCGACATGCGGGAATGTTTTCGGAGACATCATGCACAACCAAATTCACAACATGTGCGGTGCAATGGATGTACTGTGCTCGAGGCTCCAGCGCCTGCATGCGAGCCTGCAGACCTGTTCGAATACCGGACACATTTGATGCGCCGTCATAGCACTGTCCTCTGCATTTATTGACTGGCAGGGCAAATCTCATCAGAACGTCTTTTAAAAGCTGAAAAAGTGTGTCTGCTGTTGTTTTTGGTGTCTCATAAAATCCTAAGAAACGTTCTTCTGACTCCAGATTTTCAGTCACATAACGTAAGCAAACAGACGCTTGTTCTTTGACCGTAATATCGGTTGTCTCATCCATAATTACAGAGAAAACCCCAGCAGACTGTACTTCTCCTATTAGCTTTCTCAAGACATCATGAGCCATCATTTCAAACATCTCGTTTAGGATGTCATGAGAGAGCCACTTGTTCTCCTGACGAGCCAGCCATGACTTTAACTCTGGGATATCTTTAGCACGCACATATAGCATCTGCATAAAATTGGACTCTTGGTCAGTTTTTCCTCTAATGGCCACTCCCTGACAGGAAAGAAATTGGAGAGTAGAAAGAATAGCCAGCAAAACGATTCTGGCATTAGCCATCTGCATTTGTTTACCAGGAGAGAGCGAAGCAGCAACATTAACACCTGCATTAGTAGCTGCCATAATGCTAACGGCAGTGCGATGCAAATTACCCTTTTCATGTGATCTAAATCGTTCGAGTGCTTTAGCCCAGCTCGAAAACCCATCTTGAATGAAAGCTTTTAAAGATTCTTGGTTGTGGGTTGATGATGGAAGAGGGACATTCATGTTTTTAGCTGTAGTGCAGATGTTACAAAACACTTTGTTTTTTGTGGAGTCATAAGCTATCCAGGGGAATTTTCCTTTCCAACTAGCCTGGTATGTCCTTCCCTTATGTCGTTGTCCATCTTCACTGCAACTCCTAGCTTCACTCTAGCTCCTAGCTTCGCTGCTCCTAGCTTCGCTGCTCTTAGCTTCATTGTAGCTCCTAGCCTCGCTACTGCTACTGCTAGCTTCACTGTAGCTCCTAGCTTCGCTGCTTCTAGCTTCGCTGTTATGTGCTTCTGACAGGGCACTTGGGGTGGATGTCGATACACTCGCATCATTGTTAGGTTTTGCTTTTTTAATAAGAAATCTGTCCATTTTAGTCTCACTCTGAATCTGATTAAGGAAAGCACATACACCAAAAATTGTATAGTGGGGGATGGAGGCATGGAGCGGGGTCCCTAAAGAGGCGTTTTCATCCGAGAAACGCTGTGATTGGTGGATAGGATATTGGAGCAGGCGACTGACAGTGACACATAGCACCATCTTCAATGTTTAATTTTAAATGAATGTAGCCTACTGGCAGTCTGGCACACGTGGGTGCTCGAGCCCCGGAGCACGGTATCGGCGCCTATGGCTGCAATAATCAATGCACACTATGCTGTACTGTTTACCAAAAATGGCTGCAAACACCTGTATAGTGAAGCTGTTGTGTATCCGCGGCTTAAGCCATTCAAATGTATTGACACATCACTAAAAGTATTGAGCGCTCCGTGAACCATGTGACCGCACGCGTGCCGCCGGGAGATGACAGGCTGGCAGCAACAGGAGTATGAGACCTGTAGCCTACTTGAGCAACAGCGCCAACTCTCTCTGAATATTTTGAACAGCTGAATATTCTATCTCATGATGAAAAAGTAGAGACGATTGTAGATGCAAATGAAGATAGATTTTATCTTAGTTTTTATTTTATGCAAAACATTTTAGTCTCGTCCTTTTTCGTCAACAATAATGCATGTTAATTTAGTCTTAGTCAGCGTTTTTGGACATTGGTGCAGTCTCGTCATTGTCTCGTCTTAGTCATGGAAAAAATGGTCGTTGACGAATATATTTAGTCTCGTCTCGTCTGACGAAATTAACATTACCTCAGCCGGTACATAGTCTCTCCACTGCCAAGATCTCGTACACACCTCCTCGTGGCACACATGGTAACTGGTCCCTTGCGGTTCCAGGCTAAGCTGTACGGGATCTCGGAGCAGCAGTGGGCCCCAGAGACATGGCATGCAGGCCCCAGAGGGGGAAAGTAACGAATTACATTTACTCGCGTTACTGTAATTGAGTAGTTTTTCCTGTGTACTTCTACTTTTTTAAGTAGTTTTAGAAATATGTCATTTTACTTTTACTTAAGTATGTTTTGTTTGACGTATTGTACTTCGCTACATTTTAAACCACATCCATTTGAGTAAAAATAAATAAATAAATAATACAAAGGGGGGAAATCGTGCGCTCCGAAAACGACTGCATTGATTGAATTGAAGGGCAGCAGAACAAACGCGCAAAAATCACAAAAAGATGGAGACGGACAAGACAGACGGTGATGGAGACCCAGTTGAAAGCGAAACGTAAAACTATTATTATTAAACATTTAAATAAATTAATGATAAAAATAAGTTGTTAATCTAATTCATAATCATTTATTGAATTAAGTTGATTAGACATGTTTTATTGTAATTTTAATAAACAAAACGAACAAATGGTTTCAAGTTTGTTATAATAAAGCATTTGTTAAACCAAAAAAAAATGTTTTCATTCATTTAACGGCCATTTTAACTCATGATAATAATAACCATAATTTAATAATACAGTTTACTTATTAAATAATGGTTTAATATCGTAATGCTGTGAAACTCTGATGTTTTCTGAGATGGTTATCATATCGTGAAAATCTATCATTCTATCACAACCCTACACTCTAAAAAAAATGGTGCCATATGGCACTAAAAGTGGTTCTTTGTCGTAATCATAGGGGAACCACTTTTGGTGCTATATAGCACCATATCTTAACATGTTCTGTAGCACCTCAGCCAAAAAAATGCTGAAGAACCGCTGAAGCACCAAGATTGGTACTATACAGCACTTAAAGAGGAGCACAATTTTTTTAGAGTGTACATAGGAGAGTCCCCCATCTCCGCTGTTAAAAAAGTAACTAAGTAACTTTTACATTGTACATTTTAAATTGACTACTTTTTACTTTTTCTTGAGTAGATTTTTAGACCAGTAATTTTACTTGTACTTAAGTAAAATTTAATTGAAGTAATAGTACTTTTATTTGAGTAGAATATTTTATTACTCTTTCCACCTCTGGCAGGCCCATCTTTGAGTGGAAATGCCCTTATGCCCGTCAACCACTGTCCCAGCTATGGTTAAATAGCCCCAGCTATGGGTAAATAGTGAAGACCTCAATGGCGGCGTAGGCGGAAGATGATGGTGTGAGAACCATCAAAACAGCTGGGAAGGCGGAAGAAGGCAACCCCACAGCCAGGTGGGTTAACTTGGGAGGGTACAGTGGCTAGGGGATCAAACCCTGAACACAAATCTATACTTGGGGGCAGGCACAGGCAGAGTCTAGCTGATCAGACCACCGGCAGAGTCCAGCTGATCAGACCACCGGCAGCCCCCTGTAACTTCCTGCCCGAAGAAAGTCGTCATGTGTTCTCTCATGCCACTGGAGATTCCATTTGGTAGGAGTGAAGATGGTGGGAGTGAGGTCTGCGCACCCACACCCCCACTTTAATCCTCACCAATGCGCAAGCCTGTGGCAATGTGTAATGATGGTGGGCACAGGCCAAGGATGTGGCTGGCAGTGTCTAGCCAAACCATGCACACAGGCATCAATGAAAGACTGATGACATGGCTCATTCACCTCCAAAGAAACGCTTTGCCACTCTCATCAGTGCATACGCTCCAACTCTTGATACCGAGCATAACATCAAAGAGGATTTCTATAGAGCTCTTGATGCCATCCTACAGAAAACCACGGTTATGGACAGGCTCATACTCATGGGAGATTTCAATGCTAGAGTGGGTACAGAGTACCTGGTATGGAGTAAAGTCATCGGCTAGCACGTCTACAACGCGGTATGTCTCTCCACTCTGCTTTATGGGGTAGAGTCATGGACCCCATACCACCAGAACATTACCAACCTAGAGGCCTTCCATATCCGCTGCCTACAGAAGATCCTCAATTTGTCCTAGGAAGATCGAATCCCCCACTCCGCCAGGATGGCTGAGGATCAGCAATACTGACCAACTTTTTTTTGTTTTTTGGATACTGACCAAAAAACATCTGCGTTGAATAGGGCACACAATACGCATGCCTGAACACCGCCTGCCCCGCCAAGTCCTCTACAGTCAACTAATGGGCGCAAAGCACTGGAGGGCAAAAGCTGTGCTTAAAGGACTACACCAGGGACCTTCTAAAGCAAGCGAACATTCCCCTCACACAGCTCAAATCTATGGCACTCGGCAGATCAGCCTGGCAGGTCACCTGTGCTACTGCAGTCTCTCAAATACACTAAACCAACCAAGACCGATGATCCGAGAGGCGCATCAAGAGACACCAGTGGACGGCTAGTACCCCCCTAGTGTCTGGTTTCCCTTGCTCCATCTGCGGAATAGTGTGAAGCTCAAGGATCGGACTTGACACTCACGAGAAGTGGCACCAGTGGCATGTCACTGAAACCACCCCCCATCCCCGAAGCAAGCGTCATCATCGGACACAATGGACAGCTAAGAAGAAAAAGTGTGTGTGTCCTGGTATTCCCTACATTGTGGGACCTACACGCAGGTGAGGGGCGAGGTGCAGACAGGTACGGAAGTCTCCAGGACAGTTCTGGAACCTTGGGCGGCCATGGCGAGACAGGAGCCTTGGGTAGCCATGGCGGGTCAGGAGCCATGGGCCATGGCGGATCAGGAGCCGTGGGAGACCAAGGCGGATCAGGAGCCGTGGGAGTCCAAGGCGGATCAGGAGCCGTGGGAGACCCTGGTGGATCAGGAGCCGTGGGAGACCATGGCGGATCAGGAGCCGTGGGCGGCCATGGCGGATCAGGAGTTTTGGACAGCCTTGGTGGATCAGGAGCCTCGGGCACCCTTGGTGGATCAGGAACCTCTGGCAGCCTTGGCGGATCAGGAGTCTCGGGCAGCCTTGGTGGATCCGGAGCCCGACCCATATGTGCCCCGGCCACATGTTCCCCACCCACAGGTTTATAGCCCCCCCCCAAAAAAATTATTTGGGTAATTCAGGGGTGGAGTGGAGGGCTCGTGGAATGGGTCGTCCTCATGGGCTAGAATGGCCTTGCGGGCTGTAGCGGCCTTGCGGGCTGTAGCGGGCTCGAGGAGAGCTGTAGCGGGCTTGAGGAGAGCCGGACCGGGCTCCAGGAGAGCTGGAGCGGCCTCGTGGAAGGCTGATGCGGCCTCGTGGAAGGCTGGACCGGGCTCGCGGACACTTGGAGCGGGCTCATGGAGACTTGGAGCCGGCTCATGGAGACTTGGAGCGGGCTCATGGAGACTTGGAGCGGGCTCATGGAGACTTGGAGCAGGTTCGAGGAGAGCTGGAGTGACTGGTTCACTCCAGAAGTCTATAAGCCACCCGTCTTCAACTGGCTCAGGCGTAGCGGCGGACATCTTGGCCGGAGACGAGGGCTCGGATACAGCGGTGGACGTAGTCCTTGCTGGTTGGGGCTGTGGGACGGGCAGGACAGAACTGGGAAACCCACTGGAGGGATATGTGGAGGGAGCTGGCGATGGTTGAACTGACCAGGCTGCCTGCTCTTCTGAAGGGACCGGACAAGGAAGACACACTTTGCTCGGAACCTCTTCAATTTCTAACTCAGAACCATTTAAAAATAGAATGAGATTAATGGTTTCTACAAGGGAGAAGGAACAGACGGGTTCAATAAAGTGAATAGTGTCCTTGTCCAGACCCTTCAAAAAACAGGCGGAAAGAGGAGCATCTGGCCAGTTCACCATATAAGAAAGCTCAGCAAATTCCTCCACGTACCTCTCCAGCGGGCGACCGTCCTGCCGGAGCCGAAGGTCATTATAATATGCAAAGCTTATCCAATCATAGCAGTGGGCGTTTACTTTCAAGTCTTCAGTGCGGCACGCCCATAAAAAACTGAGCGAGGCTCAAAACCATGGTAGAAAATAGCCTATTACTTATACATTATGAATGTAAAAACCACGCAAACGTCATAAGTTGACCTCAGACAACAGTATAAAAAAGCCAGTTCATGACCCCTTTAAAAAATATTATTATGCTCTTAACTTGATTCTCTTTCTTAAAGTATCCATAAAATATAATCGTCCAATCAACAGGTGGGTAACACTTTAGAATAATGGTTGTAAATTTGGTATTACGTACTGATTGGTTAATCTTGTTTACAAATGAGTTAGTATGCTACAGATTAAAATATAGAAGTGGCGGGCGTACCGGTCCACTTCAAGCAGTAAGTGGTAGTAGCTGTGTTAATGTATTACTTGTAATGTATTGTAATTGTGTTAATGTATAATTTGTCCTGCATGACTTCCTGCATAGTTACCTATTAATGATGGACCATTATTCTAAAGTGTTACCAACAGGTGCATAAGGGCTTGCATGTTAGCTTAATCTTCTAAGCTTTGTCATCAATAATTGTTGTAGGAAATGAATACTGTTTTTAGGAAATTTATACTGTTTTTGCTATAAAAATAAAAAATTAAAATATGAAATTAAATTAAACGCCAGCGAATGTTTCAAACAACTTATTTTATGATTTGATGAATCTTCTTATTACGGATTGAGGCAAAACATTCATTCTTTTGTAGTATTTTATATTTGGATAAAGGCTATTTCGATTAGCATTCCATTATCAATATACTTTATTCTTATGAAAATACCTGAGATGGCTTGAGGAACACTGAAAAATAGTATATATCTGCTTTATATTTAGTGATAGCTGGATGCCTTTGTCTATAAATAGGATTTCCTGAAACGTCATAAAACTTGACATTTTATGAGTCTACCTTGTATACTTTCTGCACGAGAGTGCCCTCTGGTTTTGAGTATGAATTAAAACATAAATTTCCGCAATAATCAAATTCAGTTTGAATGTTTATTAAAAGTTGTTTTAACAGCGTTAAAGCTGCAGTACGTAAACTTTTTGGGTTAAAAATTATACAAAATTAATTTTTGAGCAAGTACATAACCAGCCAATGTTCAAAACTATCTCTTTACCATAGCCCGATTCACTACGGTAAGCTTGTAATAATGTTATAATTTGAGTTGTACTGGTGGATTTCCCAATACAGGGAGTGCAGAATTATTAGGCACGTTGATTTTCTGATCATATTTTTTTTCCAGGCACATTTGACCAATTCCAAACCACAGTAATCCTAATAACTACTATTGATTTAGTATTTAATAATGTATAAGTGATATATAATTGTTCATGAAGGCTGGAAATGAAAAACACCTTATATTCAGGTGTGCAGAATTATTAGGCATGTTTTCTTTTACAGATAAATTGAGCCAAAAAAGAGATTTAACTCAGACTGAAAAGTCAAAAAGTATTAAGGATGCAATACTAATGCAATACTAGACATTGCAGTTAAGGCATGACCATTGGACAGTGAAATGCTCGTTGGGTCAGCAGGATCTGACAAAAACAGGTGGTGACAAAAAGACACCTGTTAACTGCAAAAGAATTAAGAATTAAGGTGAAGAATTAAGGGTGAAACCATCAGGAACCCTTTAGTCTCCAGCGCCACCATTTTCCAAAGCTGCAACCTACCTGGAGTCTCCAGAAGTGCAAGGTGTCAGGATCTCAGAGACTTCAGTTAGGTAAAGAATCCTAAAAAATTACCCCCACTAGATAAGAATCACAAGCTGAAGTGTTGTAAAATACATGAAGAAGGTTTTTTTATAGGCTTTATGGACAGATAGGTTGAGAGTGACTCTTGAAGGACCAGCACCACATCCTCTAGTACCACTGTTTGAAGAATTCATCTTCCAGAATCTGGCAGTACGTTTTGGGAGTTCATTTTAGTCCATCCTGAAGTCCGTTTTGCAGAGATGGACTAAAAATGAACTCCCAACCTGAATATAAGGTGATTTTCATTTCCAGCCTTCATTAACAATTATATATCACTTATACATTATTAAATACTAAATCAATAGTAGTTATTAGGATTACTGTGGTTTGGAATTGGTCAAATGTGCCTGGAAAAAAAATATGATCAGAAAATCAACGTGCCTAATAATTCTGCACTCCCTGTAGTATCCAGCTGCAGGCCCGCAGCACCGCAGTTTCAGAACCGCAGTTTCAGAACCACATCCACAGAACCGGAAGTGAGCGACGCTATCCACACACGTGATTTTCTTTTGTTAAATATAAGCTGTTTTCACATGGATTTTAATTGGATCGATGTCTACAATATTTAACAACAATACTTTTGAACACTTTTCTGTTCATATCCTTGAACAAGTGAAACATGCATTTAAGCCAAAAAGACATCAAGGTGATATTTCTGTCATGATGTGGTGAACGAATATTCACATCTTTCACGTTTTATCATTAAAGCTTTTTTTTGCATTTGTCAAAAGATATTTAACATTAAATAATTATTAATTAATAAAACATGTTAACTTTCTGCAGAAATTCCATGATATGGGCTTAAGAAGATGATTATTTGTTGTTTGCATGTTTTTTTTATTTTATTATAGGCCATTTAAATACGTTTTAAACCTATTATTTTAGAAATATTTTATAAATGTCCTATTTGTTTTCATACAGAGAAACACTTTTCACTTGTTCATGGCCTTGTATTAAATGGTAATTTTTATTTGACATTTGAAAATTTTAAATATGTCACATTCTCTGTGTCTAAGTATTATTTGTAAGTTAACAACATGAACATGAAGGAAATAATACGATTAAATATACAGTCAAATGGTGATTCACTTTACAACATATTTTTTAAATAATAAAAAAGTTGTATAGTTGAAGTAACAGTAAACTACAGTGTTTGTGTCCATTAACATTAAATCTAAAAAATAAAATGAATGTGAAGGATATGATACCAACCTACACTACTGGTCAAAATTTTCAGACCAGTAAGAGTTTTTAATGTTTTTAAAGAAGTCTCTTCTGCTCACCAATTTGCATTTATTTGATCTAAAATACAGCAAAAACAGTATTATTGTGAAATATTTTTACAATTTAAAATAACTGTTTTCAATTTGAATATATGCAATTTATTCCTGAGATTCAAAGCTGAGTTTATCAGCGTTACTCCAGTCTTCAGTGTCACATGATCCTTCAGAAATCATTCTAATATGATGATTAAAAAAAACATTTAGTTGTGTAAAAAAAAAAATCAGGATTATTTAATGAATAGAAAGTTCAAAAGAACAGCATTTCTCTCCCGAGAACTGGAGGAGAGAGATTCCTGAGAAATTTATATTGTACTGAGTTGTGGAGAGCGCTGTGAGCGCAAGTTTATTTTGTTGTGTCTGAGAGTTCTGAATAAACACGAGTCCCAGTCACGCCGACCCACGTCTTCTTCCTCCTTATTCTAGGAACGATGTAACATGTGGAACCCCTCTCGAATACTTTTACTACGTTTTTTTACCATTACAGCTGTCGAGATGAACGAATCGTGAAAGTGTTGATTATAGCATTATTTTTAGATCTTTTCCCATCACATGAAAGGCTACAATGACGAGCATTGAGTAGACTGACAGACTATTGATCGCGTGAATGCAGTGATCTCACCATTGCAGCGCGTTTTCTCCATAGACCGTAAAAAAATATGGACGACGCGACTTCATTGACTTCCGCTAACCAAAGTTGAAGCTTTCATAGGCCCGCTCACGGCGCTGACATCTTGGGACCGAGTCTGCGCAGTAGCGATCTCGGGACCGGAGTTGCGCAGTAGAGAACAGGAAGTAGAGGCGCGATTATCAAAAGCCCGCCCACACTCTCACAGATGCAGAACAATTCATTATGTTGGTGTGAAATAAACAGTTATGGAAGTGTATAAATTAAAGCTAAAGCTTCAATCTCCTCCCAAAAATCCAGAAAAAAGTCCGTTAGTGCCTCAGTGACAAGTTCATTCAGAGAAGCCGTCAATCTCAGCTGTCAATCATGACGTCACACCCCTCGTTTTTATAGCATCAAATAACTCACTAAAACTAAACTTATTTAAAAAACGAAGACTTGAAATGAAATTATTGTAATAAAAACTGCCTAAAATGACAATAACCATCTTTAGGAAACAATTATTTGAAGTGTAATTAAATTGTTTAGTGTGTCTCGCGCCCATTCTAATACATGGAGAGGCGGGGTTTAGGAGCTATACTGGGACCGGCCACCGGGGGGCGATCGAGGCCCGAAAGCTTCAATTTCTGACTGAAGCACTACAGGCTTGGTTTTCTCTCACAAAATGCTTTCGCCACAACTAACAGCAAATACGACATCGATATGAATACAGTAAGAGCTTTGTTGTGCAGCATAACAGCATCATTCATTATAACGGGAGTTTGGGCAAGTGTGCAGATATACTAGCGATGTGTGATTGACAGCTCTGAACATTATAAAGAGAGTGTTCTTTGATCGTTTGTAGTTTAATCATTTAAATAACAGATTTGTTTCATGCTACTAACAGAAACGATGGGAGGGTGATCGTTTAACGTTAGTCACTGGCTTGATTCACTGATGCATTTCAGTATTAAACGATTTAGAAAGAAAGTCTGTGTGAACTTGAATGATTAGCTACACCTCTGATCACAGATCAGGCATTAATGAACACTGTTACTCACTGTTTGTGGCGGTGCTGTCGAATCCATATGGTAAAGGTGTGAGCCCATGCGAAACGGAATCCATTTTTTTCTCCAAATTCTCTGGGCGGGCAAAGCAGAGGAAGGGGAGGTAACCTTTCCCCATATGACAACATACAGGGAAGATTCCAGATCGGCTCGTTTGAGCTCTCATTTTCTCAAAGGCAGAGCAGGACACCGAGAACTCGTTTTACACCTATCGAAATTTCTAGCCACTTGGGGACCATATACAGGCTAGGGGAACTCATATTAATGTTTAAAAAAACTCATAAAATGAAAATTTCATGTCATGGGACCTTTAATTTAATTATTTCTTGAGCAGCAAATCATCATATTAGAATGATTTCTGAAGGATCATGTGACACCAAACACTGGAGTAATGATGCTCAAATTCAGCTTTGATCACAGGAATAAATTACATTTTTGTGTATTTTAATAACATAAATGCAGCCTTGGTGAGCAGAAGAGACTTCTTTAAAAACATAAAAAAATCTTCTGAAACCG
Organism: Gobio gobio; assembly: GCF_949357685.1. Classification (NCBI taxonomy): domain Eukaryota; kingdom Metazoa; phylum Chordata; class Actinopteri; order Cypriniformes; family Gobionidae; genus Gobio; species Gobio gobio. The sequence goes on along the minus strand of NC_137115.1, from coordinate 23,825,038 downwards.
TTCTAAAACTTTTGACTGGTATATCTACACAGTCAAATGGGAAACACTTTACAACATGTTATACATTTTTTAAAATAAAAAAACGGTGTATAGTTGTAGCCTGTATCCATGAAGTAAACTACTGTTTTGTATCCATTCATTGACATTAAGCATGATCGATAGGCTATGTTTTAAAGAGCACCTATCATGGAATTTTGAAATTTACCTTTCATGTAGTGTGTAACATAGATCTAAGTGAACAAAAACATCCTGTGATAGCTTGAAATATGACAGTGCACCGTATATATAGTTATTTTCTTTCAAAAGTAAGAGTCGACTCGGAGTCATTTTTAAGAATCGTTAGAAGACCGAAGCTTTTTCTCTGACTAGATGACGTCAACTTGTCAAGTTATTTGAATACGATACGCCCACTTATTACGCTCCAAGACGCCAGTGAAAACTAGAAAACATCATGGCGACGAGACGCCAGTGAAAACTAGAAAACATCATGGCGACGAGACGCTGTGTTCTGAAGTGCCACTCAAAAGCAAACTTCTTTCATCTGCCCAAGGATGAGCATTTGAAGACTAAGTGGCTTGAAGACAAACCATACATCGTCGCGATTGTGTGTTTATTAGTCGTCAAATGTATGTTTCGCGATCTCAGGAAGCTTTTATTATGGACTTTTATTATGGCACATGGTATCTTCTTCGTCTGTCTGTACCATATATGGATTACATGTGCACAGAGCGCCCTCCGGCTGCCAGGATGAATTGAAAACAACACATAAGCGACTCAATCGCTCATGATTAGGCTATAACTGCCCATTTTGAGGAAGTATTGAATAAAAAATACTCCTCTGTTTAGAAATTTGACACAGACATATGAGAATCTATCAATATGTCTCCTCATCTGCACACTTTTGAACTAAAAGCCCTGAGGGATGTTGATTTGTCGCGAGTCTTCGTGAGGAGAATAGAGGAGTTTTTTTATGAATGAGATCAGCTGAGGCTCATATTACAATCAAACAGTACCGACGCGGTTTTCATATTCATAACTCCTGACACATATTAACAAATTACTGTCACTATAAGACTTTGATGGGCGTTCCGTTTCCGAAAATGTCTGCACAGACTAAACCAATCACAACTGACTGGGTCATCGGACCAATCACCGCAGATTAGCGTCACGTAAAGGCGGGGTTTTGAAAAGTGAATCACTAAAGGAATCATTTGAGAATCGCTGTCAAAACAGGTAAAAATAAATGCATATTATAAGAAAACTAAAGTCTTTTTTGTCATTGCATGCATGCAAAACTGTTGTTGGGGACTTCTAAAACAATATTTGGAACATTTTAAATGCCATGATAGGTGCTCTTTAAAATTTAGATCATTGTACATCATGGTATGCATATTATATGATTATATGACAAAATCCATGTGAACAGCTTATATTTAACAAAAGAAAATCACGTGTATGGGTAGCGCAACTATGTCTGTTTAAGCCTCGCCCCTAGGTTCCAGTTCTGTGGCTGCAGTTCTGAAACTTCTGTTCTGACTGCGGTGCTGCAGGGCTGCAGCTGGATATATCTCGGATTTCCGCAGGATATTCGAGCATGTCTTTGCGTCATTACGTCGTCACATCTGTATACATAAAGAAGGGGTCCGGCTAGTTGACTATATCGTATGTGAGGATGCTGCAGGTGACGGATCATTTAAAGCCTTTTCTCACAGCAGCTGGCATAATTAAGCTTAACATTTTGATGGCGGATTGTAATCCAGAAAGGTCCAAACGACAATCATCAGTAACAACTGGAGATTCACCCGTAGTGTGGCTAGAGTGTGTAGGCAGTTTTTAGATGATGAAGGTGTTGATGCCATTGACTGGCCCTCACATTCCCCAGACTTGAATTCAATTGAGAATCTCTGGGACGTTATGTATCAGAGCATTTGAAGCCGCCAAGTAGCACTACTATTGTCCAGGAGTTCACTATATTGCTCAGATTCAGGTCTGGGAGGAGATCCCCCAGGACACCAACCACCATCTCATCAGGGGCATGCCCAGATGTTGTCATGAGTGCATAAAGGCACGTTGGAGCCATACACACTACTGACTTACATTATGAGTTTATGGGATGAAATTTGGATCAGACTGAAACTTTTTTGGTATGATTTTGAATCTAGCCCTCAGTGTGTTGACAAGTTTGGTTTCCATTGACTGTTGTCACATGATTTTGTTCTTAACAAATTATAGACTGTATATAAATAAAGATTTTCCAATTGAATATTTCATTCATTGAGATCCAATGTATGATTTAAGTGTTTTAACACTTAAATCCTTCATTTTTTTGGACGAGTTCTGGGGCACCAATCCATTCGAGGTGATGCCAAAGCTGATGACTCTCTTCTGTATTATGAGCTTCCAGTTCGTGACACATATCAGCACTGATATAAATGCCGGGTTCTAAAAGCGCTCTTTTGCCAAATGCACATGATCCGGGGAGAGAGTGTGCAAAAGGGAAAGACCCGTTGGTTTTCCCTCCGTAGGCTCAAACTCCTCGCAGTCCCCTCAAGCGTCCAGCTTATGCGCCGCCTCGGCAACTGCAGAGCTGGAACAACGGGGGCTAAACAAGCATCCTTTCCTAAGAAAAGAGTGCAAACCTTTTAGTTTTAAACTATGAGAGTGGCAACAATCCGCATTCCGCCGGCACCATTACCATCCATCCGACGCAGGACATCCAACTCGAGCCCCAGGCTTCTCGCATGCCTGCTCGAATGGGCCTGCGCTCGACAAGATACAGGGGCCAGTCACAAGCCCAGTCATTTAAAAATAACCATCAAAGGTTACCTCAGCGGTATTCAGTTTTTCCACAAACGAATGTATATAATAATAAATAATTCTCAGACCTCCCTACTGATCAAAGGGATCCAAAGATCCCAGCCCACCTGTCCCGACACCAGACAACCTATAATGCTAGACATCCTCACCAAATGTATTCATACCCTCCGCACAGGGTACCAGCCCCTCAATACCGCCCGAACACATGATGCCATGTTTGTCCTAGCCTTTTTTGGTTTCCTTAGATGTCCCAAACTCGCCATAACATCAAAATTCGACCCAAAAATTCACCCCACCATCTCAGACCTATCAGTAATAGATGGGGAAACAATCTCTTATCTGATCAAGCAAAGTAAGACTGACCAAATCAAAAAGGGTCATTTCATCTACATCTTTTAACTCTCATCACCGATCCAACCATACCAGTCAGTTCTGGCATATCTTCAATGGAGAAGTTCTCAAAACCAATCTCCCCTGGAACCCCTGTTCAAGGATGAATACAACAAACCCGTGACATGCTTTTGGTTCCAGAAAAACCTCAAATCGGTTCTCCAACAGTCAGGCATCCCAGCAAAGAACTTCTCAAGCCACTCCTTCCACATCAGGGCTGCAACCTCAGCTACTCTAAAAGGCCTCTCCCAACAGCAGATCCAAGCCCTCGAGAGATGGTCCTCAGATGCTTTCCTAAGCTACATCAGGACCAACCGTTTCCATATCAAAAAAGCCCACCAAACCCTCATCAATTAAAACCCTTCGGGCCATCCACCGGAAGCTTCTTTTTCTCCGTCCAGCGAATATTTGGTCTCCCAGCGGACACAGTGAGAAATCTCTCGATCAAACACTCATGTTTTTCCTTGAATTTCGTTCCACGAGAATTGCAAATCTCCATGCAGTGAGGAAGTGCAAATCGCCATACAGCAATTCAGCGGGAAGTTCCCACACAGAGCGAAAGAGTGTGGAAAGTTTCCACATGGTAAGAAAGTGGAACGTTTCCACACAGCAAGAAAGTGGAAAGTTTCCACACAACAAGAAAGTGGAAAGTTTCCACACGGCAAGAAAGTGGAAAGTTTCCACACGGTAAGAAAGTGAAACGTTTCCACACAGTAAGAAAGTGGAAAGTTTCCACGCAGTATGAAAGTAGAAAGTTTCCACGCGGTAAGAAAGTGAAAATTTTCCACACGGTAAGAAAGTGGAAAGTTTCCACACGGTAAGAAAGTCGAAAGTTTCCACAGGGTAAGAAAGTGGAAAGTTTCCACATGGTTAGAAAGTGGAAAGTTTCCACGCAGTAAGGAGTTGTTTTCATTGTTATTTATCCCATGTTCTCTCTCCCCGTTTTTCTTTCAGGCAAACTTCACTCCTCACGAGGAGCTACTCTCAGGGGCCTCCTGGTCAAGCAACCAGGCCCTTTCTCAGAAGCCAGTCCACCAAGCTTGGTACTCCTTGGGGGGTATTTAGCCAGGCGGCTGTCCTATGCTTTTTAGCTTTTGGGGGGTACTTTGGGTTTGGGCCAAATTCCGAGCTCGAAGCCCTCCCCCCGGACAGCACGCCAAATACACATTTAAATTTACTCTCCATAAATGATATGTAAGTGTGAACTCGTGAAATTATGTTTTATTAACAAGGTTTTGGGAGAAGCACATTCAGATAATTGACACAAGTGGAGAGCACTCAGCTAATCAACAATAAGAGGTATATACACACAGCAGTCTTACCTCCGTTCATTGACAGTTTTCCAGCATCCCTCCACCACCCCTTCTCCACACTTTTTATTCATAAACCACTTACATACACGGGGGTACTCTAGGTTCGGGCCAAATTCCGAGCTCGAAGCCCTCCCCCCGGACAGCTCGCCAAATACGCATTTAAATTTACTCTCCATAAATTATATGTAAGTGTGAACTCGTGAAATGGGCTTCAGACAATCATTACACTTGGGGGTGTTCCCATAGCATCAGTAGTTGACACGGCATTGAGTGAACCTATGAAAAGGTAACCACTGCACATTTTGTAATGTTTCTCTTATCCTCAATTCCATTCATGGAGCTCGCTCCTAAAAAGGTGATGATCTGAATTAGATGTGTTAAATAATGGAGATAAACAAAATATGCAGATTGGTGGGTCCCCAGGATGAGGATTGTAAACCACTGCTTATACACTCCTTCTAATAACAATTGTTAAGTGTGTTATTTATTATTGTATGTTTTTTTTTTTTCAGGTTGTCTTCACCATCACTGACCCTTCACAGAAGTACCATGTTCCTCTGCTTCTGAGCTGTTTCTCTTACAGTACATATAGAGGAAGTTAGATGAAAAGTTCATGCATGTTTCAGTGCCAATGCACAAGGAAATATTTAATGATTCCCCATGTGATAACACTATAGTAATGTTCAGTTATAGGTCATTTAAGCGTTTTGTTGACGAGTTAATTATTTACTAAACATTAAAGGTGAACTATGTAGGATTTTTGCAGTAAAACATCCAGAAACCACTAGGCCAGTGTTATATATTTTGTTCCGTTGAGTACTTAGAATATCCCAAATGTTTTCAACTATTTGTAAATCGTGAGAAAATTGCTATTTTAACCAAGGAGCCGGGACGTGTGAGCTATGCGTGTGAGGGAGTCGCCTGTCGATTGCGTCATATCTGCGTCACCCTCGGTCTCCGGTTTTATTCAGTGAAACGCTTTACTCTCACTGCAGTGTGAACAAGTGTCATAGCAGCCGCCGAGCGAACGTCATAACTTCCTTTTCAGCACACTCAGATATATCTAATACGATAAACAGAGATGCGTTATCTCACACTCAGCACTGGAGAAGAGGAAGTGCCGCCGGCAACCGTGTCATAATAAAAGTCCCGCCAGCGACTATGCCATAATAACAGTCCCGCTCTTCAATCGCTCCTGTGGCCTTGCTCAGCTCCACAACACTCGCTCCTGCTCTGCTTCAGACTACAGTAATGTTAATAATCGCATCCATCAACATGATTTCTGCCCGAGTCCTATCCTGACTCTTTTCCACCGGCTGTGAGGTGAAGACCACATGTCCCGAGATTCTGCGCTCAAACGTGGCGTCATCAAACTACGCCTTTGTTTTGAACAGGCGACCTCTAGTGGACGGAAAAGTTACATAGTGTAGCTTTAATACACATTTGTATTATTGATATGTTAACGTGACAAATGTGTTGTCATCTAATCATGTTTTTTGTAACTCATGAAATTATCATAAATCATTAGTAAATATAGCCTATTTCACAAATTTGTTGCAGTGATTCTATCTTGATACACATGCTGTCCTCGCAACTGCATCACTCTGAAGAAGCTAGACCGCTACAAACACACACTAAGCAGTTATATATATATATATATATATATATATATATATATATATATATATATATATATATATATATATATATATATATATATATATATATATAACCCTAATAAGTTGATTGAACTCATTCCCTCAATTCAATTGAGTAATGGATTCTCCCAAAACTTGCATATTTAAGTTCACCAAACTTGGTGTTTAAATAATGTACTTAAACATTCCAGTTAAATTATCTTGGTGTTAATTTTAAGTGTACTTACATATTTAAGTTAACTCAACATAGAAATTAAAGTCAAATTAGAAATTTATAAATTACAATTATAAAATTCTTATTTTTGACCGTAAGCTTTGTGCAAACATACCAAACTAAAAAAAAAAACATACTGAACAGCATATTTAATGTCCTTATTGACCAACATTTGATGATATTAATGAAATTACAGTACACAGCGCTGTAATGGAAATGGAATTGGTTGAATAAGCAGTGGTTGAATAAAGTCGTTATTTTGTTTTGGGGTTTTTTGCGCACAAAAACTTTATGATTTTAATGATTCTTTCCAGTTATGATTTTGTTTAATCAATAGGATTGTTTCTTCCTTTATATTTTCTAAAAGTTTGTATTTGGTCTCTGAGTGGTGACGGCTTCCAGAGATTAAATATTGGGTTTGTCTTTCATTTTATTTTATTTCATTTTATATTTCCTTTTACTGAAACCCTAAAGAATTGTATAAATACAATTGTACTATTGTCAGGACCTCCTGCGGAGAGAAAAGCACATGTTATCAGCATGTTTTGGAGAAGTGCTTTGTTGATATGTAGTTAAGACTCTACCCAGCAAACATTAAGGCGTTTAATGACCGTTGAAAAGACGTACCTCCAACACGTCCCGTCATGGTTGAAGAATAGTTCCAAAATGAAAGTTGAACGGACGTCTTCGACGTCATCTGGCCGTGAATACCACGTCTTTTCTGCGCGTCCCTGGACGTTTAAATGCATCGTCTTCTGGATGTTTAAATGTGTCGTCTTCTGGATGTTTAAATGTGTTGCTGCATAATTGAACTGTGTATATATAAGCCTGCATATAAAATAACCACACCCATTGTGTAACATCGTGAAATGCAATCAATTATGTCTTGGTTTACACATTTTGACAGGTTCTAAAAAGGTTAAAAATCGGTCCAGTCAGACCTGAACGTCCATGAAACGTTTTAATCACGTGTACATCACAAACAAGAACACATTTGTGGACATAAGCAAAAAGAAGCATGTTCTGATTTAGCAAAACATTTTATTGTTTTTGAACAGCCACAGATTTTCTTCTTTCATTAATGTTTAACATCCATTAACCAAACTAAAATAACAATTACAAAACACTGAATTATCATTATATAAAGGGATAGTTCACCCAAAAATGAAAATTAATTTACTCACCCTCACGTTTCAAACCTATGAATTCCACATTTCTATGTTCTGCTGAACACAAAGATGTTTAAAAAAAAATTGTCCAAATGGCATGAGACTTTGTATGGTTGTCAACACTCTCTAAATCTACAAATAAAAAATGTAATTGCACTGTAAAAAAAATCTTAATTTTACGGAAAATAACTCTAAATTGTTTACAGTATTTTCCTGTAATTTTGAATTATGTTTAAAACTATGTAAAATTACAAACAATATCTGTAAATAAACAACTTGACTGTTATTTTAAGGATTATATCATTAATGACAAATTACAGTAATTCTCATTTTTATAAAGGAAAATTACTGTATTATTTATACAGTATTTTTCTGTTTTCTTAAATTACATACAAATTCATGTAAAATTACAAAAAATATCTGCAAATTAACAATGACCATTATTTTATCATTAATGACAAATCACAGTCATTCTCATTTTTTATACAGGGAAATTACTGTATTATTTATACAGTATTTTTCTGTTTTCTTAAATTACATACAAATGTATGTAAAATTACAGAACTAATCTGTAATAAAATATTTAGCTCATTATATTAAAGGTTTATGTCCATACTAACAATTTAACATTATTCTTTGTAATTTTAAAGTAAATCTTATTAGTTTCACTGTAAAAATAAAATCGTAAAAAAATGGTAAATGACTGGCAGCTACGGCTGCCAAACAAAAACTGTAAAATTAAAGTAAAATATCTTAATTCAAATAAAGTGCAAAAACTTTACGTACATTTACATTAAAAGTTTGAGAGAAAACTGTTATTTTACTGATTTTTCCTTATTTAAATTAAGATAATTTACTTTAATTTTATGTTTTGGTTTGGCAGCCGTTGCTGCCAGGCATTTTTTTTTTTTTTATTATTTTTTTTTTTTTACAGTGTAGGTGTATTTTTACATTCAAACTGTAATTCTGGATACAAATATAACAAACTATATAGGAAACTAAATATCAAACAATAATCTGTTTCTAAAGAATACAAATCTGCACTGCTCTCCAGGTTGAAACTTTCAAGCCTCTGCCCACACCACAAAACACCACTTGACCAATTAATTAAATATAACAGCAAATAAAAATAAATATACACATTTGCTAACTGTAGTTTAAAACAAACATTATTATTTGTAAGGTTATTTGCTGTCTTTACGTGTTCACTTGAGCGTGATTGGTCAATCTGAACGTCATCTAGAAATCTGGCCAATGACAACTGTGCGCGCCTTCTACCGATCAAATTTGAAAATACACCCGTTGTCGTTGGAGTGGCTCGCGGGTGCGGCAATTCTAATCTGCAACAGGACTGCTTCGTCGGTCCATTAATGGCATCACATGGATCATTTTACATCTGTTAAAATCTTATTTTGGACGAATTTTGATTGTGGGATGTCGACTGAGAACGAAAAACATGGATATGAACAGACATTTAAGTTACCAATGGCGGACAACAGACAGCAGAAGGTAAATAAATCCCTTTATATTTTTTCTACTGTCACATCAACATATAACGTTAGTGCATTAAAGTTATATGCTAATCGTATTGTATCCAATATTGCACACAATTATCTCAAAATCCCTGTCATGTGAGGTATTTGCTTGATTTAAACAGTCAGTTATGTTTGAAGTAAGTTAGAGTTAAACGGTTCAAGTTAACGTGGGGAATCCCGGATGCTTGTCATTGTGCTTTCGTTCTTAAAGGGGCAGCAGCTTAATAAACTGCCGTCTCATAATTTGAATCAAACAACAAAAGACTAGAGAAGACCTTCTGCGTTTTTAAGAATCAAGTGATATTAATGCATTGAATATCATGCAGTGAAGACTAAGCAGTATTATTCTGTAGTATTTCTTAATAAAATATCTATAAAATAACTATACTGTGATATTGTTATTGTGAAATAAAATTTCTCATGTATGAAGAATAATATGGTCATAATGCCCATCCCTACAGTCAGCTAGTTTTAAGATCAAGCTTGTCATAAAAGTAAAGGAGTTTTGGAAAGAGTAATCGGAGAACACTGTCATGTACACTCATTCTGCAGAGAGGACAGGAAACCACCATCCTTGGACTCTGAAGAATTATAGGCAAACCAGGAGTTTGGATCTACTGTGAAGTTTTTGTATGGACCTGGTGAGTACATTTGGCAAGTCCATGTCTCTGTCAGTAAGTTGATAATTAATATTAATGTTTTATCAAATAAATTAATATTCATTTGTGTGTGTGTATGTTTCTTCCCCCCTCATAATCCTGAAGTTTTGGGAATGAAAATCTGCCACATGATCTTCAGAGGAAATGAGTATTCATGTCATATCCAACATTAATACAGTTACGATACCCTTATGTGTGTGGAAATGTGAACACAGGCAACTCAAGGCACAACTCAGGTTCAAACGTACCTTCTTGAGTTTAAAAGCATAGCTCACTCAAAATGAAAACTCCCTCATCGTTTTTTTCACCCTCATATCTTTTCAAACTTGTATGACTTTCTTCTGTGAAACTAAATATTTTGAATAATGTTGGTAACCAAGCTACATTGGACCAAATTTTATGCAAAATAATTACCAATAACCATCTCAAAGCTGAGCGGACTCTGTGTTCATATAGCCAGAATATCTCGATGTCAAATGTTGTTTAAAGGAAAGGTACAAAAACAAAATCCTCCCTTTTTAAGGACTTTTCAGTGAATCAATGTCTTTTTCTTTCTTTCTTTTACAGATCCAGCTGATTATTGGAGATTTGGAAAAGGATTGCTCATTATCTGCTGTGTCTGTCCCTTCTGGTGCAGAATCATGGACCTGTTGTATGTTTTGATTTATATTTCTTATTACACTATATAGCTTGGATTCTGAATTAAAAGGTAAATGTTTTTCCACATGTATTATCAGAGCTATATGGAGCCCTCGGGGGTCATTTGAATATAGAAGAAAAGAACATAACTTATTTGGAAAATACAAAGTAAATACAAAACAGTAAATGGCACAATTTGTTATTTTGTTATAAGGTGAAATCATGACCTCATCATGATATTAGTAACCCTAACTTACAAGATAAATGCAATTTTTAGTTTTTCAATTCCTCCTGGGGGCTCTGAAGAATTTGTTTACATAAATTTACATCTGAATAATACAAGTTTTAGAATCAATAGTGAATCCGTGACAATCTTGTAAATGTATCAGTTTTGTACTTTTTTTTTCAGTTTGAAATTTTATTCAACTTTAAAAATTTGATGAAACTGTTCCACTGTTATCTGTATTTGAAATGTGTTATGTATTGTATTGTTTACAGACTGTATTTTGTCTTCCAAAATAAAACTGTAAATTTAACACTTTATTGAATGTTTTTTTATTGTAATAATCTGTAAAACAACAGTGTTTTTCTGCAGAATTTTTAGTACTGTCACTTTATTGAAGGTGTTTGATCATAATAATCTAGGAAAAATCAGTAAAATAACAGTTTTACACTGTTGAAAAATGGTAAATGACTGGCAGCTACGGCTGCCAAACAAAAAACTTAAAATTAAAGTAAAATATCTCAATTTAAACAAGGAAAAATCAGTAAAATAACAATTTAAAACTGTATAAAAAATGGTAAATGACTGGCAGCTATGGCTGCCAAACAAAAACCGTAAAATTAAAGTAAAATATCTTAATTTAAACAAGGAAAAAATCTGTAAAATAACAGTGTTTTTCACTAAAACTTTTAATGTAAATTTCTGTAAAATTATTGTTTTTGCACTTTATTTGAATTAAGATATTTTACCTTAATTTTATGGTTTTTGTTTGGCAGCCGTAGCTGCCAGTCATTTACCTTTTCTTTTACAGTGTGGATTGATATCTGTTTTTATGTTCGTGTGACAAAAAAAGTCACACCCAGGCCGCTTAGAAAATTGACAAAATTCATCCTCAAAAACAACACAGAACATGCTACAGAAATGAAGTGGCACACTTCCAACAATGCATAAAACATCCACAATGCAAAATGATCATGCTCAAACACACACATACAGGAATATTTGTTCAATTTGTTATTGCTGTTCAGTTCATAGCATTTTGATGTTCATGTTGTGTATTTTTTACTCAATATGTGATATAACTGTTCATTTCTGTTAATTTTTGTTCTGTTACAGTTAGTAAATGAAGTGTACATTAAATTTGTAGAATTATAAGAAAATCAGATGTTTGAAATAAAATGATAAACTCTAAAGACTCTGGTTTGATTCTAATCATAATGTAACATTGAAAAAAATATTTTTTTCAGTACAAAATTACTAAACTTTCCTCTTCTGCTTTACAATAAAACGGGTTGAAATAATGACTCAAATGCGGTGGGTTCACATTCACAATCACTTAACCACACAGGGCACTTTGTGATTATAATTTATTTAAACAAAATAAATTAAATATAGGCTAAATCTTGTATTTCATAAAGGTTTTTTTTATGCGTCTTGACTAGACGTGTACGGGACGTCAGTGGACGTCTATTCACACAACCGTTACTAGACGTGTAAAGGACATCAGTGGACGTCTATTCAAAACCTCTTAAAAACTACTTGGGGCACTTAAATTAATTATTGCAGTATTAACCATGCAAAGTGTAAGCAGCTTCTGCATATTTCACAATGATTTCATAGAGGGTCATGATGGACTATAAATGCATGTGTAAAGGATGTCGTCTCACAACGGATTCACAACAGGGAATATATTGAACTACACGTAGCTAAAAGGCTAAACTATTATACATGCAACCGGAGAGAACTGTAGACATGTACAAACGTATCTGAGTGCATTTTTAAGAAATGTTTTGTGTTACATACTTTTACCGATTTATGCCGTCCTACCGCGACTATTTTTGGCCAGGGACACGACGTTGCCGTTGGACCAATGTTTGCTGGGTAAGAGCTGTGATTCTAGGGAGCTTTTGTGTGTGTGCGTTGCATGATCTGTGCAGGCCCAATATTGAAGATGGACATTTTCTACACACGACACCAGACTTGAAGACACCTTTCTGCGACCTCCGAGGTCAACAATGATCTAATTCTAGTGATGGGGCGACAACTAGTCTACCTAGTTGTGAAATGCTCGGCTATCTATCCTTGTGTGGAAATTTACAGTGACTGTGCATTTTCTCTGCCAATCAGAATCATTCCACATGGCAATAATTACGTGGTTAGACCTTGAAAACAGTATAACTGTTCAGAAATTGTATGTACGATAGGCGGAGGCGGGGAGACTAGTAGAGGGAGTGCAGCCTACGAACTCCTTGTGAGACTTGAAGCTGGCTTATGCTGATGAAACTGCAAAACTATTTTTCAGTAAATTTTTCTTTAATTAATTACACTCCTGACTCTTGGTCTTCATTTTTCACTACTGGTCCTGGGTCCTAAGCTGTTACCCCAACAATACCATCACAAACCCATCAATAAAAATATTGTTAATTATGGCTACTTTAGCAAAGTTTCACCAAAGTTTTAAGATTGCATACAATGAAAAAGTCTCCATCTTGATTTGAATCAGCAGTAACAGACTAGGCGAAAATGACCGCCTTTTGGAAATATCCTCCAATCAGTGCATTAGTTCTCTTGTTGCCAGGCAGAACTCCTTGCATGGCCAATCGCATCAAAGCAAGACCAGAGTTAGCTATTTTAATTCATTATGATTTTGAGTTCATAAAACTAGAAATCTTAAGTTTATGTATTTTGTATTTATATTTTAAGCTATACTAACTTATATTTTTGAGTATCTTGACTAAACTAGTAATATTTAGTCAAGATTACTTGGTTGTTTAAGTAAAGACAACATTAGGGTTTACAGATATATATGTGATATAAAACATCATCATTACATTACATTACCCCTGTTAAAGCCGGGTGAGGCTCCCTCTCCGCTTTCTCCTGATCATCATCAGAGGAAGCTCTCACCAGAATATTGACTGTTGCTATTCAGACTACAATTCCCATAAGCCCTCATACCTGGGACTGATTGCGCACGCACCTGCAGTTCATCACACACACACACACACACACACACACACACACACACACGCACACGCACACGTACACACACACACACACACACACACACACACACACACACACACACACACACACACACACACACACACACACACACACAGGGGCGCCGCTAGCAATTTTGGGCCCTATGAAAGAAAATGATGTTGGGCCCTCTACCACACCAACCTAGCTATCCAAAATCTTTGTCTGCAATTTAATAATACTGACCAATTAAGCTCCGCTCGCTCAACCCAGAATGCCCCAATTGGCTGATGAAACATTGATTAAAATTAAGATACTATTTATCCAAAACAAAACTTAATGAAGTGGTCAATGAATCATGTCTGATCAACTCCATTCATCTTATGATGTGTCCTATCTCATGCTGTTCACTTTTCATAATCGACATAGATAGACAGATCGACAACATAGACATAAAAAACCCACATTATAATATTTAAACATAAATATAAAAATAAATACCTTAATGGCTGCAACAATTATAGCACTTAATGTCGGAGTGGGATATGAGTGAACATAGTTTTACCGGTGAGTGTGAGTGGTTCATGAGTGGAGCGTTTTGCTGGATTTTGCCGGAAATGCGCCATCATTTTTTTTATATTTTTAAAGGCCTTTGCACACTGAGTCCGAAATTCGCATGCGAAATTTTCGCACGTCAAAAAATAAATTCGACCTCACGTTATGTCAATTACGCTTGCACACTGCCTCCGAAACTTTCGTTCGTCAAAAAAAAAAATCGTGTAAACCGTGTGTGTGTGTGTGTGTGCGCGCGCGCGGATCCCTTTAGACATAGGCTGTCAGTCTCTGTTCAGGCTATTATTATTATTATTTAAATCATGTATAATTTATATACATTTAATTATTTATCTAAAGAATACAGGGTTAATACAATTTTTTGAATATTTTCCCCTACCGATCGAATGCGCCACAATCCAATCTAGTAGGTGGCGGTAATGCACCTTCAGATCAAAGCGTGGCTTAATAGACTTCAAGCACGAAAAAGACAGAGACAGCACAGCAACCGTGTTTTTTTAGAGGTAAGTACAAAAAGATTAATACAATTAATCTCAATTTTCATTTTGTGTTTTCATTTATCTTTATTTCTTACAACTTGTGTGCTTCTCCTGGGCGAGTCAGAGTGAACTGCAATGTTAATAGAGTCACGTGAATGCCCTCCGTACACAACCAACGCCAAGGATATTCTTTAATACATTGAATTTCAGTTTGTTTTTCACCAAACCAAACTCTATCATATTTTTTTATTAATCTTTATTTCTTAAGCTGGGCATACACGGTGCAATTTTCCTCCGATTTCGAGCCGAATTCTGACTCATGCAACTCTTACCCACTGAGCAAAGTTATGTCCAAAAGACGTCTTTTCAATGTCTTTGCCCCTAGAGGCGTACGTTGAAAAGACGTCCACTGAGGAGCCAGAATTAAAGTTTTTATGATGTCTGTTTTTGATGTGTTCTGCACATCCGATATAGACGTTCATGGAACCTCAAGGTTAAAAACTAGTTCAAATTGTGGACATATTTTCCATTTGTAATTGCAAAGCAACTCACAGACAGTGTGTGTTTGTCCAGAAATCATGAAAATAAAAGAAACTTAGCTCACACCTTTAGACACTTTAGACAATTTAGCATCTGTAATTCACACATCTTTGGATCGTGAGAATCGTGGGATTCAGTCCAGGATCTTCTTGCTGTGAGGAGACAGTGTTTCCCACTGAGACACTGGTGCTGCCCTTAATCACAGACATAAGAAACACTTTGACTATTTCTGTCAGACGTCTACAGAAGCTCTTACTGAGAATTAACAGAGGTTTAGATGTTGATATTTATGGTTAATTTGAAGTCACCATTGTGGTGGGAAGCGTTTGCTTTAGTTGGGCTCTTGGTCCCCGTATTTGTGATCGATTTCTTTGGATGTTATAACTGTGTGTGTGAAACAATAGTTGTGGCTGAGAAAGCAAAGATAAAGTGACTTCAGGTGTTGTCAGCTCCTTGTTGATGACTAAATCATCAGAAGTCTAGAATCTGATGTTGTGCTTTTGAGTATTGGGATATTGTTTGGCAAATAATCATTTATTTATAGCCTCAATAACCTTGTGAATCCACTGTATCGGCACCAATAGCAATAAAATAATCACTTATCCTGAAAGATGATAAAACAGAATGTGCACATTGTTTTGAGAAAATATTTAACATAGTCACACAGACATCAAGATTTTGCATATGATTCACCACAACGGTGACAATCAAAACAAAAAAAGCTTCATGCTGCAATGCATGATGGGTAGCTTCATAGTACTAAACTCAAACTTGATTGTCACCGTTATTGTGAAGCATAGGCATAATCTTGATGTCTGTGTGTGACATCCTTCAGGATAAATGATAATTTTAATGCTATTGGTGTCAATACAGCTGATTCACAAGTTTCTAGTGGCTATAAACAAATGACTATTGTTCCAAACGAGCACACAAAACTTAAAACACAACATTAGCTGCTTGCTTTCTGATGATTTAGTCATCAACAAGGAGTTGACAACACCTGATGTCACTTTAGCTTTGCTTTCTCAGCCACAACTATTGTGTTTCACACACACACACACACACAGTTACATCAGCCAAAAAAAGACAAACACATCTACGGGAACCAAGAGCCCAACTAAAGCAAACACTTCCCACCACAACGGTGACTTCAAATTAACCATAAATATCAACATCTAAACCTCTGTTAATTCTCAGTAAGAGCTTCTGTAGACGTCTGACAGAAATAGTCAAAGTGTGTCTTATGTCCGTGATTAAGGGCAGCACCAGTGTCTCAGTGGGAAACACTGTTTCCTCACAGCAAGAAGATCCTGGATTGAATCCCACGATTCTCTCACAATCCAAAGATGTGTGAATTACAGATGCTAAATTGTCTAAAGTGTCTAAAGGTGTGAGCTAAGTTTCTTTTATTTTCATGATTTCTGGACAAACACACACTGTCTGTGAGTTGCTTTGCAATTACAAATGGAAAATATGTCCAAAATTTGAACTAGTTTTTAACCTTGAGGTTCCATGAACGTCTACATCGGACGTGCAGAACATGTCAAAAACAGACGTCATAAAAACTTTCATTCTGGCTCCTCAGTGGACGTCTTTTCAACGTATGCCTCTAGGGGCAAATACATTGAAAAGACGTCTTTTGGACATAACTTTGCTCAGTGGGACATTTCAAGTTTCACTTCATTTTGTAGTACATTTGTAATGTATAATTAATCACATTTCCAAATATTTACTAACTTCTTGTTGTTTTAGGTGCATTACAAGTGAATTCTGATAAAAAGGAAGCATCAGAGTTCATCTTTGCTGGGACGGTGCACAAATGGCTCCGTTACACCCCTGAAAGGCTTGGGGGCATTGCTCGTGGTGGAAAACCCTGAGTTTAGAGTATTCAGAGTATTTCATTCTTTCTTCTACCTTTTTTCTTTCAGTAGTACTGTCCCATTTCTGTCTTTATTGACGAGTTTCCATTTGTATTTACTTCCGTTTTGCCAGGTTGTCATGTTTTTCACTTGTGTTATAAATTCAGATGTAATTGTTTTAAGTCAATGTGAGATTTCCTGTTGAAATTGTGGGGGCATAAATAAATACATTTGCATGCAAACTGAAGGATGTTGTTTACTTTGAGTGACTTTTTGATACAAAATCATATCAATTGCTGCCATACATGAAAATTAACTGGCATAGAATCCTGCTGTACATAAAGCAAGATTGATTTTATAGTGTTTCTATGTTGATTCAGTGTTAAATAAGTGATTTAATTTAAGTTGAAAAAATATAGATTTTAAGCCCATCTTGATCTATTTTTCATCGTTGAAATAACATTATTTCAAGATGCAAACCTGAAGAAAAATCAATGTTAAATATCAACATCGTTTCAATGATAATTTGATTAATGCATTAACATTGATTCAATGTTGATTCAGTGTAAAATAAGTGATTTAATTGTAGTTGAAAAAATATAGATTTTAAGCCCATCTTGATCTATTTTTCATCATTGAAATAACATTATTTCAGGGTGCAAACCTGTTAAATTTCAACATTGATTCAATGATATTTTAGTTGATGTGTCACAGGTCGGGGCGGGCCAACCCAGACTGCACCCACCCCTGAAAAACCCGGGAACCACCTCGAGGAACGTGTCAAGGACCAGACAGACAAGAGAATAAAATAATACAGTTTATTTATTTTAAAAGGTCAATGAATTGGATAAGTCCTAATTAAAATCTTCTTCTTGCCACCAGGACAGTTCAAGAGTCTACAGACCTCCCGGGACGGGAGGGGAGGGACGCTCGGGACGGACCGGAGGCTCGCCGGAGGGGAATCAGGGGGGAATCCCCGCGCCGTCCAGGTAGGTCACCGGGTAAGTATTCCTCTACGGGACTCAAGAGGGGAGGCCGTGGTCATACGAACCCCATTCAGACTGGAACCAGGTAAGTATGCCGATGCGAGGGCGAAGCGAGTCACTGGGGTTACTCCGGAGGGAGGTACTCAGAGGTGGGGGCAAGCGAGCCACTCTCTTCTTCTTCTGAGCAGGGTAAAGGCTTCCAAATAGGGCGTGTGGGGACCACCAGGCGGGGGGACACTTTGAGCGGGGCGCTCACGTCAGCTGAACACTGGGACAGACACAGCACAGTTTCGACGGTTCAACAGTATGTGAAGCTTTGCAACTGATATACCTTCTCTCCTTTGAACAGGATCAAGGCTTCCAATAAGGGCGTGTGGAGACCACCAGGCGGGGAGGACACTTTGGGCAGAACGCTCCACTTCAGCTGAGCACTGGAACAGTACAGCAAGGTCTCAACGGTTCAACAGTGTGTGAAGCTTGCAACTGATATACCTTTTCTTCTTCTGAACAGGGTAAAGGCTTCCAATAGGGCGTGTGGAGACCACCAGGCGGGGAGGACACTTTGAGCGGGACGCTCACTTCGGCTGAGCACTAGAACAGACACAGCACAGTTTCAACAGTACAGGATATAAGAAGCACTCAGCACTAGCGGGGCCGGGTCTTTTCAAGCCGGAAGTTGGGCAGTTGCTTTATCAAGACCCTTCGTTAGAGACAGCGGGTGGAAGACTGTAGGAGAGGAGTGCACGGCAGACTTCTATTACTTCTCCACACACAAATTTCACTTCACAGCACAAACCGTGTAAATCTTCACTTCAGGCACTGCAATTCCACTCGCACACCGTGCATTCGGGCCAGCACTCACCCACCGGTCTTTTCTCCCACCAGATCGGATCTCGTCCTCGATCAGGGCTTGACTTTGCTCCGGGAAAGCAGAAGAATGATGCAGCGATTACCACATTCGGCAAGGAGAGGACAGAAGTTGGAGACAGATCATTAATTCACTCGGTGTAATAGTTCACTCGTGCCAAACGTTTTCCAAACTCTCCACACCACTTCAGTGTTAGTGCATATAAACAACGGATCAAATACTCATCACTTGCGTCTTTCTCACTACGGACGATATTCCTCCAGTCTTCGCTGCCAAATACTTCACTCCTTCCTTCCTCTTCCACAACTCCAATCTTCCCCACTCCACAGCCCAGCCTCAATAAAAAGAGCAACCCGCTGACAAACACAGCATCATACGGGAGGAGAACCACACAACAGTCTGTTTTCTCTCTGTTTTTAAAGCCTCATCTCAATAGGTGTCCCTCTCACAGCGTTCTCTATAATTGCCCCACACCTGCTGTCGCTCAGGCAATCAGCCCCGCTGCCATGGCAACAGATTCACAGGGCATAGACCGGAGGTTCACTGGAAAATCCTGCAACAGTATTCACCAGGATCTTAGTCCCGTTCGGTTTGTTTTGTCACCCCGTGACACATGCATTAACATTGATTCAACGATGATTCAGTGTTGGTCTGCTATCTGGGACACACACGCACCACCATTGTGTAGTCTTGATTTGCTAAGGTGGTCAATTCTGAGCGTGTTTTACACTGTCATGAGTAAAAATCCAATAGAACGCATGCACGTTCGTCGGGTTCAGCTAACATGACCTAGTTGCCCCTCAGCTTGGCCTAAGCTAACTAATAACTTCAACAGTTAGCAGTTAGCATCATTTATTTGAAGACTTTAACTACAGCTTGTGTGTATGCTGTGTAAAGTGATCTAAACCATTTTCCTTTAACCCCATTTTCGGTTTCTGATTTCTCACCTTCTCTTTCCTTACCTTACCTATTTTAGGTGTATCCCTTCCTGAACTCCGTTCAACTGAATTTGCAGTTACAGTAATTAAATCTAAATTTAATTACATGTAAACTGTTCAATTGTTTGTAAACTGGTCTTGAACATGCTGCAGCTGTGACCAACTATGGAGTGATGTTTAAAGAAAAGCTAATGGTAATCACAAGTGCTATTGACGTTTCCCAATTTCAGGGAACTTTGCTGTTTTAATAACTTAAGCTTTTTTTTTTATTTATTCTAATAATAGTATAGTCAGCAATTCACTTGTTTACAGTGGTGGAATGTAACAAAGTACAAATACTTTGTTACTTTACTTAAGTACATTTTTCACATATCTGTTCTTTACTTAAATAGAATCAATAGTGCATACTTTTTACTTCGTTACATTTTGCAGCAATAATTATACTTTCTACTCTAATACATTTCTACAACGTTTCATTAATTTTTTTTATCAGTTTCAGGGCTCGACATTAAAGGGATAGTTCACCCAAAAATACAAACACTGATGACTGACTAACGAGGGGCACAGGTAATACAGATGAGGATAACTAAACACAGCTGAACAGAACTAGACTAACGAGGGTAACCAAAGAAACCGAGAAAGTGACGGGAAACATAGACAAAGGAACATGTGACCAAAGCAAACAACACGACAGAAACAGATATGTAACATAACGCCCCCCTCCCGGTAGGCGCGTCCTCGCGCCGTAGAAGTCCAAATAGGGAGGGAGGGTGGGCACCCTGGAGTCCTGGGGGCGGGAGCACTGGGGTCTGACTGGCTGGGGGGCCTCCAGGGTGGAGCCGTGGGCGGCCATGGCGGGTCAGGAGCTGTGGGCGGCGCAGGAGACCTGGGCGGGTCTGGAGCCGTGGGCGGAGCAGGAGAACCGGGCGGGTCTGGAGCCGTGGGCGGAGCAGGAGTCTTTGGGCGCCTAGGCTGAACCAGAGCCCAACCCACATGTGTGCCACCCACAGGTACATGGCCCCCCCCAAAAAAATTTCTTTGGGGAATTCAGGGGTGGAGTGGCAGCCTCGTGGAAGGCTGGAGCGGCCTCGTGGAAGGCTGGAGCGGCCTCGTGGAAGGCTGGAGCGGCCTCGTGGAAGGCTGGAGCGGCCTCGTGGAAGGCTGGAGCGGCCTCGTGGAAGGCTGGAGCGGCCTCCAGGAGACACGGAGCGGTCACAGGTGAGTCTGGAGTGGAATACAGGAGAGTCTGGAGCGGTATCCAGGAGACACTGACCGGGCACAGGAAAGTCTGGAGCGAAATCCAGGAAACCCGGAGCGTGCACAGGAGAGTCTGGAGCGGAATCCAGGAAACACGGAGCGGGCACAGGAAAGTCTGGAGCGGAATCCAGGAAACCCGGAGCGGGCACAGGAGAGTCTGGAGCGGAATCCAGGAAACACGGAGCGGGCACAGGAAAGTCTGGAGCGGAATCCAGGAAACCCAGAGCGGGCACAGGAGAGTCTGGAGCGGAATCCAGGAGACACGGAGCGTTCACAGGTGAATCTGGAGCGGAATCCAGGAGACACAGAGCGGGCACAGGAAAGTCTGGAGCGGAATCCAGAAAACCCGGAGCGGGTACAGGAGAGTCTGGAGCGAAATCCAGGAGACACGGAGCGGTAGGATCGCTCCCAAAGTCTATCCACCACCGCTCCAGTGAATCTGCCGTGGTAGCGGCCGTCACGACCTGAGACGGGGGCTTTGCGGCAGCCCTCCTCTTCCGCCTGGGCTAAGGGGCAGCCCCACTGGAGGGATATGCGGAGGAAACTGGCTGAGGGTGAACTGACCAGACAGCGTGCTTTTCTGAGGGGACTGGACGAGGAAGACGCATTCTTAGGAACCTCTTCTACAATCTCGAACTCTGAACAATTTAGGGACAATATCAGATTGATTGTCTCGACTAGGGAAAAGGAACAGCAGGTTCCAGGAAACGAATGGTGTCCTCGTCCAGGCCCATCAGAAAAAACGCATTAAGCGGTGCATCTGGCCAGTTTACCAGATAAGCAAGCTCAGAGAATTCCTCCACATACCTCTCCAGTGGGCGACCGTTCTGCCTAATCCCCTAGAGGCGATCCTCCACCGAACTGCCTTCCTCTGGGGACAGTGGAGAGAGCAGGAACAGGAAAATGCCCATCTTTAAATAAGTCCTTTCACTGTATTGGTCTGGTCTTCTGTTACGGATGTCTGGTGCAGCAGAGAAGAGGCGATTCGGGATTTCCACAAAGATAGGCTTTATTTAATTACACATTAACCAGAACACCAAACAGCACTAACATAATGTAGACCAGACAAAGCAAGAGGGAACAAGAGGGAACTAAATACAAACACTGATGACTGACTAACGAGGGGCAGAGGTGATACAGATGAGGATAACTAAACACAGCTGAACAGAACTAGACTAACGAGGGTAACCAAGGAAACTTAGAAAGTGGCGGAGAAAATAGACAAAGGAACATGTGACCAAAGCAAACAACACGACAGAAACACAAATATGTAACAGTATGTTTGTCATAATTCTTAACAACAACATTTCAGTTTATTATACATACTAAAGCCATTTAGAAGTATCAAGAACATTTATTAACTATATACACATAATATATGTACACAAAACAGTATAACAGTTACATGAACAACAACTTACAATGCAACATAAGGCTCAATCAAGATGAAATCCTCCAAAATGGCAAAGAACTGACATAGATGTTGTTCAAATTATGTTTTTGTTACATGATCGACTATTTTAGTTAATACAGTAAGCATCTGCTCCATCTGCCTCTCTGCCCTCTGGAACCGCTCTTCCTCTTTTGCATCTGCCTCCATCTGATGCCGGTCTTGTTTCTCTGCCATTTCCTTTATGACTTCCAGAGAAGTCAACCCACTTTGCCTCTTTCTTTTTGGGGGGCTTTTCCCCTTCCCCCCACCAGCCCTGTTTGATGGCCTGGGAATTTCCTCTGCTGTTGAAGAACCTACACTGTGATCCGCCCCTGATGGTCCTGGTGTGACTACAGCCTGCACTTCTGCTGCCTCTGATACAGCAGGACTACAGGCAGGCTGCACACCATCAGCAACTACAGCACCTGAGGGACCTGACATATCTGGTAGGGAAATCTGTGCACTGGGACCAGATGAAAAGGTGGCCACAGGCCTCACACTTGGTCTTTGGCCAATAGCCTCATGCATGGCCTCAAAAAAAGGCCATGATGCTGCTGTCACCTCCCCTTCATCTGTTCCAGATCCTGTCTTGGGCAGGCATAATTCCTACAACAGTATTAATAAAATATTAACATATATACAGTTCTATGAATTACAGCCTGCACTGGTTTATTTGTTGCCAAATGTATAATATTTATTGAGTACTATTTATAGTGAGTGTATTTATATACCTTGAATTTTCTTTTAAGGTTTTCCCTTTTTTTTTTTTGCTTGCTGTGGAGCATGTGTACAGGCCTTGAAGTTCACTCCATGATGATATATTTCCGTTATAATACTTGATATGTAGATAAAATAATTTATCTTCCTGGAGTTTATCTAGCGGTTTCTGAACGATGTTGTGCTCGCTACCCTGTTGACAACACAAGGACTATTAATTAGCATCACACGCACAATAACCGGAATTTAAAACTGTGAAGAAACAAATAATCAGTGAACTTTTGGACCGATATACATAGTAGACAAGGTTTTGCGCACGTTACCGGAAAGGTCACGCCTCTCACCATAACGGGGATGCATGCGCTCAATGATCTCTAAGCACAGCGTCCCTGGGAAAGCCAAACAAAGGTGACTTGACTCCGGGATGAAAATAACAGCGTCTCGACAACAAACAAACTATACGAACGCAACCGAACGCAACACTTCCTATTCTCCACGCGGGAGCAACAAGACCACGCGCCCTTTTTCGCGTGTTCTTGTGGGCGGAGGTTAGTCGACATACTGCTCTACTGACGTAATTAAAGCAGGAAATACCAGGATGTAGTCCTAACCAGCCGTTTGCTGTAGGCTTTGAAAGGGAACTTCTGTTAAATAAAATATCTCGCTTGGCATTGAACTTTGAGCTTTATAATTTTACAGGTATTATAAATGCTCTAACAGCAACATTACACACTAACTAAAGTTTGAAAAATGGGATCACGAAGAACAGGACCTTTAAGCGCATCATTCTGCACCCGGGAAGCACATAAGCGCTTTGTTGCCGCTCTGTTTTGAAACGTTTCATATATTTTCATAGTTTTTTGCACTTAAAGATTATTAAAAAATATATCTTGTTCTCACGTATCTATCATATATTTGTTGTCCCTTTAGTAGAGCTGCACATTACGTTTACAATAAACTATACATCTTGTAATTTTATATTATTTGTGTAGGCCCATATAATTATTTACATTCATATATAAATATAAATAAAAAATTAAATATAAATTGTTTTTCATAAATGTATTTAATAAGAACACAAAGTAATTTGTACATTTTCATTAACATGTTAAGATTTTATAAAATTAGTCCAAAGATTTTTTTAAAGTGTTAATTTAAAAGGGATTAAATTCATAATTATTTAATGATTGAAGCACAAAAAAAATGTATAACAAAGCCCTAAAACTGACAATTAATTGGCAAAATCGCAAGCCGCGGGTCAGCTTAGCCAAGCAGGATTTGACCACCTCCGCCTCATTTTGAGCCAGGCAAAAAAACCTGCTCGGGGAGAGTATTTATGTTAAGTGAAGTCAAGAAAGACCGTCTTTATTACATTTTTTCTTAAAACATGTTTTTTTTTTCAGGAAGTATTTTTTAATTTCAATTTAAAATGTCAGGAGATACATTGTTGACTTTCTGTTAAAAATGCACTTCCAATAAAGTGAGTGTTGGCAAAAACGGTTGTCATTTCTAAATTTAGAGAGGGGAGATCAGTCCCTATGATTTTCTGGGCCAGCCTCTGTAGTGCCATCCTGTCATGTAATGTGCTGTTGCCAAATAACACAGCTATGCAGCAAGTTAGCACACTCTCTATGTAAATGTGGAGAAAATGTGGAGAAGCTGTGGTGACATGCCGAATTTCCTCAATCTCTGGAGGAAGTACATTCTCTGGTTAGCATTTTTTTCCAGCTGCTCTGTGTTCTCTGTCCACTTAAGGTCCTCACAGATGTGGACACCAATGAATCCACTCTCTCTACCTCAGAGTCTACAATCCGTAGTGGTTGAAAGAAACGCTCACCCCTCCTCGTGTCCACAACCATCTCCTTGGTCTTGCTAATGTTCGGTGTGAGATTGTTAGCCTCACACCATGTGACCAGTTCTGACTCCTCTTTCCAGTAAGCTGTCACATCCATCATGATGAGACTAATGACCGCGGTCAGCGAAGTTTATGATGACATTGTTTTGCTGCAGCGACACAGTCATGCATGAAAAGAGTGTAGCCAACAGCATAGGGTTGAGTACACAGCCTTGAGGAGTGCCTGGGTTCATTATGAGGGTGTGGA
This sequence comes from Gobio gobio, assembly GCF_949357685.1. Lineage (NCBI taxonomy): Eukaryota > Metazoa > Chordata > Actinopteri > Cypriniformes > Gobionidae > Gobio > Gobio gobio. Next base: position 23,799,688 of record NC_137115.1, on the reverse strand, counting down.
GGAGTGTTCTCCGAGGTGAACATGTTGGGATCTGCCAGAAAGAAAGCTCAGTGTCCAGTTACAGCACCAGAGGCAGCCCCAGGTTATCAGAATCAGAATCAGAAAGAATCAGAAAGAGCTTTATTGCCAAGTGTGCTTGCACACACAAGGAATTTTTCTTGGTGCTAAAGCTTCCAGTGCACATATACAATACAAACACAACAAGACATAGTAATACAAATTCTAAGAGTAAAAATATGAAAAATAGTATAAAAAATATAAGGTCACAGTTACGTTTAGTCAGAATAAACATTTGCAGATTATGAACATTTACAGATTAGGAACATATTTACAGTATTTGAGTAGTATGAATAAATAAATATAAATAATCTCCTGAGTTTATGCAGCTTGGTTATGAGTTTTGATGGAATAATGGAGAGATAAATAAAAGTGTTCAGTGTTTGGATGAACACTGAAACGTCTTGTCAATAATTTTTTATGTAGGCTAGTGCAGTGATTTTAATAAAGAGTTTGTTTGATTTTTTTTTTACCTGAATGTTTTACAAAGTTATCAATATAGACGTTAATAATATCATGGCAATTTCCCTTGTAAATATAAATGTACCTATAAAATATTTAATTTTTAATTAGTTACATATTGCTGTTATGTAAAAAAAAAAAAAAAAAAAAAAAAGTTGAATTATCTGGTAATCACAAATGAATGGGAAGATCATTCATTGGTCATTGGGAACCCTAATAAAGGCTATTTCTGAGATGATATTAGCTTTATAGTGCAATATATAATGTTAGGCTACCTTATGTTTTGCTTTTCGTCAGCTTCAAAGCAACAGTGAGCATTGTCTTTTGTTTAGCCATAATTGGCACAAGAACACAAAATATTTTCGCTCTGTCATGGCGACATCATGTGGTGAATTTGCGAGTGTGACGTGCGATTGATTGGAACGCATTGAGGTCGGAAGTGGGACATACCTAAATTTCACAGCTGAAATTCCCAGCTCCGACTTCGTCTGGAACGCGGCATAAATATGTTAGGAAACGAATGATACAGTCTGAGTGTCATAAGTGCTAACTGCTAAAACTAACTCGTCAAACTCTACCCCCCTGAATGGATCGGCGAGGTTCGATCGCTCTGGTTGTGATTAATACAACCTGGATCCAACATAGCTTCATCTGCACTCTCTCTCTCCATCCATAAGTACAACACACACGACTCGTTTCATATTTCTCTCTGGAAGCTCGCTGTGTAAATCATGGCTGATGAAGAATTGGAAGCCATTAGACGGCAACGTATGGCCGAACTGCAGGCGAAACATGGGGTAAGAGAAACAGAGAAAGAAACGGCCAAAATATCGCTTTTTATAGCTGTAAATTGAACAGCACATGTCAGGCCCTGAGTCAAATTTGGCTAAGTTACGTTATTCATATTTATTGTTGCCTGGCCCGCTCTAAAATGTATCTTTCTCTAATGTCTGTTATTGTTCTGAATGTGTTTAATATCTGCATATCGCAAATTGTAGCTATTGAGCTAATCAAATGTGAAATGTTAATTCATAAATACAGGCTAATAATAAAATGTATTTTATATATTCATGTATATATTAATGTGCTCCAGAGCTATATACTGATCATAAGTTCAGTAAAGAGTTTTTTAAAATTTATTTCAGTAACGTTTGTGGAGTAAACGTAAGCTAGTTAGCAGAGGCCATTTACGCTAGTTACACAAGCAGTCCTCTGAAATATTCATCCAAAAAATGCATTAGTTTAGAATTAAAGATGCAAAACAGATATTTTTGCAATGTTAAGGGATATACTTGAGGAAAATAATGACCAGAAGCATCAAAAACACCTTTGAAATGTCTTCAAAACATTACGTATACAAAACATAAACATGTCAGTCCTAGTATTCATAGACGATTAACAGTCAAATTCCTTAAATGGTTTCGTTTCGAAATTCATAGGTTGCATATAGATTAAAAGTTCTAATTAGAATAGAATTATGAAAAGTTGATCTGTGTGAACTTTACATATCTCCTTTTAGGACAATTCCAGTGACCAGCAGGGGCAGCAGGAGGCCAAACAGAGGTACAACAAACATTAATTACAAACAAAAGTTTCTGCTGTAAATAACATTTTTTATTAAAAGTTATTGATCTTTGAAAAAGTACTTTTTTTATTTTTTTTTATTTAAAGTAACATTCAGTACTTTTACATTACTGTCACTCAAGATCTGAAGGTGTCTTAAATATGTTTATATAGTTAAAGTTAGAGTTAAAGCACCTTTTTAATAAAATAAAATTTAACGCTCAATTTATATAAGGGATAAGCCACAGCTAGCTTTAAACAACGACATGAAGGCTAAGAACCACCCCACGCAAAGCGTAGTGCATTCAAATAGTTGTTAAAAGATTAGTTCACTTCAGAAATCAGAATTAAAATTTCCTTATAATTTACTCACCCCCATGTCATCCAAGATGTTTGTCTTTCTTTCTTCAGCCGAAAAGAAATTAAGTTTTTTGAGTAAAATATTCCAGGATTTTTCTCCATATAGTGGACTTCAATGGGGTCCAACGGGTTGAAGGTCCAAATTGCAGTATCAATGCTTCTTCAAAGGGCTCTACATCAGTGGTTCTCAAACTTTTTATACCAAGTACCACCTCAGAAAATATTTGGCTCTCCAAGTACCACCATAATGACCAACATTAAAGGGGTGGTAAAACACATTCTTTTGAAGGCTTGATTGTGTTTGTGGGGTGCACTGTAACGTGTTCATGCTTCGTTTTTAAAAAAAAATATTATTTTTCATATATTTGACCTTTTATTCTACACTGCTCTGTCCCTCCTTGTAAAACGGTCTGATGGTTTCCGGGTTCTATGAAGCCAGTCCCTCAAAAATACGCGATGGGCTCAGATTGGTTAGCTGGCCCAGTGTGTTGTGATTCGCTAACGGATTCGGAAACGCCACGCCCCTTACCGGTAGACTGTGCTTTGGTCAGTATTAGAAACAATGGCGTCAATAAAACCATACCAATCTGAGCCCGAATCAGACCCAGAACATTTTAGTGAAGATGATCGACCAGAACCTGTTCAACCTGTTCAGTCCTCAAGAGTAAAGACTGCGGATCTATAGTGATCGCTACTGAATGGCACTTTTGTATTTTTAGAACGATTATAGCCAAATATCTGTGGCAAGAACTATTAACCCAAAACGAACACTAAACACTGGCTTTACTAGTAGCCAAATCACACACAGAACCATGTTTGGCATGCCTGTAGATAAACAATACATAAAAGCTCTAATCAAAGAATCATTTACACTAATGCCAAGTTCGCTGTTGAGATCTTAACGTTAGGTGTTTGTAAAGTTAGGTGTTCGTCGGATAACGTTAAGTATGAATGAGCATTTAACAGACTGGTTTGCAGAGCGTTGTCATCTGTTTACTTCCTTGCTACAACGTACAATTAACCTATTACAGGAAAACACATCGATGAAAAATAAATCAGACTTACAGGTTGTGGCCCGTAAACAGCTTCTGTTTGTAAATCCATCTTTCAGGACAAGCCGTGGTGCAAATCCTGCATTGAACTCGCGAAGATTGTGGAAGTTTTCCTCCGTGAAATGTGCAGCGGGAGCCGCGTGCGCGTCGTGCATCCACGCACTGGCAGTGTTTGTCTCGCGCAGCTGACGTTGTGCGAATCCGGCATTGAACTCGCGAAGATTGTGGATGTTTTCCTCTGTGAAATGTGCAGCGGGAGCCACGAGCCCGTCGTGCATGATTCACACGGGCAGTGTTTGTCTCGCTGAACCGCTCATGAATTGCTACGGGCGAATATTGTCCATTATGTCACATTTTCCAGTCTTCTCCTCCGACCCTGTCTGTCTCGTGCTTTATGATGGGCAGCATATATCTGAGATCTGTCTCAAACACACATGCATATAACATGCTGTATGTTAAACGCCCATCCCCAGACCTGCAATCCGGATGAAAATAACAGTTTTTCGTCGGCATTGCAGCAACACCACTCCTGCCTATACCACAACAACAGCGATACAAAATGGCCTCACCCCCCCTTATTTAATATTCACGGAGGAGGGGTTTATGTAAATATTGAGGCTGGTGATGTCATCAACCCTGGAGGAATGTCTGTAGTCGCCTACTGGCCGTTTGCTGTAGTCCTTAGAAATGGATTTCTTTAAAATCAAATATCTCCCTTTGCTTTAAACTTTGAACGTTGTAACTTTGCAGATGTTGTTTATGCTCAAGCAGCAACATTACACGCTAGCTAAAGTTAGAACAGTGAAATCGTGATTTACCACCCCTTTAAAATACAGTAGCGCAGTAGGCCTAACTATTCAGCTACAGCTCTGCACAGTTCAAAAACATGGCAGTTTATTCCTAAAATAAATATTTATTGTTGTCAGCCACTTTAACATTGTAAATACACAGTTTGTACATTAACACTGCACTAATAATTAATTAATACAATTAATAAAATAATTAAATAATGATTAAATTAAAATGTGTTGTATCTAAATTTGATATATATATAAAAAAAAAAAATAAATAAAACTAGCAGGATAGCAGCAGTAAGCACACAAGACAACTGGGCAGTGGCACGTACTGCAACGATAGCAGCAGATGTTGGTGGGACGAGCGGATGAAGTCCTTTCTCGGTCCGGCAGTCGATTATCAGTGAATCCCAGTTATCTCCGTTGACCGTTTGTTAAACTATCCGGTGAAAACCGATCATTGCAGAGGCAGGTGTTGGTGGTGTTCAAGGTAGCTGTTCACAAAATTAATCCACCTCTTCTTGATATCAGCGATTTTGTTTTATAAGCTTTTTATACGTTTTACAATTAGGTAATATGCATTTATGGGATGAAGACATAACTAGCTAGCTAACTGTAGGCTATAGTAACTTACGGTAGTGACAGCGATGCACGATTGAACGGGCGAACTGATGCGAAATGCACTAACGTTAGTTGTTATAGTGTTAGGAGAGGGGCCAGGCTCAGTGGCTCCAGTGCGTTATCGAGCCACCGTTTAAGTACAACACAGTTAAGTCTTTGTAACGTGTTTCAGCAATGCATTTCTAATGTTTAGAAAATAAACTAATTTTAGAATCGCCTTTACAGCGACTTTAATTTGGTGAGTCCTCTGCGTACCACTAGAGGGAGCCTGAGTACCACTAGTGGTACGCGTACCACACTTAGAGAACCACTGCTCTACATGATCCCAGTCGAGGAATAATATGGAAGGATATCGCGGACAATTTTCAAAAGCAATTGCAAATTGTCTTTGCAATTGCGTTTTCAATTTGTGGACGCATAAAATGTGACCTAATCCAAACGCAATTGCAAATCGTGCATTGCCATTTGCATTTTCGTTTACGTGAACGCACAACGACTGCCAAAATTCAAATGGAAAAGCAAAGTCTGTTTGCAATTGCATTTCCAATGTCTTACAAGTTATGACCCTGCCATTTTGGAATAGCAATAGAAAATCACCTATTTGCTCTTTCATTTCCTCCGTGTCCTGCCACAACCTGCACTAAACTCAAATGGAATCGCAATTCCCTTTGCGTTTGCATTTCCGATGTCTAATACAGTCAACTGTCAATCAGGCTTTAGGGCGGGGTTTATGTAGTCGGAACTTTTTCATCATTATTCATTCCTAAGAACATGGGGAGAAATATCCCATGTGTCGATTTAGCAACAACAACAAAAAAGTCATAAAACTACTGTGTAGTTTTTTACACTTCAAACAAAGCCAAAAACCTGGAAATAGACTATTTATCACCTGCCAACCAAACAAAAAGAAACCAAAAGAAGACTGCTCTGGTTGCAAGCAAATTGTCAAGAAGAAATTAAGATTAGGGATGCTTTAACCGTTTACCAAAAGTAAGAATTTTGACAGATTAATATACAGTTAAACGGTTTAAAATGTGTAGGCCTATATATATTTATTTTAAGGTTTTTATTTTTTGGCTGCACGGTAAAAGCAAAATATGCTATATTCGGTTTAAAGATCAGCTCAATATATAATATATAATCTTTAAAATATGCCTATCCTTTTATTGAAACTGGGGCAAAAAGATATTTTGAAACATTTCACCCGCTGGTAGGCTACTTTCGGTTTTGCCGCAGAGACCCTTGTGATAAATAAATGTGTTGTATTTATGATAATCTGCGTAGATTTCAGTTGACGAAAATAAATAATAAAAGCATGATAAGTCACGAAAGACAACTGAAATACTGACAGGATGCTGTGCGCGCGTTCCGAGCGCAACACGGACAAGCATAGCTTGCCCAAACGGCCAAATAAACACAGAAATATATCAAAATGCCAAGTCGAGTATTCACATGTATAAACACAGTAGATGTAAGCACTGTGTGCATGCACACACACAAATTTATAACTGGACCTCAAAGTGAAAGCCCTGCACAATTAATTCCATATTGCAACTTATTTACTGTTTGCTGCATATTTGTTTGTTTTTAGTTATACTACTGTTGAAATGTTATTGGGGGGAAAAAAAGTTAAAATAATAATTGTATATATTTTTACTGTGGCTGTTGATGCTTAAATGCTTTAACCAAAAATGACAAATGGCTCTTTGGTCCAAAAAGGTTCTAGATTCAAGATTCAAGAGTTTTATTTGTCACATACACAGTTATATACACAATATACAACTGGCAGTGAAATGTAAACAGGTCCGCTCCATGGACAGTGCAAAGTCGGTTCCCGACTCCTGGCTTAAATGAAAAAGTTGAGTAGAGAGAAAAAAAAACATATTTTCGAGCCAGCATGTCACAAAGGGCATTCTGGGTTGAGCCAGCAGCGCTGAGCGAGCGAATAGACTGCTATTTTTATTTTTAACGAAAAAAATTAGTCTGACGAGAAAAAAAAATGCCAATCAGATTTAGTAGTTTTTCGTTTTGTCATCTTAATGTATTAATTATTTAGGCTGGCTAAGTGAGAAATATTTAGTGTTTATTTATTTTATGCTTTTTATTTATATTATTTTATTCAGTTTTTCTCTGTTGTCAGAAACGCTGCAGGTGCGTGGAAATCTGATAATGTGTGAATCCAGGTTCTGTTGTTGAGCTGTTCTGTCAAATCTGGTAAATGTCAAAATAAAGATACAGTATAGTTAAATGAATAGGAATAGGCTACATATGATGAAAATAATAATGTTGAATAAAATGCTGAAATGAAGAAGAAAATCAGATCATCAGAGGAGGTATAGCCTACGAAACGAACATGAACTGCAATTAAATGTCACCAATGTAGTTTTCTTTTCTTTTTTGATTGCTTGGCTCTTGAGCACATAATCATATGGACAACACACCACTCACATCATGTCAAGTTTCTATAGATTTTCTGATTTTAACTCCTCATGATAATTTACTGTGTCCGCTGGAATATTATGATATTCGTCTGATATAGCCTACCGAATGCAGTCATGTCACTTTTCTTATTTGCTGTTTTTTATGGTTGCAGGTGAACATACAATCAGTTCTGCATTTTGACTTTGTTTGAACCAAAGAGTTGGTTTTTATTACAAAAATAGCCATATTCCCCGTTTCCACCACTTGAGGGCATGGCCTACTTTCCGACTACATCAATAAACCCCGCCCTCAAGCCTGATTGACAGTTGACTGTGTTAGGCATCGGAAATGCAAACGCAAAGGGGATTGCGATTGCATTTGAGTTTAGTGCAGGTTGTGGCAGGACACGGAGGAAATGAAAGGGCAAATAGGTGATTTTCTATTGCTATTCCAAAATGGCAGGGTCATAACTTGTAAGACATTGGAAATGCAATTGCACGTAATTCACGTAAACGAAAATGCAAATGGCAATGCGCGATTTGCAATTGCTCTTGGATTATGTCACATTTTATGCGTCCACAAATTGAAAGGGAGGGAGGGAGAGGGAGAGAGAATTGCGTGTGTTAATTACCTGCATCTTGTTCAGCGTCTCTCTATTAACAATGAAGCTGCAAGTTTAATTGCTTCGAAACCAGTGATGTTGCCCCCTAGTTGCTGAGAAATATAATGTAGTGATTTAGTAGCAAAGCTATTTTGTTAAAGGTCCCATGGCATGGCATTTTTCTATTATTTTATAATGTTTCCTGAGGTGTACTTATATTGTTAGTATGATTTTTACATCATAAAATGTCATAATTTAGAAATAAAAGGCATTTTTTTCTATACTGCTGTTTGCCCTGTGGCTGACTGCCCTGTTTCAAGAGGCGTGTCTGCTGAGACTTCAGTAAAAACGCCCACGGTTGTGATTGGCTGACATATTTGCATTTGAAATGAGCGGAGGGGGCGTAGTTTAACGAGGTCTACGAGGCACAAGCAGGCACGAGCTGCTGCCAGAGAGACGGATGGTCCGGAGTTCACTTCACATCAGTTCTGTCAGTCTCAGTTCAGTGCTGTTGTAGTTACAGCATATACTTCAGGTTATTAGTCTTTTTCTAGTCGGAGGGACTGTCACTCATGTCAGAAAGTTAGTAACTTTAGTAAATTATGGATCCAGCGCTGACTGGAGACGCGAACCGTAGAACGATTCAGACCGATTTGGTGAACTGATTCGGTTCACTAAAAAGAACCGGTTCAAAAGAAACATCGTTCGCGAACCGGACATCACTAATGTACCAGAGACTGAGCTCAGCGATCGCTAACAAAGTTATTTATAGTAACTACTGAGTTATGAGTGCGCTGTCAGTCAGCGCGAGTTTATTGTGTTTGTATCTGAGAGTTCTGAATAAACACGAGTCCCAGTCACACCGAGTCCGTCTTCATCATCATTACCAACTTTGTAACACATGCAAAGTACCATTACAGCTGTCGAGATGAACGAGTTACAAGTAAGTGTTGATAATAGCATTATTTTTTAGATATGTTCCTATCATATGAAAAGCGTCAGTGACGCCCATTGAGTACACAGCGCAAACAAAGACACAACAGCATTAATCGAATGTAATCCAGTTTATTGTGGGAATAGCTGGCAAGCCCGGATATGCTCACGCTTACCCCCCGTCTGCTTAATCTCGCGCACTGTGGGCCAGATGCAGTACTGGGGGTCGGGGATGTTGAAGGCCGTCCCGCCAGCCCGAGCTTCGGCGTGCGTGAGGTTTATCTCTAAAGAGATGTGAGTCTGCTGATGTTTAGAAGAAACTCATGACTGTATGCACATTTTAGAACAGATAGACGCGACGAGGACGTACAAAAACACTGACTCACAAGATAGAAAACACGAAAACACCGTTCTGTCGGGAGAGAGAGAAGCCGCAGCGTGTGCACGAATAATAAATAATTAGCTACACATAAGAAATCACTGATCACAGATCAGAAGGAACTAAAAAAAGACTTATGTTTTCATTTGTACATCCAAACACTGAGAAACTGCCAGCGTTCACTCGTTCACAAGCAATGAATGATCTCTCGAGCGCTTGCATGGGCGTGCCAGATTCTCTGGGCGGAGGAAAGGGAGGTAACCGTTCCTGCTTGGACGTCAAACCAGGAGACTTCAGGATTGGCTAGTCTGGCCTGTCATTTTCTCAAAGGCAGAGAAAGACAGCCAGAACTCGGGTTTACACCGATCAACATTTCTATCCACTTGGGGACAATATTCAGGCTAGGGGAACTCATATTAATGTTGAAAAACCTCATAAAATGAAAATTTCATGCCATGGGACCTTTAACCTCTTAACAAGCGCCCCATTTTTGAGAATTCTTTGAAAACGATATACCCAAATGAAAATGTCTGCAGCTCTTAAACCCTATGGTCTATATTCATAAACCTGGTCTTATTTTAAACTAGACACTTGAAATATTGCTACCCAAGAGTCATAATAACTCAAAGTAATATGGGAACAGAGTAATATACATGTAAATATACATGTAAGTGACTCACGTTTTTTGTTTTTTGTTTTCACTTAGGGAAAAAAATATTATAATTTAATGTTAAGAGCCTGAAAATAACTTAAATATAAAACTGAATGTCTAATCATGTCATGATTCAAATATGAGGATGATTCTCTCAGTAATGTAGCTTCTGTGAGCTTTTATGTCAAGAAAAGTCTAGGCGTCATTTCAAAAAGGCCATTTATTTCAGAACATTTGCTATTGTAAAGAGTAGTTTTTCATTCAAATAAATCTGCAATAAACTGCAATATACTACTAATTATAATGGATAAACAGTTACTGAAAAACTAAAGCAACTATTTACAGAGATTACAAAGTGTAAAAAACTCATTTAGCTGATGGGAAGCGTCAGTGAGAGACAGCGCGCTCCACTGCAGTTGCGCCATGGAGAACGCGCAGCCAGCGCACAAACAGTATTCACCAAAGCCTACTTACGCAAACTGCGCAAGATAATGCCTTTTGATTGGTTACTAAGTCCATCAATCAAACCTTTGTTGGAAAGGCATTGGCTGGGCACCGAGTGCCTTTATCCAACGAAAACCATGGGCGCAATGATTGACAGCTCACCAAGCCTGTAAGGCACTTCCTCTATATGATGCATCCCAGAAGAGACTCTGATTGAAGGAGAGAGACGAGGGTTGAACCATTGCACGTGGGAGAAACTATTCTAGCAGGGGGAGTTTGCCAGACACGGAATAGAATCGATATTTCATTGAAAATGGACATGATTGATCACGCTAACTCAAAACTCTCTTGCAAACAACGGAGGATTTTTAGTTTTTTCCCTATTTTTTCGTTGTTTTGGATTAAAAAGTGGGATGCATTTTGAAGAATGGACTCTTACACAGAGATGGATGTGGGTGTTTATTGGATTCGTCCGATCTGATCTGAACGACAGGAGATGAAAGATGAGTAACGCTGATATTATGCTAATGTTTACATGGACGGTCCTTTAGCGTTTCATTTAACCCTTTCCTCTCTGGTGTATTTATTGCAAAAATAAGTTCAGAACATGAATCTTGAGTGTTTTAGCTTTCAAATGATGCATAGTTTGTGATAGTTGATTGAATATTTTGTATAAAACAAAAGTAAATAAAAGTACACACCCCCCCACTTCCGTCAACCCCCCCGCCCACGAACCGGTGCGGGTTAAGAAGTTAATAAAAGTCGCGGGGTAGTGTTGATACGTTTCTGTGCTCTTGAATGTCTCTGTGTGCTAGTGATGTTTGTGTGTGTGTGTGTGTGCGCGCTTAAATGACAACAGCGCATTAATATAGAATGGTGATTAAACTGAATTGTTTTTTTTTTTCACAGAGAAACTGAAATGAGGAACTCTATATTGGCTCAACTCTTAGATCAGTCTGCCCGTGCCAGGTGTAAGTCCATTTACAAACCTTTGACAAGCTATCACCATGTACGCATGTTTATATTTGACTGGGCTAGCTTTGCCTTAAAATTTCTGCTAAGAATTGAGAAAGAATATTCAATTTTCTGCTGTTTTTCCAAAACGATAAGACTTTCGTTCATCTTTGGAAAACAAATAAGTTTTTAATATTCTTTCATCATTTTTGTCCATCCATTGTTTAGAGGTGTAAGAAAATATTGATACACATGAATATCGTGATATGTATGACGATACTGTATCTATCTATTTATTTGTTTGTTTAGATCCAACATTCGTGTCAGTGGCTTTGTGTTCGATTTAAACCTAACCGCTAGAGGGCAGTGTTATCTCAGAACGTAAACTGTGATGCGGAGAAGCACAAGGGTGCATCATAGGGGTTCAATCCCTAACCCCCTCGAGTCGGCGATCGACTTGCTTTTTTCTTATCAGTGCCAAAGAGACTCTTATAACTGTCATTTTTTATCATTCAGGCAAGTGTTATACATCATTATAATCTGTTAAGTTTTTAAAAAAAAATTGTGCACAGTCACAATAAAAACAATGTTTTGCTTTTTGCAAAATAAAGAAAACAAACATGATGCGCGATCTGCAGCCTCTCTGTCAAAGACGTTAATTTAAGACGTTCTGTCAAGACCTCTAGCTTAGTGAATACTTGTCTCACAAACATGAGACATATGTCTAAAGAAACGTTGAAATGACAGGTTTTAAACAATGTAAACCAAATCGAAAACAAATATGCTGTGTTTATGTAATCTGTTTGAAAAGAGAGTGATGTCAGTCGCTCACGACCCTCTTCATTATCCGCTAATGCGACCACGCCCATGGAGCGCACACTCTTTCAGATACAAATACTGACAATCCATGCGTTGACGCCCACACATCAACTCATACAAACACATCTGGTCAGTGAAGCGCTATAATGTTACTTCAGCTACATCATTTTGAGACGCGTTGAAGAATAATTCACCTCATGAAATGCTGTTCATGTTCTGTTCAGAGCAAAGGATTCAGGGCTGATTGAAAGGTAGACTAAGTTAATTCTGTTAGCATCTGTGAATATTAAACGCAAAAAAAAAAGTTTAAATATGAATCCTGCTGCAACATAAAATTTCATACACACAAGACTGTTTAGACAAGATTTATTTGGCCTGTTTTGGAAAGATAACGTGTTTATTGTAAAAGTGCCTTAGGGTTGGGCGATGTCCCCTAAATTGGCAGTTGACGATGTTTACAGTAAAACATCGCAATGGTCGATGATATGGAATGCTTTGAATCACCATCTTATTTTCACCCGATTTACTTCAAACTTCATCAGTATAATGGGAAAACATGACAGAAAATGAAATGGATTCCTGAAATTTTAAATACTGTTGCCATGGCAACGTGTCAAAGTTTAATCATCTTTTGGCTGTTTTGAGGCTCTTAGCATGCTTGAAATTGCTTGAAACTGCTTGAAATTCAACACACACATCAGAGATGTCAGTCAGTACACATGTGGCAAAGCCTCAGAAACGGGCGGGGATGAGGGGCTCTATAGAGCCACCTTTTGACAAAAGTGGGGGGGTTAGTTTTATCTTCAGTCACCAAACTCGGTACATATATTGTTCTCTTCGAGCCGGACAACTTTCTAATTTACAGTCATTAGCTCCGACCAACAGGAAGTCAGATATTTTGGTTTGAACTAGGGATGGGCGATATGGACTTAAAAATGTATCCCGATATTTTCTAGTATTTATTGCGATAACGATATCAATGACGATAAATGTAGTATCATTCCCAATGTTTTTGGATACAAGTGAAAGCTGCATGCATTCTTGCGAGTTTCAGAAAAACAAACAATGATCTAAAGTAAAACGTGCATGTCATCAAATAGGCTCCTATAATACATTAAAAAAAAAAATATATATATATATATATATATATATATATATATATATATATATATATATATATATATTAGGGGTGTAACGGTTCGTGTATGAGGAAATTACGAACGGTTCACGGGGTGAGTTCCAAATGGAATCAGTATTCCCTATTTGATCATCCCTATGTGAGCAGGACACACGTGTACCGTATGTAGCAGTTTGGAATGCACTTGGCAAAGGGAGCGGCGTAAATTCCTCATTATCTTCAGCTGGGATGTTCCGGTGACAACGCAGCACAGTGTCCGTCAGCAGATCAGGGTTGCCAGATATTCACAACAAAACCCGCCCAATCGCTACTCAAAACTAGCCCAAAACAAGCCCAGTCTCATTTCAGTGGGGTTTTTTTGGTAAAAATCTCTTATGGAGGGTAAAATATATGTCTTTTTGGCAGGGTTTCCTGCTGAAATACGCATTCCCGGTGCTAAATATCACACAATTGGGGTCGCTTCAACCTGCGGACATGTATGAACTTGGCAACACTGCAGCAGATGTCGCAGTTTTATCTGCATCATTTTCTTTTTTTTAGCCTAACTGTTGCAAATAAAAATAAACATTTTTTATTTTAAAATGTTTATAAAAATATGCTTTGTAATACTGTATATAAAAAGTAATATAACTCTTAAAAATATGAATTGTATATTTATTTATGCCGGCGCTGCGTTGTCACGGGAACATCCCAGCTGAAGATAATGAGGAAATTACGCCGCTCCCTTTGCCAAGTGCGTTCCAAACTGCTACATACGGCACACGCGTGTCCTGCTCACATAGGGATGATCAAATAGGGAATACTGATTCCCGTGTCCTGCTCACATAGGGATGATCAAATAGGGAATACTGATTCCATTTGGAACTCATCCCGTGAACCGTTCGGTACGAATACGCGAACCGTTACACCCCTAATATATATATATATATATATATATTTTTTTTATTATTATTTTTTTTTATTATTATTATTATTATGTAAAATTCCACACCAGCCTTTTCAGAAATGGAAAAGTTGCAGATATAATTGTCTTCTGTAAAGGTGCAGGTAATGTTTAAATAGTGCAACTGTCCTAAAAAACATCACACAATACAGGGAGTGCAGAATTATTAGGCACGTTGATTTTCTGATCATATTTTTTTTCCAGGCACATTTGACCAATTCCAAACCACAGTAATCCTGATAACTACTATTGATTTAGTATTTAATAATGTATAAGTGATATATAATTGTTCATGAAGGCTGGAAATGAAAATCACCTTATATTCAGGTGTGCAGAATTATTAGGCATGTTTTCTTTTATAGATAAATTGAGCCAAAAAAGAGATTTAACTCAGACTGAAAAGTCAAAAAGTATTAAATGCCCATGAGAAGGATGCAATACTAATGCAATACTAGACATTGCAGTTAAGGCATGACCATTGGACAGTGAAATGCTCGTTGGGTCAGCAGGGTCAGACAAAAACATGTGGCGGAGAAGACACCTATTAACTGCAAAAGAATTAAGGTGAAGAATTAAGGGTGAAACCATCAGGAACCCTTTAGTCTCCAGCGCCACCATTTTCCAAAGCTGCAACCTACTTGGAGTCTCCAGAAGTGCAAGGTGTCAGGATCTCAGAGACTTCCGTTAGTTAAAGAATCCTAAAAAATGACCCCCACTAGATAAGAATCACAAGCTGAAGTGTTGTAAAATACATGAAGAAGGTTTTTTTATAGGCTTTATGGACAGATAGGTTGAGAGTGACTCTTGAAGGACCAGCACCACATCCTCTAGTACCACTGTTTGAAGAATTCATCTTCCAGAATCTGGCAGTACGTTTTGAGAGTTCATTTTTAGTCCATCTCTGCAAAACGGACTTCAGGATGGACTAAAATGAACTCCCAAAAAGTACTGCCAGATTCTGGAAGATGAATTCTTCAAACAGTGGTACTAGAGGATGTGGTGCTGGTCCTTCAAGAGTCATTCTCAACCTATCTGTCCATAAAGCCTATAAAAAAACCTTCTTCATGTATTTTACAACACTTCAGCTTATGATTCTTATTTAGTGGGGGTCATTTTTTAGGATTCTTTACCTAACTGAAGTCTCTGAGATCCTGACACCTTGCACTTCTGGAGACTCCAGGTAGGTTGCAGCTCTGGAAAATGGTGGCGCTGGAGACTAAAGGGTTCCTGATGGTTTCACCCTTAATTCTTCACCTTAATTCTTAATTCTTTTGCAGTTAACAGGTGTCTTTTCTCCGCCACATGTTTTTGTCTGACCCTGCTGACCCAACGAGCATTTCACTGTCCAATGGTCACGCCTAAACTGCAATGTCTAGTATTGCATTAGTATTGCATCCTTCTCATGGATATTTAATACTTTTTGACTTTTCAGTCTGAGTTAAATCTCTTTTTTGGCTCAATTTATCTGTAAAAGAAAACATGCCTAATAATTCTGCACACCTGAATATAAGGTGATTTTCATTTCCAGCCTTCATGAACAATTATATATCACTTATACATTATTAAATACTAAATCAATAGTAGTTATTAGGATTACTGTGGTTTGGAATTGGTCAAATGTGCCTGGAAAAAAAATATGATAAGAAAATCAACGTGCCTAATAATTCTGCACTCCCTGTACAAACAATAATCATTTTGAAATCAATGACAAGTTTTACATGTAAACCGATTCTGTATTTATTCATACATGGTGCAAACAGTGGTAAAAATAGCAGAAACAGCAAAAGTAATTATCCCAAAAATGTCTTCAGATTACAAAAAAGTTGAAAATAATGATTTAATGATAGAACTTCAGTAATTTGAGTTGATAAGATAATAATACCACGAATTCTTCTACTAATAAAAATAAACTGCACTAAGGAATAATGAGCTTCTGGGTTCATGAATATTAATCACGTTGTCAGCGCTCATTCGAACTGATTTGCTGAAATCAAAACAGGCACCGTAATAGGTACACGCCAGCCTGTGAGATTCCCGTTTGTGCATTCGTTTCTTCCTGTTCACGAAAGGCTGAATAATTCCAAATAAACGCCATTATTTTACAGGAAAATACAACAAAGGATATTGTTTACATGTAGCACATCAATTCTGTGTGGTATAAGACTCTCTCGCTCTCTCTTTGGGTGTGTGTGAAACACAGAGCGCTCTCAGTCGCGTGCCTCACACTAGTGTTTAATGTGCGTCAAATACACTGCGCATTCATTGAGATGAACTGAAGTGTGCTTTACCGATCGATTGAGACAGAGCGAATCTCTTAAGCGCTCAGTCCAAATGCTCAGCGAGTGAAAATACATCTGTATGTAAAGGTTCAGATTACCCTCAGGTAGCCCCTCGTTTAGCTACGAACTCTTCCGCAGCTTCCGCCATAGTTGTTTTCGCTCTGCACGTGAGATGCGGATTCAGTGCCGTCGCTCCCATTGCGCGGCGCTTAGGGCACCGAGTGCTTTGGGGGGCACCACAAGAAAATTCTCTCTCCAACCCCCGTTCAGCTATACAAATTGACGAACGCAGCCACCGCGGCCATCATAAAGTAAACGCTTTAAGCATCAAGAGACGGCCAGCGGTGGCACGGTGCGGATGGGTCGCGCTATCAACTAGGCTTTATCGTTATTATCGCGGGAAGTCAAATTCTTATCGTGGGGAGAATTTTTACCGGTATATCGCAAACGATAAGATATCGCCCATCCCTAGTTTGAACATGAATATTTGTATAATTCAGGCTCTGAGTTTTTACATTCTTCTCGTAGGCGATTTATTCAATCTCCACCAAACTCGGTCAACATGAAACAAAGATACGGAAGATGCTAAAATGCAAACGGATAGTGGATATCTCAAACGGTGTTGCCATGGCGAGGGATTAAATAAGGACAAAAAAGGGGAACAGAAATTGTCTCATATCTTGTAAAATAATATTTTGATTTCAATTAAATTAAGATTGTATGTTTGGTAATTGAACTTAGATTAATTTAAAATGACTATACTATTTTTCAGATGAATATATAAATATTTCTTTGAATAATCTATTGTGCCTGTGTGTGCTGCCCTTCCCTCAATGAACACAAGATGGCAGCATTGTGTTAGTTTTGAAACAGGATAAAAAAAATTCCATCTCTCTTTCTCTCAGAGAGTGTGTGAGAGAGTGTGTGTGTGAGAGTGTGTGTGTGAGAGTGTGTGTGTGTGAGAGTGTGTGTGTGAGAGAGTGTGTGTGTGAGAGAGTGTGTGTGTGAGAGAGTGTGTGTGTGTGTGTGTGTGTGAGAGAGTGTGTGTGTGTGAGAGAGTGTGTGTGTGTGAGAGAGTGTGTGTGTGAGAGAGTGTGTGTGTGAGAGAGTGTGTGTGTGAGAGAGTGTGTGTGTGAGAGAGTGTGTGTGTGTGAGAGAGTGTGTGTGAGAGAGTGTGTGTGAGAGAGTGTGTGTGTGTGTGAGAGAGTGTGTGTGTGTGTGAGAGAGTGTGTGTGAGAGAGTGTGTGTGACTTTCTCTCTTGATGATGTTAATTTACCTCTTGAACCTGGATGAATTTAAAATGAATATACTATTTTTCAGATCAATATATTTATTTATTTAAAATAATTCATCTAAATACCACTCTCTGGATGCCCTCCCCTCAATGAACAGAAAATGGCAGCATTGTGTTAGGTTTGAAGCAGGATAAAAAAAACCTCCACGACGCATGCGCGAGAATATGACGTAGCGCCAGCGTTCGGGAATCCATGAAATGCACACTGAAGCCCCATTTTGAGAACTACGCCGAGACCTAAAGCACGATCAATGTAGAATCCAACAGCTTAGACACGCGCGTCTTCCTCTGCTTGTAAACAAATCGCTTCTGGGTCATGTGTCCGAACGCCGGATCTGCGTCATATTCTCGCGCATGCGTCCTGGAGGCACACACGGAAGACAAGAACAAGTTGGTTAAAGGTGTTATTTTGATTTTTTTTTTGCGCACAAAAACTATTGTCGTCGCATCGTAAAATTATTGTAGAGTCACTGTGGTGAGATGGACTTTGTAACAACGTTTTAAGTGCCTTTTATGCGTCTTTTTGAGTGTAAATGTACTGAATGCCAATGGAGGCCTATCTGAAGCCTTTCTCAGCCATCAGCTTTCAACAAAAATATCTTCATTTGTGTTCCGAATATGAACGGAGGTCTTATGGGTGTCGAACGACATGAGGGTGAGTAATTAATGACAGAATTTTCATTTTTGGGTGAACTAACCCTTTAAGCGTTTTCCTTTTTAACAGGCTTTAAGGGAGGAAATGCGTGAAACTTTGAAATGCGCGCATCTTGTTCATATTCTAGGCTGTCTGTACACATGTAGGCTAAGCGTTTTCTCCCATAGCCATTATAAAAGAAAACGCTTAATGTGGCTTCATGCATTAAGACGGTGATATTGAGTAGACTATACACTTTATTTAACATGCGCTATATTGCATATTAAGCATTTTATAATGGTTTTCTATGGGAGAAAAATGTTATGATGAACAATCTTGTGTTCATAACCTGATTTAATCTGCTTGCCTATACAAAGGCAAGCAGATTAAATGACGAGGAAACATTACGTCTTTATAACGAGGAAACATTAAGCTTCTTACAGGCAGAAGAATGGTTACGTTGCCGTTGTCTGTTTTGGCAGAATACTGCCATCTAGTGGTATCAGGTTTTCTTAAACAGCTGTTTGTGTGGATCGTGCAAGGCTAAACCGGCGAAATGAAAGTCTCAAAACCCAAATTAATCAAATAGGATTGACTCACAAATGAGTCAATGAATACATGCGCGTCACCGGATCCACAAATGCACATCTTACTCGTTGAACTAGGGATGGGCGATATGGACTTAAAAATGTATCCCGATATTTTCTAGTATTTATTGCGATAACGATATCAATGACGATAAATGTAGTATCATTCCCCATGTTTTTGGATACAAGTGAGAGCTGCATGCATTCTTGAGAGACTCAGAAAAAAAAAACAATTATCTTAAGTAAAACGTACCGGTCATCAAATAGGCTCTATATATAATTTTGTTTTATTTATTTTTTTTATGTAAAATTCCACACCAGCCTTTTCAGAAATGGAAAAGTTGCAGATATAATTGTCTTCTGTAAAAGTGCAGGTAATGTTTAAATAGTGCAACTGTGCTGAAAAACATCACACAATACAAACAATAATAATTCAAAACAATGACAAGTTTTACATGTAAACCGATTCTGTATTTATTCATACACTCATGGTGCAAACAGTGGTAAAAATAGCAGAAACAGCTAAAGTAATTATCCCAACCATGTCTTCAGATAACAAAAAAGTTGAAAATAATGATTTAATGATAGAACTTCAGTCATTTGAGTTGATAAGATAATACCACGAATTCTTCAACTAATAAAAATAAACTGCACTAAGGATTAATGAGCTTCTGGGTTCATGAATATTAATCACGTTGTCAGCGCTCATTCGAACTGATTTGCTGAAATCAAAACAGGCACCGTAATAGGTGCACGCCAGCCAATGAGATTCCCGTTTGTGCATGTTTCTTCCTGTTCATGAAAGGCTGAATAATTCCAAATAAACACCATTATTTTACAGGAAAATACAACAAAGGATATTGTTTACATGTAGCACGTCAATTCTGTGTTGTGTAAGACTCTCGCTCTCTCTTTGAGGGTGTGTGAAACACTGAGCGTTCTCAGTCGCACGCCTCACACCAGTGTTTACTGTGCGTCAAATACACTGCGCATTCATTGAGGTGAACTAAAATAGTATGCTTTACCGGTCGATTGAGAGAGCGAATATCTTAAGCGCTCAGTCCAAGTGCTCAGCGAATGAAAATACATCTGTATGTACAGGTTCAGATTGCCCTCAGGTAGCCCCTCGTTTAGCTATGAACTCTTCCGCAGCTTCTGCCTGTTTTCGCTCTGCACGTGAGATGCGGATTCAGTGACCAGTCACAAGAAAATTCTCTCTCCAACCCCCGTTCAGCTATACAAAGTGACAGACGCAGCCACCACGGCCATCATAAAGTAATAACTCTTAGGGCATCAAGAGACGGCCAGCGGTGGCACGGTGCGGATGGGTCGCGCCATCAACTAGGCTTTATCGTTATTATCGCGGAAGACAAATTCTTATCGTGGGGAGAATTTTTACCGGTATATCGCAAACGATAAGATATAGCCCATCCCTACGTTGAACGCACAAATTCTGACTAGTGATGCACCGATCATGATTTTACTTGGCCGATACCGATTTTTTTTTCAAGAAAACTGGCCGATACCGATTTCCGTGTTTTTTTTGTTTTGTTTTTTTTACACAATAAAAGAAAGAAAGTATACATGAAGAAGATGTTTATTTGGTATTTAACAGGCTAAATTGGCTTTTGGCTAATGAAAACAAGTCCGCAATCTGAAATAACAGGAAATTGAATTGGAAATTAAAAGGCTGAAAGGTGAAATTAAAGGCAACAACTGCATATTCTGCAATCCAAACAAAGACGTTACTTAAATCAGCATTTGTTTTTAAATTCAGTGTAAAGAAAAAAAGTCTTTACCAGTGAAATTAAATAAAACCAAAGTATATAATTGTTCCAAAATGTTAAATCAAATAATGTTTAGTGCAACGAAAAAAACTAAGATGCTAGAGCAGGTGCTTTTTAAATCAAATTAAGTCAATGTAATTTTAAGGTAAAAAAAAAGGTAACACTTTAGAATAATGGTCATTAGTTAACATTAGTTAATGTATTAACTAACATGAACTAACCATGAGCAGTACATTTGTTACTGTATTTGTTCATCTTTGTTAACGTTAGTTAATATAAATACAGCTGTTCATGGTTTGTTCATGTTAGTTCACAGTGCATTAACTAATGTTAACAAGATTTTAATAATGCATTTGTAAATGTTGAAATTAACATAGATTAATAAACGCTTTATAAGTGCAGTTCATTATTAGTTAATGTTAACTAATGTAGTTAACTAATGTTAACTAATGACCATTATTCTAAACTGTTACCAAATAAAAATTATCATCCTATAGGCTACAGAACGGATAGTATTTCATTTCAAAAGTGCATGCATGTTCTTCTTTAGGCTACAAAAAGAAGTATTTCGGCTTTGTCACAAGTTAGTCTTGTTTCGTTCTCATCCGATCCAACACGTGAGAAGCTGAGCTGGACAAACGCTCAATATATGCTTGTGCAGGGCGGAGAGGTAAGCTCGTGCAACTTCAGGTCGCGCAGGAAAACTTCTCTTCATTCCCTTCAGCATCTCGTCTCTTCCCTCACTTCTCCAGTTTCCGTTTGTAACAAGTGACATGTTCGCGAATGATTGCAATATAGGCGTATGTGCACGTGGGCGCACTTCCGGAAAAATCAGCAGAAAAATACAAAGGTTCCGGTTTTTGGCCAGTCAACCGGTGCATCCCTAATTCTGACCAACATTAATACAAAATCGAATTTTTGTATTCACAATTATGTCTCTATTTGCACAAAATGCTGCACATTCGTGTTAATCTGTATTTTGCACACAAGTTGTAAAGTATTAGTTTAATTGTAGAAATCACATTTGGTAGTTGGGCATACATGAATAATTAGCACCAGGCGTATTCACTGGTAGTTGTTTGTGTGTGGGTTGTTGAATGCTTGAAAATGCGCAAAGAAAGTTTCAAAATCCAAATGAATCAAATGAGATCGACTCAGAAAAGATGCCAATTAATGCACGCATGTCACTTGATCCACAAATGCACATCTTTGTTACATGTACAAATTATGATACACTAATGCAAAATAAAACATTTCTATTCACAAAAATGTCTCTTTGTACAAATAGCTGCACATTCATGTAATTCTGTATTTTTGCACACAAGTTTAAAGGCATTTGTTTGTCGATAGTAAAACATCTGCAACATTTATCAAGTTCAAAGATAATTGTGCATGCATTTATTAATAATTTTGACATTAAAATTATGCCATATTAAACACTCATTGTTGATCACATCATATACATGAACACAAGATTAACGAACATTGTAAACATGAATAAAATAAACCATAACAAACACCCTTTTTTTTAAACCTCTTTTTCGGTTTGTTTGTTTGTTTGTTTGTTTTTGAATGGCTAAGTAAGTTTGTCAAGTCAGTTTGATGGTAGCCTAAGCTTTGTAATGTTGTCACAGTTCACACCTTAATATTCCACCACTTGTGCAGTCCGTCCGTGGATGAAGAAATAGCGGCGTCCCCGTACGCTGCTCCTTAGCGACAATCCACAAACCGCTTTGTAAATCCAGACGCTGCTTTCAAAATCATCAACCAATTTTCTCCCGCAAATCAGTCGACTTGTCCTATAGTCTCCAATTTGATCCAGTTCAGTTTGTTGATGTAGTAGATTTAGCTCAAATCAACCAGCTTCCATTGCGGTCAAACTTTTTGACTTTAAATTTTAGGCGGGTGTTTGTTCTATTTTTTTTTTTTTTTTTTTTAGATCATTGGTATGCGTATGCATATCTTAAACAGATTAAAAAAAATGCAATGTCCATACCTTTGAAAATAAAGTTGGATATTTCAATCCATTTATTGTCCATTTCTTTCCAAATTAAACAAAACTAAAGAAAGAAAATAATTGTCCATTTTATGCACCTTATCAAAACAATCCATTCAAGTACATCAATCAAAGTTTATTTGACCTTCTTTGTGCACACCCCATGTCAACTTGAGAACATAAATATGTTATGCACCCTCTAGTGGTGTGAAAGAAAATTACATGAATGAGAATATCCTACATATTATATACAGTGATAAAGGCTATGTGGATTAGCATTGCATTTAGGGATGGGCAACAGTGGTCGAGTAATCGAGTACTCGAACGCGTCAGCGATCATCGATCATGAGAACGATGATCGCCCTTAAAAGAAAATATTTGTCTCTTTTTTTATAGTTGATTGCGTCGTTTTGCGCGGTACCGGAGGTCTGATTGGTTAGCGTTATACAGCACGCCTCCAGACCGCGGCGAAATAAAGTGAAACTGAGGCGTGCACTGCAGTGATGTCTGGAATCACTGTGATCATTGAATGGTTAGTGCAAGATGTGCAGCGCCAATCTGTCATAGCCTACATAGCATTATAATGAGAACACGATGGAAATAGAATGCTGTAAATGATCTGTGCTTAGTTCCCCGTGTATCAGCTGATCCACAGAGAAAGCGCATGAAGTTCATGTGCGCATTCGCGTCCTTTTCTGCAGATGCACGTTGTAAGATTACTTTTATGTTGTCTATTTGATTAATCTAATATAAGAAGCGTTTGGTTGAGCTTAATAAGCTAGCAAAGCGCTGCCGTTATACCGTTTGTTGTTCATTCTCTTCAGTTTCAGCTCAAACGCATATTTCATGCTCGACATGATGGGTTAGAGACAGTCATATTATTTTCAGATAGGCTATTTCTTTCTTAGAATCATTGATATTAGTAATGCAGCAGTGCTATACTGTTCTCGTATTTTTTAACAGTAGACCTGAGTTCGAAAACGCGCAGTGATGTCTGTAAACACTTCGATCATGAATAATAAAATTAAGTGCATGATGTGCAGAGTCAATCTGTCAAAGCATTATAATGAGAACAGGATTTTAATAAAATGTTGTTTCTGTGTGCTTTCGTTGTCCGTGTATCAGCGTGGTTAAGGGAAGAGCGCTTTCAAAATGTTCTGTTTCAAACCCTTCGCCTGTAAAATCTAGCACGCTGAAGTTCACATGCGCATTCACGTCCTTTTGTGTTGATTTATGTCGTAATAGGTTCATAATAATCTTCATATTAATATTGATATAGGGTGCGTTTGGTTGAGTTTATTAACCAGCTAGCAAGCTCTGCAGGGTGGTGTTATTTTACAGTTTCAGCTCAAAGGCAATGCTCGATATTACTGACTTGGTTATTTGAGACGGTCATTTTATAAAGATGTTTCTTTTTCAAAGACATTTATGCATCATAATCTAGCAGTTATTTTTTGTTTTATATGTTCATATTTTCATATACCTGTTTTCATGTCACGTTTGTATTTGTCAACAACCATTTTCATAACAGTTTTCATTATCTCAATGACGGGCATGCCCCGCCCCCTGTACATGCCCCGCCCCCGAGTACTCGTTTTTGAGACCTATCGATGATCGAAATGAAAAATTGACAAAAATGCCCATCCCTAATTGCATTATATAAATACATTATCCTTAATGAAAATAACCAAGATGGCTTGAAGAACACAGATAAACGATATACTGTCACAATGGTGTGCTAATTCTCTTGAAATGAAATGTACCATTTATTTAGCACTTTAATATGTACAATTGTGCACCCAAAGTGCTTTACAGTGTGCAGCATCCACTTGGATGATGCGATGGCATCCACAGAACAATGGTGCTAGTGCGCTCCCCACAACCCAGCTATACACCTATAGAGGAGAGTGAGTGATTGAGCCAATTCAGTGGATAGGGTTTATTAGGAGGCCATGATTGATAAGGGCCAGTGGAGAGAATTTGGCCAAGACACCGGGGTTTCACCCCTACTCTTTACAAGTGCAATGGGATTTTGAATGACCACAGAGAGTCAAGACCTTGGTTTAACGTCTCTTCCAAAAGATGGTGCTTTTTACAGTATAGTGTCCCCGTCACTACACTGGGGCATTAGGACTCACACAAGCCACAGGGTGAAAACCCCCTGCTGGCCTTACTAACACCTCTTCCAGCAGCTACCCAGGTCTCCCATCCAGGTAACACCAGGCTCAACCCTGCTAAGATTCAGTCGGCAACCAGACCAGAGATCTTCGTTTAATCAGTCAAAACTTCTCTGCATTTTATTCAGCTAAAGCGATAGCTGGATGTCTTTGGTCAGTTTGCCCATATTGGGGATTTCCTGGCACATCAAAAGTTTAATACTTCTATGGGTCTCACTTGTGGACTTTCTGCATGAGGGCGCCCTTCGGTGTAGAGTTTAAATGAAAAAAATTACTTGTGAGGGTTTAGCGTTCCATAATGCTCACATCACCCTATATTGTGTAAAAATACAATAGAAATATTCCTCTCTAAAGATGTTTGAAGTAAACATACAGCAATTCATACGTTTTTATCCAAATGTGCACACTTTTGGACTGAAAGCCTCAAGGGATGTAAATATTATAAAACACAGAAAGGTGTCAGCAGTTAACAGGTTAATGTAACATTTCCCATTTCAGGACTAGCAAAATAACAGCAACTTAGCCTACTCTCTGTTATAGATAGTTCATGAAGATATTGTGAAAGTAACCAAGTGGTTTAAAGATTTCTAAAGAGATAGTTCATATGATGAACAGATTTTAGGGAGGGCTTTTATTCACATTGATGAACATGTACGTAGAGCACACATTAGAAATGATAAACAGAAGCTTAACTGTGTGTTTAACTTATTTCCATAACATCTCTGGTCTCCTCTTACACATTAAGCAACCATTTTTTTCTGCTTCCATTTACTATTGTAGCGTTTTAAGGTTACATATATTATTAAATTAAATTTAGCTCAATAGGGAATTAATATTTGGGGATTTATGATTAATCATAACAGGTTATAATCGAATCATAAATCTCCAAAATCACCCAAAAAGGGTTGAACACCCTGCTATTTTGCAAGTTCTTCCACTTAGAAATCATGGAGGGGTCTGAAATTGTCATCGTAGGTGCATGTCCACTGTGAGAGACATAATCTAAAAAAAAAAAAATCAAGAAATCACAATGCATGATTTTTTTTTTACTATTTATTTGTATGATATACAGCTGCAAATAAGTATTTGAACACCTGAGAAAATCAATGTTAATATTTGGTACAGTAGCCTTTGTTTGCAATTACAGAGGTCAAACGTTTCCTGTAGTTTTTCACCAGGTTTGCACACACTGCAGGAGGGATTTTGGCCCACTCCTCCACACAGATCTTCTCTAGATCAGTCAGGTTTCTGGCCTGTCGCTGAGAAACACGGAGTTTGAGCTCCCTCCAAAGATTCTCTATTGGGTTTAGGTCTGGAGACTGGCTAGGTCACGCCAGAACTTTGATATGCTTCTTACAGAGCCACTCCTTGGTTATCCTGGCTGTGTGCTTCGGGTCATTGTCATGTTGGAAGACCCAGCCTCGACCCATCTTCAATGCTCTAACTGAGGGAAGGAAGTTGTTCCCCAAAATCTCGCAATACATGGCCCCGGTCATCCTCTCCTTAATACAGTGCAGTCGCCCTGTCCCATGTGCAGAAAAACACCCCCAAAGCATGATGCTACCACCCCCATGCTTCACAGTAGGGATGGTGTTCTTGGGATGTACTCATCATTCTTCTTCCTCCAAACACGTTTAGTGGAATTATGACCAAAAATTTCTATTTTGGTCTCATCTGACCACATGACTTTCTCCCATGACTCCTCTGGATCATCCAAATGGTCATTGGCAAACTTAAGACGGACCTGGACATGTGCTGGTTTAAGCAGGGGAACCTTCCGTGCCATGCATGATTTCAAACCATGACATCTTAATGTAGTACCAACAGTAACCTTGGAAACGGTGGTCCCAGCTCTTTTCAGGTCATTGACCAGCTCCTCCCGTGTAGTTCTGGGCTGATTTCTCACCTTTCTTAGGATCATTGAGACCCCACGAGGTAAGATCTTGCATGGAGCCCCAGTCCAAGGGAGATTGACAGTCATGTTTAGCTTCTTCCATTTTCTAATGATTGCTCCAACAGTGGACCTTTTTTCACCAAGCTGCTTGGCAATTTCCCCGTAGCCCTTTCCTGCCTTGTGGAGGTGTACAGTTTTGTCTCTAGTGTCTTTGGACAGCTCTTTGGTCTTGGCCATGTTAGTAGTTGGATTCTTACTGATTGTATGGGGTGGACAGGTGTCTTTATGCAGCTAACGACCTCAAACAGGTGCGTCTAATTTAGTAAATGGAGTGTATAATGGAGTGTAATAAATGGAGTGGAGGTGGACATTTTGAAGGCAGACTAACAGGTCTTTGAGGGTCAGAATTCTAGCTGATAGCCAGGTGTTCAAATACTTATTTGCAGCTGTATCATACAAATAAATAGTTAAAAAATCATACATTGTGATTTATGGATTTTTCTTTTTTTAGATTATGTCTCTCACAGTGGACATGCACCTACGATGACAATTTCAGACCCCTCCATGATTTCTAAGTCAAGTCAAGTCAAGTCAACTTTATTTATATAGCGCTTTTAACAATACAGATTGTTTCAAAGCAGCTTTACAGTGTTAAACAGGAAAATAATGCAGCATAATTTTATTCAGCCGTCTAGCCATTCTGGAGAAAAAATGTCATCAGTTCGTTTAAATTATCATACAGTGACAGTGTGGGCTTTAAATCAGTAATTAGAGCAGTAATTTAGTTTATATGGTTAATTTAGTTTAATAATTAGATTTATTTCTATATTTAGTTGAAAAATTTTGAAAAATGTAGTGTCCCCAACTGAGCACGCCAAGCCAGAGGCAACAGTGGCAAGGAAACCAAAACCCCATCAGGTGACCTAATGGAGAAAAATAAACCTTGGGAGAAACCAGGCTCAGTCGAGGTGCCAGTTCTCCTCTGGCCAATTAGCAAACAGCGTATGATTATTATTCTGGAAACTTTACAGGTCAGAGGTCATAATAGATTGGAATATTCGAAGGATCGGAGGCAACACGCCGGAGATGGGTTTATTGAGGATGACATATCGATTTAAGTATTATTAAATTGTAATATTCGAACAATCGGAGTCATCACGCTGGAGGTTTATTGAGGATGCCGTGTCGACGATGCAATTTCAGGGGAGTCTAATTGACACAGTCTCTGCAGACACTTCAGGGTCCTGCGTTGGTCATGTCTGGGCGCAGGTCCACCATCTGATCTGGATACGGCCCGGATCCGGCTGACTGCAGTAAACCTCGGGATAAAACAGAGACTATCATTAGCGTAGATGCCATTCTTCCGATGATTTAACGAGTACATCAGGTGTTATGGGAAGTGTTCCCGGTTTCCGGCTGACCTAGTGAATGCAGCCTAACAATCATTTAGTTGATAAAGTGTTTTATGTGTATGCCAGAGTAAAGAGATGTGTTATTAGTCTAGATTTAAACTGACAGAGTGTGTCTGCTTCCCGTACAATGTTAGGAAGACTGTTCCGGAGTTTAGGTGCTAAATAGGAAAAGGATCGACCGCCTGCAGTTGATTTGGATATTCTCGGTATTATCAACTGGCCAGAATTTTGAGACCGCAGTCGACGTGATGGAGTATAATGTGTTAAGAGCTCGCTCAAGTATTGGGGAGCTAAACCATTAAGTGCTTTGTAAGTAATAAGCAAGATTTTAAAATGTATGCGATGTTTAATAGGCAGCCAGTGCAATGTTGACAGAACCGGGCTAATATGGTCGTACTTCCTGGTTCTAGTAATA
Organism: Gobio gobio; assembly: GCF_949357685.1. NCBI lineage: Eukaryota > Metazoa > Chordata > Actinopteri > Cypriniformes > Gobionidae > Gobio > Gobio gobio. Next base: position 23,771,019 of record NC_137115.1, on the reverse strand, counting down.
ACTCGAGCTGCTGCGTTTTGGACCAGCTGGAGTTTATTTATTAAGCGAGCAGGGCAACCACCCAGTAAAGCATTACAATAATCTAACCTTGAGGTCAACTGTTCAGCATTTTGCATTGAGAGCATGTGTCGTAATTTAGATATATTTTTAAGATGGTAGAATGCAGTTTTACAGATGCTAGTAATGTGGCTTTCAAACGAAAGATTGGTATCAAAGAGCACACCCAGGTTCCTCACTGACAACGAGGACTTGACAGAGCAGCCATCAAGTGTTAGACAGTATTCTAGGTTGCTACTTGTGGAGCTTTTTTGTCCAATAATTAAAAATGCATTTTTTTCTGAATTGAGATGCAGGAAATTACTGGTCATCCAATGTTTTATATCAGCTATGCATTCCGTTAATCTTGTGAATTGGTAAGTTTCTTCAGGGCGTGAAGAAATCTAGAGCTGAGTGCCGTCAGCATAATGAAAACTAACGCCATGCTTCCTAATGATATCTCCCAATGGTAGCATGTACAGGGTGAAGAGCAGCGGTCCTAGCACTGAGCCCTGCGGTACTCCATACTGAACTTGTGATCAGTGTGACATCTCTTCAAACTGATAACGGTCACATAGGTATGATTTAAACCATGGCAAAGCAATTCCACTAATACCTACATCATTTTCGAGTCTATTCAAAAGAATTTTGTGGTCGATAGTATCAAATGCAGCGCTAAGATCGAGTAACACTAATAGAGAGATACAGCCACGATCGGATGATAAGAGTAAATCCTTTGTTACTCTGATGAGAGCAGTCTCAGTACTATGATACGGTCTAAATCCTGACTGGAAATCCTCACAGATACCATTTCTTTCTAAAAAGGAACATAATTGTGAAGACACTGCCTTTTCAAGTATTTTTGACAGAAAGGGTAGATTTGAGATTGGTCTATAATTGACTAATTCTGTAGGATCAAGTTGCGTTTTTTTAATAAGTGGTTTAATAATAGCCAACTTAAAAGTTTTCGGTACATATCCTAATGACAAAGATGAATTAATGATATTAAGAAGAGGTTTTATGACCTCTGGTAGCATCTCTTTTAATAGCCTAGTCGGTATAGGGTCGAGCATACATGTTGTTGATTTTGATGATTTAACGAGTTTAGCCAATTCTTCTTCTCCTATAGCAGTGAATGAGTGTAATTTTTCCTCAGTGACACTACAATGCTCTGATGTGATACTGTAGTAGACGGCTGCATGGTTAATTTTCTTCCTAATATTATCAATCTTATATGTAAAGAAGTTCATAAAGTCATTACCGCTGTGCTGTTTACAAACATCAGAAGTTGAAGCTTTATTTTTGGTTAATTTGATTAATGTGTTTGTTTTCTTCCAAGAGAGTCGAGAAATAAGCAGGTCTAGCAGTTTTTACGGCCTTTCTGTATGCGATCATGTGCTCTTTCCACGAATTACGAAAGACCTCTAGTTTTGTTTTCTTCCAGCTGCGCTCCATTTTTCTGGCTGCTGTTTTAAGGGCCCGAGTGTGCTCGTTGTACCATGGCGTTAGACTATTTTCTTTAATCTTCTTTAAGCGCAGGGGAGCAACTGTGTCTAAAGTACTGTAAAAGAGAGAGTCAATAGTTTCAACATTGAGTTCTTCTAAGCTATCTGGGATGCTGAGGAGATGATACTGATGAGGAAGATTATTTAAAAAGCAATCTTTAGTGGCGGCAGTGATTGTCCTGCCATTTTTGAAGCGAGGGGACGGCTTTGCAGCCTTCGCTAAATTAAGTATACATGATACTAGGTAATGATCTGAGATGTCATCGCTCTGCTGCAGAATATCAACGGTATCAACATTTATTCCATGTGACAATATTAGGTCTGAAGTATGATTATGACGATGAGTGGGTCCTGACACGTGTTGCCTAACTCCAATAGAGTTTAGAATGTCTTTAAATGCTAATCCCAATGCATCTTTTTCGTTGTCTACATGGATATTAAAATCACCAACAATAAGTACTTTATCTACGGCCAGTACTAACTCAGATAGAAAATCAGCAAATTCTTTGATAAAGTCTGTATAATGCCCTGGTGGCCTGTATACAGTAGCTAACACAAATGTTAAACGGGGTTTATCATGTACACTACATAACGTTACATAAACCACCAAAACTTCGAAGGAATTATATTTGAAACTAGACTTCTGAGTAATACTGAAGATATTATTATAAATTACAGCAACCCCTCCCCCTTTACCTTTCAGACGCAGCTCATGTTTATAACAATAATCTTGGGTGGTGGACTCATTTAAAGTAATGTAGTCATCAGGTTTTAGCCAGGTTTCTGTCAAACACAGCACATCTAAATGATTATCTGTAATGATATCATTAACAATAAGCGCTTTTGGGGAAAGGGATCGAATATTCAGCAACCCAAGATTTATCAATTGTTCATCTGTATTATATCTGTTGTTTATTTGTTGGACATCAATTACATTTTTCCAGTTGAATAGTTTTGCTGTTTTTTTGTATTTACTAATTCGGGGAACAGACACAGTCTCTATATGATAATATCTAGGTGAAAGAGTCTCTATGTGCTGGGATTTATCTGACTCCGGTGATGTGAGACAGCTAGCAGACGGTCGGTTTAGCCAGTTTGTCTGCTTCCTGACCTGGGCCCTAGTGAGTCAAGGTTTAGTTCTAAGACTATGTGCCAAATTACTAGAGAGAAGAGCGGAACCACCCCAGGAGGGATGGATGCCATCCTTTTTCAACAGGTCAGGTCTGCCCCAAAAACATTTCCAGTTGTCTATGAACCCTATGTTATTTTGTGGACACCATGGCACAACCAGCCATTGAGTGATGATAGTCTGCTAACTATCTCATCACTCCTTTTTACAGGGAGCGGTCCAGAACAATAAACAGCCTCTGACATCCTACTAGCGAGTTCACACACCTCTTTAATGTTAATTTTGGTGATCTCCGACTGGCGAAGTCGAACATCATTAGTGCCGACATGAATAATTATCTTAGAGAATTTACGATTAGCTTTAGCCAGCACTTTTAAATTTGCTTTGATGTCAGGCGCTCTGGCTCCCGGTAAACATGTGACTATGGTGGCTGGTGTCTCTATTTTCACGTTCCAAGTAATAGAATCACAATGACTAGGGCACTTTCAACAGGATACTCAGTGGGTGCTTCGCTGAGAGGGGAGAACCTGTTTGATGTTCTAACCGGAACGGAAAAGTGATTTTTTTTTTTATCTGTGACTATGCCGTCTCATTGTCACCCACTTTCCCTGCCGCGGGGGCCCTGCAGCCGGAACCGAAGAATGTACAGAGTTCACTAAGCTATTCGCATCCAAATCAGTATCTAAAGCTGTTACATCCTCACTACTCTCAGATAAAGTATGGATGCGTGTTTCTAATTCTGAAATCTTCTCCGTCAGCCTAACTATCTCCTTACATTTATCACATGTGAAGCCCTGTTCGCCAACGGAGAAGCCTATACTAAACATACAGCATGTGGTGCAAGTAACAATGACAGGAGATGACATGACTTACCGTGTTTGTTGATTAATCAAACTTACCACAGTTGTTTACCGGACACTATTTACTTAGTGTCCGGCAAGGTTTAGAAACCTTTAGACATCAAACATGCCTTGGTTTAAACGCATAAAAGCAGTGTATCTTCTTTACAGAGCCATTTTGAGCATTTAAGATGGCTTTTACATCACACAAACATAAGCAATATAGGAAGCATGCATATACTTAAGAAATCATCATATATGTAATTTCTGGGATAGTTTAATTAAAGGCTAAATAAAGAGGAATGCTTGTGTATGTGCGTGTTGAGAGGATTCTCCGGCCATTCTCAACTTAGGGGTGAGTTAGAGGTTCTGGCTGATTAGGATCTGATTGAAGCTCTCACAGGACTAGTGTTGTTTTTGGCGGCCTGTTTTAATTTTAGTTTTAGTCTAGTCTTTGTGTCAAGCTGTCATTTTAGTTTTTATTAGTTTTAGTCATAGTCATACTCTTTTTAGTCTAGTTAAGTTTTAGTCAACTAAAAGTCTGAGCATTTTAGTCTTATTTTAGTCAGAATTATCTATGACTATTTTCATCTAGTTTTAGTCGACGAAAATTGTATTTTAGTCTCTTTTTAGTAATGCAATTCTATTTAACCCAGTCAATATAGTACAAGTACGTATTATAGAAAAAACTAAAATCTTCTTTTAGCTAAGACCATTTCAAACAATGTTATCTTATTATATTATTGTTACCTTTTATAGACTCAAGAAAACATCCATTCCAGACACGGAAGACGCTCTGATTTGAAGTTACAACATATTTATTTTACCAACTAAACATGTTACATTTAAATAAAATATTAAAAAACATTGAGATGTCTCTTAAGGTTTGTGGTGTTTTTTCCTGTGATTTTTGTGGCCACATTTCTCCCCATCTTTTTCCACAACACCCGTTTTATTTCCCACTTCAATGTAATAAAAGTTTTTCCAAATGTCTTAATTAATGCATATTTAATTTAATAATAGGAAAATAATATCCACATTATTATTTAATTATTTAAATCTGTTTAAAATTAGACCCACATTATAGCTAAAATGTTTTTCTGTCTTGTATTTTATCTCAAAATAAAGGATATAATTTTATTCCACATGGAAATGAGCAGAAATAAGTGAATACAGCCTTTTGAGGTAATCATAATGCTGCGGTTATTTTAATATATATAATTGCTGCCGTTATAACGGCCCATTTCAAATGTTTACGTGCTTTTTTTTCTTTCTTTTTTTTTTGAGCGGTGATTAAATCTCTTGATCTTGTAAATACTTGCCAATATTTCAGTAATACAAGTCTAGATCTTTAAAATGCATCCAAATAACAGCCGCACGGTGCTCTGCAGTGGCCAAAAAGGATATAAACCGTGAATTCTGAAGTGATATATTATTGAAAACTCAGAGATGTGGATTCAGACGGCACCACGCGACCTTGGTGTTTGTCAAACAGTAAGTTAGGTCATTCGGCCGGAGATTTTTACACGGGTGGTGGGAGAAAAACACTGATATTCTGGATGACGACAATAAAATCACTGACTAGCCCCTGTAAATGATGAAAACACCTTACGACCACGGGACAAACAATTACCGTCCGGAGTAGGGCTTACAAACCCCGACTGACCGCCCATCGGTCCCGTTCACTCACCGGAGCTGCATCTTCTATAATGCCGCTCGAGTGGGGTTTGAAGAGAGTGATGTGGCCTGCGTCTGCGCAGTGCGCCCTGATGCAGCCCCTGAATGAGACGCACATAAGTACTGCAAAATAATAATAAAAACACGACTTTTCGTCTCGTCTCATTTTCGTCAATGAAAATGAAGAGACATTTTAGCATAGTTTTTATTTTGTGAACCACATTTAGTCTCGTTTTTATTCGTCAACGTCACATGACCAGCATTTATGTTGCCTCTCGTCTCGTTTTCGTCACGTGATAAAGGTTCGTTGACGACGATATTTAGTCATACTTTTCTTTTACGAAAGCAACACTACACAGGACCATCATCGTAACTTCTGTTCACACTCTGGCTGGTCATTAACCAGTCAGTTGGAGCCATTGGAGCAGGGATTTAATTTATATGCAGAGCTGTGGAAGAGAAGAGCATCTCTTCTGTTCCTCAAAACGACTCATCCCTTTGATCCTATGAGAGCGAGACTCCAGATGCTACACTATAGCCGCGTTTCCACTGCAGGAACTATCCCCAGGAACTAGGAACTTTGGGGTGGTACTCGGTGTGTTTCGACCGCAGGAACCAGGGTCTAAATGAAGTTCCGGGTAAATATTTCCCCCTCCAAAAGGCCCTACTCCCGAGGTAGTACTTTTTCAAAGTTTGGGAACTTTCGGGGGTGGGACTGGGCGCTGAACATGCTGATTGGTTGAGTTCACGCAGCATTTTATTTCAACTGGCATTTTCAAATGTCTTTTGCGAGGTTCATTCTGCATTCAGTAAATATCAGTCTTGCTCTTTCTGTCCGATGGCACGCGTTGTCTCAGCCATCTCAAGGTCAATATCTGTTATAGCTGATAATAACATACGTTGTCTTATTTTAAATCTAGCTTTACGAGCTTTCAGAATATGCTTTAGTATCAGTGCTCGTCTCTTTCCCGCCGTTTTGTTAATTACATATTTAGTAAACCAATACATAAGCAAAAGCAGCGCTGCTTGCATCTCCTCCACTTGTTATTGTTGCAGACAGTATCGCACAAAAATTATTATTGTCCGTTGCTGACTGGGAGGAGCAGCCGCGCACAGTCCCACGTCTCTGGACTAATTTAAAAAAAAAAAAAAATTATTATGCAAACAGACAAGTACAATATTTACAAATGAGAAATTAGATGAACATTACATAGACCAACAAAACATACATTATGGTCAGTACGATTTGGGTATATATGCGTGTGTTTGTGTGTGTGTGTGTTCGTGTGTGTGCAACTGTAAGTGTACTTGGGTGTGAGGATGGAAAAATATATGAACAAAGGAGCATGTAGGAAAGTACAACAGACATAACCAGAAAAAGAAAAGAAAATTAACAAAATACAATAAATAATACTAATTTTAAATGACAAAAATAATGATGATGAAGATAGTAATGGTATCCCAAAAAAAATAAAAAAATAAAAATAAATAAAAATAAAAATAAATAAATAAATAAAAAATAAAAGGAAATGGAAAATGGGGTATGAGGAAGGTGACAACACTAAAAGTAATAGCAATATTAATAATAATAGTAATAATAATAATAATAATAATAATGAATCAAATTAATAAGAAATGATAAATAATAGTATTAGCAGTAGTAGTAGTAATGATAAACATATGAACAAATATACTTATTTCATCCGGAATGAGGGGGGGGTCTTCACGGTACTTTAGACCGCAGTGGAAACGCAGACAGTAGCAGGTCTGGGGGAAATAAAGTTCCTGTAAAAAAAGTTCCTGGTACAAATTGTTCCGGGTAATTACGGTGGAAACAGGGCTTATGTTTGTTTGATGTGCATTGTATTTGCACGTGCATAAAGTATGTGCATTGATTTGCCTTCTGAAGATGAACAAATGTCTTATTGGTTTGGAAAAAACATGAGGATGATATAAAATTATAGAATTTTTATTTTTGTGTGAAACCTTTAAATATTAATAATGTTGCTGCTGCTTTTTCTTTAGTGAGTAATTTGGCTCTTGTAAAGCCAGATAAAGCAAAAGCAGTGGAGAATTACCTGATTCAGATGGCTCGCTTTGGACAGCTTGGAGGAAAAGTAAGATGGCAGATGAAGCATCATTAATAATGTGTTTTAGAATGTACATTTTATAGCATTAAGTGGTTGTGTCTTTAGATTACAGAGGCTGGATTAATAGAGATCCTCGAGAAAGTCAGTCAACAAACAGAAAAGAAAACGACTGTAAAGGTAAGTACTTTTATGCTATCATTAAAAATCTGTTCTCGAGATTGTAAAAATTAAAGCAAGCTTGCAATTAAATTAAAGCAAGCGTTTAATTTTTTGTTTTGTTCCCAGTTTAACCGACGTCGTGTAATGGACTCCGATGAAGAGGATGATGACTAATATGCAGGTGTCATAAGTCAGCTGGGCTTTCTGTACTCATGGTACTTTTGGTATTCTGGTTTGACTGCTGACCAGGGATGACTATGACTGACAGATCTATTGTCCTGCCCAAAACACAATCATGGGCGAAGAACTTTGATCTGTGGTGATACAGGAACTCTTCATTTATGGTTAAATACGGTTTAGTCTTTTACTTTCTATTTAGTCTCTTAGATTCTCTTCATTTTTCTTTGCCTCAAAACAACACATTGCAGCAATGCTGCTATACTTTTAGAGACTTTTTTTTTTGAAAATGCAGTGGACATATTATTGCAATAATTGGAACTGGCCTCATATCTTAGATTTTGTGGACTTTTTTGAAGAAAACGTATATGTGCAACTGTTTACATAATAAAATCCTGAAACAACATTTTGAGAAATTCTTATTACATCAGCATTTGTGAGACGCATTGCTTGTCTCACACTGTGTACTAACCAGACAAGGCCCAACAAAGCAACACATGATAAAAGGTATCTCTTAATGTTAATATTTTTTTGTGTGTGTATTAACAGGCCATGATTGTGCTGAGCGTCTCAACATTTTGTAGATCACCTGGTTTCTAATTTTAGCAATGTCCAGGAAGCTGCTGCGTATTCCAAGTGACTGTTACAATTGTTTGGTTATTGATTGTATTGTGTAAGAGTTGAATCAGATCAAATAATAACTCAACGGGGAATTGAATTCCAATGAAAGAGACTCGAATTACATATAAATAATTCAGCATTAATGTTTAACACCTTAACTTATTCGTCCACCGATATGTAAGAACTTAAAGAGGACTCTGTTAAAGGGAAACAGATCTATTTAGCTCGAATGAATGAATTAATTCATAGGGAATTTTGAGAGAGTCTATTTTACGGCCGAGCAAATGACTTGTCCAACGTTCATTTGAATGGTCCGTATAATATCCGAACAATAGTGAAACACTATTTAACAGCCAGGTAACATAGATCGGCAGTTCAAGACATTAAATTCGTAAGCACATAATAAAGAACACTTATCTTTGAATACAAACAGAACTTTATTGATTACTCTAACACATAAAACTAATATCTAACATAAACACACACACTCGCACATTCACACGCGTTGCAGAAAGGAAGAAAGAGAGGAAAGAATGAGTTTTAAGAGAGAGAAATTATGAAATCCTGAGCAATATATGCATTTATGACACATGACCTGAAAAATCATCGATCATTAATTTACCCTCCTATCGTTTCTTAGGCGAGGTTATTCATTTTGATCTCAATGCACCAGTTCCGTTAGAATCTGGAGGTATTACTTGCGTTTGTGTCTCGTGTAGTCTTTGAGTGGGGATTCCCTGGAGAGTGGTTTTCCCAGTGATTTGCTGAAGGTCGTGTCTTTTGAGCAACGTCTTGGGAAGCCAATCACGTGGTGTGTTGGCGGCTGAATGGAAGTCTTGTGGGCGTTGTTTGAAGTTGAAGCGCGCTGCTGTTGTAGATTCGTTGAGAAACTTTGCGGCGAAACTTAACAGAACTCGAGACTTAACAGAAAGAAAATAAACTTAAGTAAAAGAAAGGAAAGTGAGAGGAGGGTATTCAGATGGCCCGAATTAAATCGATGTTTAACCCATTTTCTCTGATTTTGGTCTGCCACGATCGTCTGATCGTCTTCTTGGGCGTACTCTGGAACTGCGCTGCGAACAGCTCTCGACTGGGCTGAGACTCAACTGGGCAGAACTCTACTCGTGTTCTGAGATTAAAACTCAAATATTTGCCCATCCCCTGGATGGGTTCTAGCCAATTAGGGATAATCTTGGCTCGGGGATGACTGTGTCTCCACCCCTCCCATAAAATTAGGTTATCTGTGGTCATTTAGTTTCCTGCTCTTAAGCAGAGGGTAAATTTAAACCTAATTTCTTACTATAATATGAACATGATCCATTCTACAAAGATTTCATTCAACTCATCTGTTGGATTATACACAAACAAAAGAAAAGATACCAAGCACGATGCCTTTTCGTTCACACATTCAATAGTTACATAATTACATGAATTGGGAGTGATATACATGCATAATGGTCATGTGTATCGGTTGTAGACACACTAACAAACTATGCCGTCGAAGGCTATTTGAATGCAAATCCAATAATCGATGACTTGAATGCAAATCCAATAATCGATGATTTGATCTTGTGATCACACTGAGTCTTTTGTCTTTAGCCCTATTCGCACGGGATTAGTATTATCTGGGGACCTCTGGTGATTTTTAATAATTACAGAGAATGCCTGTGATCTTAATCCCATGCTAATCAGCCATGTCTGTAATTTGTAAAGTAAAAAATCCCCCGCAAATTACCTACCATATTTCGCCGAACACCGAGGTCCTGTGATAACATTAGTCCCGTACGAATCAGCATCTCTGTGATTTGCCGGGATTAGGCGGATCGTATATAATTTTTGCAAGGTTTTTGTGTCCTGTGCGCATTTTTATCTATATCTTTCACGAAGAATGGCGCTAGGCTGCATATAATGCACACCGTTATGAATTCCCGTGCGGCCGCGTGGATTATACTTTCACTTTAGAATGAGCAATTTGGGAGTAAATTGCTTGAATGGTGTGTTTAATATTATTCTTAATGAAAAACACAAAAACAGAACAGTACAATGACAAACTCGCTTAAATGGCGCTTTCACATTTTGCTTTGAAACTGAATCTTCCGCCGTATATTGCTCAGTTAAGTGTTTAATTTGATACGATACGACTGTTTATAATTTCATACAGCTATATCTATAATGAAAAAACATTTACAAGTCTTGACATCATATCCAGGAGATAGTCAGTAAATTCGAGTAAAATCACAGGCTTGCTTATCCCGTGCAAATGCGCAACGCAAAATTCAGATGTGGGGGAGTCATTTCTAAATCACACGAGGTCCCCAGATAATACTAATCCCGTGCAAATAGGGCTATATAGGGTTTTTGTCAGAGTTCATAGGCAAAAAGTAATTAAGGTAATTAAGTAGTATCTCCAGGCAGAATGGAGTCTACGTCTCTCTGGTGATAGATGGTTGATTTCCTGGGGTCTGGAGTTGAATTGGGCTTTGTAAGGGGATGTTTGCGACCACAATTCCTACAATTGTCACGGGCCATTTTCGGGCTCACTGTGGGAAGGCAAATTGCTTGTCGCTGGAATATTGTCGTACGTGTTTCGGGCACAGTGCTAATGTGCATATCTCAATGTGTCACTAGGCCCTTTTTAAACTCCCCCCCCTAAACTTCTACCCAGCGCCCCTAAAAATGTGTGATTATACATATGTAACCTTTATAACATGAAATTGGCGGGAGGCTTCGGCTTCGTCCCGTCTTTTAATCAGTGTGTTCTTCAATCCGCAGCAGCTTCAAGCAGAAGAGCGCACATCAGAAGCAGAGCGTTAATCTGAGCCTCATTGGTCTGTCACAGCACGTCAATGTCAAAATATTTGAGAAAACCAATCAAATCAGAGTAGGCAGACTTTATGTACGCACAGATTCTGCTTAGGCTGAGCGTGAATTTTAGCAGCATGAATTTTACAGGGTTCCTACGGGGTTTGGAAAAGTATGGAATTTGATTTGAGTAATTTCCAGGTCTGGAAAAGTATGGAAAAAATAAATCAGAGTATGGATAAATATTTATGTTTCCAGACTATTGTCCCTATTTAGTTTTCTAAAAATAAAATTAAGAATTTCTAAATGTATATAATAAATATATAATATATACAATTGTTTTTTTTTTCATGCCGTTTGGATCAGTCTGCCAGGGCTGCCGATCATTTTTACACTTGATCTGCTGGAGTTTAGTTGTTAGGCGGCAGTTGCCATCACAACGCCCCTACCTCAAACTTCTTGACTAAAAACACCTGGAACGTTGTGCTTGATTTTTTCATTTGAGTGTGGACTTCACGGCAAACAAAATGGGAAAATGCAAGTTTTCCGAGGGCTGGCTTGCCGATCCTAAATATAAAGCCTGGTTAGCCAAAGAATTCAAATTTACAAAGAAAGCTATTTGCAAACTTTATGTCAAATCATTTGACATCTCCAACATGGGGGAGGCGGCAATTGTAAGCCATATGCTAGGCCAAAATAGTAGTGGGAAGTTCGGATCAATTTACTGACTCGGCTCTTTGAATCTCGTTCAGCAAAATGAACAAATCTTTTTTCAAGTCATTTAGTTCGTTCATGACATCAACGTCGCAGCCACGCTCGTGCATTGTGGGCATTGTGCTTCGGGAGACCCGAGTTCGAGTCCTGCCTCATGGACTTTTCCCAATCCCGCCCCCCTCTCTCTCCCTCCTTACTTCCTGTCTAGCTACTTTCTATCCTATCCTAATAAAAGGCAAAACCGCCAATACTAAATCTTTAGAATGTAACATACTTGTTAGCAGTTGAATTTTAAAACAATTTATCAGAACAAGTTGAATATGGTTGGAAAAATCTGTAGGGAAGTCTGGAAATTTGAGTCTGGAAAAGTATGGAATTTTGAAATGAAAATTGTGTAGGAACCCTGATTTTAGCAGCACGACTCGACGTCAAGTGCGAGATATGTAAGTTGCTAAACTAAACATTTCACATTTGACAGCTGCTTCTTTAAGTCAGAAATGTTAAACAAATAAAAATATAAACTTTTGTCTAATTTCGCCATTTTGAATTGAAATAGGCCTATGTAATGTCATTTATAATATAATTAACAAACAAGAAATATTAACAAAGCCGTTTTCTTCAGATTAGGCATGGTAATGTATGTGTAGTAATGCATAATAGTAGTGAAAGTGTGCATATTGTAAATTTAATATTATTCCATTTGTAGCATTCAGTAAATAAAAAAGCTCAGTTTTTTCAGCCTGCATTGGGCATAAGATTAGTAATGAATGTGTGCATATTGTGAATTAATTAAATACATTTAGTTACCTAGCTTTCCTGGTAGCCTTCAGTAAATGAACATGTCTATGAAAATGTTTAATAAAACATATAAATATTAGTTAAACATATGTTTACTGTCTTCACTGACGAAAATGGAAAAACTTTATAAGTCATATCTGCCCACTGACATGGTTTTCAAGCTATTGTTATCTCATTTTTTGGCGTTCAGAACATCTTAAAATGCACATATGTAGTAATTGCTTTATAAGTAATAATATCCAATATCCTAATATGCATACTAATAAGCTACTAGTTAATAGTGAGAATTGGACCCTAAACTTAAGTGTTACCATTTTTGTTTCATACCCTCACTGGGGGCTGAGCCCCCCTAAAATGAAAATCCTAGAATCGCCCCTGCTAAGGGGGCTTTCACACTGAGCACGTTTCTTGCTAAGTCCGAGCGAGATCGAACTCTGGTGTGTTTGCATTCATCTTGCATCATCACAAAAGTGCACGGCGCATGATAGATAACAAAACGTGGCACAATATTGTCTGAACCAATCAGAGTCACAATAATTTATTATATTGAATAATCAAACCCACTCCAATCCAATCCAACAAACTGTGTGACCATCCATTACGTACTTCCCAAGAACAGAGAAAAAGGTTCTCGCTCCCAGGGCTGCGAGAACAAAATGATGTAATTTTGTTCTCACAGCCCTGGTTTGGGAGTTCTCACAGCTTGTTCTCAACACATCATCTAAGCAGAATTTTTTCTTGTGGGTGTCCAAGAACTATTGTGTGATTGGTCAGAAATTTAAAGTGGGCGTGGATAACGCGGAGAAGCAGAAATGTTCAGCACCTGCTTTTCTCGTGAAGTATGGAATGTCCTGCTCAGAACGAACTTTGTTCTTGCCACCTTGAGAAAACGAACAAATGTCTTTGTTCTTGCGGAGTATGTACTTTAGAGTTCTGTGATCTGTTGCTGCAATTTTCCAATCAACTTTGAATAAGAGACAAATCTTAATAATTTAATAAAATGGTTTATTCTTTTGCAAAAGAAGAGTCAACAGTCGTACAGCCATCCTAAATGTCTGCAGAGCATTGCCTGCATGTCATAACAAAAGTGCAGCTCTTATAGTTGGTTCCAAACAAGGTCACCCTAAGCCCTCCTGTAAATTTCCACACATTGCTAGAATCAGAAGCACTTACCCAAGTTTGCTGTTCATTTTAAGTCTGATCCCTAAGATTGGGCCTTCTATGTCTTCATATCTCCTCACAAACATGTTTTTCATGCACTACGTGTGGAACATGTCCCTTTACCTAGTACAATTCTGTATGAATATATGCAAATCAACATTTCATGCACAATGTTTAATCTTATGGCTATGATTACATTTTTCCCATAACAGAACCATCCGCCGAAACTGCAACTAACAGGCAGAGCCAGGCCTCTGGTTACCATCTGATAAGACTGGTTTACGACCAGAAAGAATGCAGAGCTTTCATCTGGACTTGAATCAGTCCATTGTAAGACTTAGGGACACGCATACTTTCTATAAAAAAAAAGACTTCTTTCATTAACTCATAGGAAACCTTTATGAATGAACATGCGAACACCTGGACATTGTGTGTATGATTATTACTGTCTTATATATTGTTTTTGGTATGGCATACTGTTTTATTCAAGCCTTAAGATATAATTATTAGATAATGTACACTTTTCCTACTCCAGTTGCATAATTAGAACACATACATTATTTTATCCACTTGTTAAGTCATGACATAAGGAACGCCGTTTCTGGGTCTAAGTCTCAACAACTATCTCCAATATTTAGAATTTGGACTGCAGTACCTATTTTTACCACTAGATGTCAATCCTACAAACAAGATCTCAATGACGGTTGATTTATGTTCCGTTATGAGATTTCAGTGACAGTTGGTTCCCTTTCGAGAGGTCTCTCGTATTTCATTATGGGAAAACGTACTCGGTTACTTAACGTAACCTCGGTTCCCTGAGATAAGGGAAGGAGTACTGCGTCGAAGACGCTATATGGGTAGGTTCTCCTACTCTCGAATATACTGAAGTAATTGTAAAATCACGCAGTGCTATTGCCCAGTCAAAACAGTGTTGAGACATCTCGCACGCTATTGGCTGGCCAGTGGGAACTGCATGAACCAATGGCAAAACAGCGTAATCTGAGCGAACCAATGGGCACAAAGCCCGTGAAAGGGGCATATAAAACACGCTGTAACTGTCAAAAACGTCAGGTTAAATCGACTGAAGCGACGATCTATGGTCCTCGCTGATAAACAAACAAGATCTCAATGATGGTTGATTATGTTCCGTTATGAGATTTCAGTGACAGTTGGTTCCCTTTCGAGAGGTCTCTCGTATTGCGTTATGGGAACTAAATTTCTCGAGAATATGAAGCAAAAACCTTATTCTATAAAGTGTCTATGTAAAATGCAGTACGGCTGCACAGCAGATAGAACAGCGCGAGCTGCGCGCTGATTGGCTGTGCTGCGGCAACTGCAGGAACCTATGGTGAGGCGGCTGAGAGAGCGAACCAATAGGGGTCGCTAGAAAATCCCGCCGAACAAGGTCGTTAGAATTAGCATATTGAGGCTATAAAAGACCATGTTCTGCCATAGGAATTCAGATTTAATTCCCGCCTGGTCTCAGAGCATACAAGGCTTTACTCGTTCCTTTCAGGACCAGCTTCACTCTTCCTCTTCTCTCGTTCCGCCGTGCGGAAGAAGCGCCGCGGACAGAGAATGCTAGAGTATACGAGCGAACTCGAGCCGAAGCTGTCCTCTTCTCTCAGTGTCCCGCCGCGCTGAGAAGCGCCGCGGGCAGACGGAGCTCTCCTCACTCTTCCTCTTCCCTCATTCCGCCGCGCGGAATAGCGCCGCGGACAGAGAATGCTAGAGTATACGAGCGAACTCGAGCCGAAGCTCTCCTCTTCTCTCACTGTCTCCCGCCGCGCTGAGAAGCGCCGCGGGCAGACGGAGCTCTCCTCACTCTTCGCCACTGCACAATACAATGAATCACAAAAAGAGCTTTGTCTATGTAGGAAATGTGCCCACTTTACAGTCTGCACCCCTGCAACCAAGCACTTTTCACACGGCGCACTCGCACTGAATGTGAGGCGCGCGTCCACTGCAAAATCTGAGCCTCCAAACAATCTCCACTGTGTTACAAACTCACAGTGTTACAGCACAAAGCAACCGGGTTACCGGGTCCCTATTACTAAGCGGCCCGCCCCCGAATCTAATTCAACCCTTGGCTTCACGAGCCCAGGCCTGGCAGGCCATTCCTGGTATATCAAATTGGGTGTTGAACATAATAAAACGAGGTTACTCACTACAGTTTGCTCGCAGACCCCCGCGCTTTCGCGCCGTGGTCAAAACCTCAGTGAAAAGCAGCGTGAGTAACGTGCTCTGCGCCGAGGTGTCGAAACTGTTGAAAAAGGGAGCGGTGGAAACCGTGCACCCGGCACAAAGTGAGTCAGGCTTTTACAGTCGCTACTTCCTCGTCCCGAAAAATTGGATGGTGGCCTCAGGCCCATCCTAGATCTCAGGGCACTTATGACGCGCTCGTTCAAGATGCTGACAGTGAAACAAATCCTCGCGCACATTCGCCCGGGGGATTGGTTTTTCACAGACCTGAAAGATGCCTACTTTCACATTCAGATAGCACTCCGTCACGGGCCATTCTTGAGATTCGCCTTTGAGGGTCAGGCTTACCAATACACAGTCCTGCCATTCGGGTTATCCCTGGCGCCTCGCACTTTTACGAAGTGCATGGATGTAGCCTTAGCCCCACTGAGGCTGAAAGGCATGCGGATACTCAACTACCTCGACGATTGGCTTGTCATAGCCCAATCAGAGGCACAGTTGACGATACACAAGTCCTGGTTCCTCAACCATCTAGAATGTTTGGGTCTCAGGATCAATATCGCCAAGAGTTCAATGTCTCCCACCCGGAATATATATTTTCTGGGTATGGCCATAGACTCAATATAGATGAGGGCGCGGCTTATGTCACAGCACGCCCTCTCTATTCAGAACACGGCGGCGTCATTCAAAGCTGGTGCGTACATTCCTCTCAAACGTTTTCAGAGGATGCTAGGTCTTATGGCCTCGGCAGTACTCAAACTGGTTCTATTACACATGCGCCCCCCCTTTAACGCTGGTTGAATTCCTGCGTTCCGGCTCGCGCATGGCGATCAGGCCAGTTTCGCATCAAAGTGAACCACAGCTGTGTCAAGCTCTGGCTCCTTGGAAGGCGATCACCTGGTATCAGACAGGTGTGATTATGGGTACAGTTACGAAATAGAAAGTGGTCTCGACAGATGCGTCCAACCTAGGTTGGGGCACCCTACACGAGGGCAAGCCAGTCTCTGGCCAATGGGCAAATTCAGAGAAAAGGCTGCACATAATCTGTCTAGAGATGATAGTGGTCATCCTATCGCTGAGAGCTTTCCTTCGGTACATAAAGGGTCACCACGTCCTGGTCCGAATGGACATGTCAGTGGTATCCTATATAAATCGCCAGGACGGTCTGAAATCAGGCTCTCTACATTCCATGGCGAAACACCTCCTTTTATGGGCAGGGCACTACCTGAGTTCCCTGAGAGCGGCTCACGTGCCAGGTATCCTGAATCAGGGTCTGGATATGTTATCCAGAAGCGGCATTCCCTTGGGGGAATGGTCCCTTCACCCGCAGACAATTCAGCTGATTTAGAGCACCTTCGGCAAGCGAAAATGGATCTTTTCGCCTCATAAGACAATGCTCACTGCCCGATAATTTCTCCTGACACAGGGATGCGCTGGCCCATGTCTGGCCCAGACACCCTCTGCATGCTTTTCCTCCGATCGCGATGTTCCCACAGGCCATAAAAAAGATCAGGAAAACCGAATCCTATTAATAGCCCTGTTGTGGAAAAACCAAATATGGGTCTCCGAACTGACTCACATGTCAGACACAGCCCCATGGCCAATTCCGCTGAGGAAAGACCTTCTCACGCAGGCTAGAGGGAAAATCTGGCATCCTTGTCCCAAACTGTGGGCCCTCCACTTATGGCCCATCAACGGATACCCGGGAACCTCTCTGAAAGAGTCCTGAATACTAGTTCTGAAGCTAGAGCCCCCGCAACCAGGCGGCTCTATGCACTGAAATGGTCTGCATTCTCGAACTGGTGTACAGCACGAAACCTCGATGCACACTTGTGCGAGGTGGCAGAAGTGCTCGCCTTCCTTCAAGAGCTAATGGACGCGGGTCGTTCCCCCTCCACGCTTAAAGTATACGTTACAGCCATAGCAGCTTATCATGCTCAGGTCGCGGGACAATCCCTGGGGAAAAGCGAGCTTATTGTACGCTTTCTTAAATGGGCCAGGAGGCTGAACCCGCCTCGCAAACCGCTCTACAAGCTGGGATTCTCTCTATTTAATAGGTATTGCCTGTTCTTATTAACTAAGACCCGATTTCTTCCGGTCTTCCTGTTACACATATAAACTGTGTTCACTAGCATGTGTTATACTACATAATTATAAAACCCGACTATGTCCGGTCATAGTTTCTATAATCATATGGCCCGATTCTATCCGGCCTATATATTCATTATGCCCTTATAGGAGGCCCACTTTGTTGGCCTCCCTGGGACTCACTGTTACCCACCTTATGTGCCTCAGGGTCTCCTCAGGCCACAATTTGGGTAGGTTAAGCACGCACAGCGTTTTAAATTGGGTTCCCATAACGCAATACGAGAGACCTCTCGAAAGGGAACATACTCAGTTACTCACGTAACCTCGGTTCCCTGAGAGAGGGAACGAGTATTGCGTAACGCGCCGTGCTTGTGCTTCTCAGGGTATCGCTTCAGTCGATTTTAAACCTGAATTCCTATGGCAGAACATGGTCTTTTATAGCCTCAATATGCTAATTCTAGCGACCTTGTTCGGCGGGATTTTCTAGCGACCCCTATTGGTTCGCTCTCTCAGCCGCCTCGCCATAGGTTCCTGCAGTTGCCGCAGCACAGCCAATCAGCGCGCAGCTCGCGCTGTTCTATCTGCTGTGCAGCCGCACTGCGTTTTACATAGACACTTTATAGAATAAAGTTTTTGCTTCATATTCTCGAGAAAAGGAGTTTTCCCATAACGCATTACTCGTTCCCTCTCTCAGGGAACCGAGGTTACGTGAGTAACCGAGTATGTTTTGTTTCGTTACTAGAATTTAATGACGGTCAGTTTTGTTCGGTTATGAGATTTCAATGATGGTTGGTTTTGTTCTGTTATGAGATGTCAACCCTTACGAAAAAGAACCAGGGTTTTACTACAAATAAAACCAAAAAACCATGGTTATTAGTTGAAATGGTAACCACAAATTAACCATGGTTTTGCAACTCTAACCATAGTTTAACCATGGTATTTGTGGCAAAACTGTGGTTATATAAATAGCAATCAATTGAATCAATCAAAGCCAAAAAAACATGGTTACTACATTTTTACTACAATAAAACCATGGTTAATTTTCGTAAGGGAATGAATTTAACTATTATTACTCTTTTTAACAGTGGCATGCACACTCAAAACACGCCCCTGCTCCAGCGGAGGTCTGTGCATGCCACTGCTTTTTAATTACATAAATGTCTCATTATAACACCTAAAAACTTTTAAAACTCTGAACCAATGATTTACAACAAAAGTTCAACCAACACATTGAGTGGTTTAGTAAACTGAGGGGGGAATGTTTTGTAAAAAAAAAAAAAAAAAAAAAATTTTAATATATCAATAATAATAAAAAGTCCTTCCATCACCAGAAGTATGTGTGTATTTGATTGTCAAAATATTTGGTATCTGGAACAAAAAAAATCATAGATAGATAGATAGATAGATAGATAGATAGATAGATAGATAGATAGATAGATAGATAGATAGATAGATAGATAGATAGATAGATAGATAGATAGATAGATAGATAGATAATTCATAGTCTAATATATGATGAAGTGGATGATATATTAGTTTGGTTCAATATATTATAACTGATTCTACAGCACGAGATCCAGCATTGCAACAATTGGATATTATATATTTTACAAATACTTTGTGCACAAAGTTTATAAATACGATGTACTTCAGACTCACACAGACATCAAGAATCAGCATATGAATCTCAACAATGGTGACAATCAAAAAATGCTTCATGCCACAATGCATGCTGGGAGCCATGGATGAGTTTTTGCTATGCTGGCCCAGCATGCACTGCAGCATGTTCTCTTTGAAGAAATTTGGAAGAAGTCGAATTCAATCTCTCAGAGTCGAAGTTCCAGGTCTCAGAGATAAAAAACTTTATTGCATGAACAACAAAGTGAGATGCCAGCTGAACATCTAATTTTTCCATAGTAAAACTCCATCATTTATCCATTATTCTCCATATATTTATCTCCCTTCATCCAATGGGCACCCTTCCAGCCCTCCTTTCTCTTCTAACTCCACCTTGCGATTACACAATACCATCTTATGATTTCGCAACACTTAAATGCAAAGCTCTGCATCTTTCAAGATTTATTGTGGAAAAACCCCAGAGCTCTTTACATGTGAGGTACCATTCTCTTAATGCTCCACTGGTCATCTAGGCCTCACTTCCGTGCCCATACACCAAATTATGTAATATCCCAGTAGTTTGCCATGTTCTTCCAACACCCTTTCATTACAGAAGGCAGAAGGCCTAGTCATAATCTTATTGATACATAATCTTGTTTATATCATATAATCAGTGTAATCATATAATCAGTGTAATTCTCCAACACATCCACTCTTTGGGACTTATTATAGTCCCACACCTATGCCCTCTCACCAAAGTATGTCCACTCAAGTCCAGTCTTCTCTGTTCCTTATCCTACCTATGGCCAATATCCAGCCATCCATCCTATCGTTTCAACATACCTTCCTCATGCGGACACACTTTGATTGGAGTATGAGGCCAAACCTTTCCCCCTTTCTTTGCTAGGGTGGAGTAAAAGACCTCACCTCCCTGTCTAAAACATCTGCCAGGGGATATCCTCTCATTACATCAGTGTTGCCTACTCACTACAGTAGATACAAATTTTCAGTGAATCATTATTTCAATAGACAGTATATCAGTGACTTGTATCATAAGTAGTTGATTATATAATCGTCCCATGATGCCAGATTCCGGTGCTTCCGGTGGTCTGGAGCGCTATCTGGGCTGCTCCATCGTTGCCAGGTGTGCTCTGGTCCTGCCTAGAGTGCCTACCTGGTGTTGGGGCTGACAGTGGGTTTTTAAACCACCAGTAGAGTCAACCCAGCTGCTAAGCACTGATGTGCTCGTTGATCCTCTTATTCTTTGGCTTTCACAGAACTTCATATCATATTTAAAAAATTGCAATATAAACTTTCATATGTGCTCTTTTTCCTCATGTGATATAGAAAATATTAAACCTTTCAAATCATTCCCTTTAAATCTTGTTGCATAATCTCGTAAGACGGATAATGACCTGCTTCAGACCCTCAAATGTCCCCTCTTAGTTACATTTGAAAATATTATGAGTATAAAAATAATAAAACATTGTGTGGGAAGGGGCTCTTTTTATGAAAACAAACAAAAGAACGTTGCGTTCCTATTCTTTCTCTGTTAAGAGATCAATGAAATCTCGTAACAGAACTAAACTGTCATTGAAATCTCATAATCGAATAAAACGACCGTCAACTAAAACACTTTAGATGGGTGCAACATCAGGCTCGATCGACGAGAGTTGCTGACAATTGAAACATGAAGACACAAGCGCGAGCGTCACTACGGGAAGCAGACAGTAGGCGTTTCTCAATGTCAAGGAAGGATCCTTGGAAGCCAGAATTCCGAGGATGCTACGTCATCGACGTCCGTCGAAGGGCTGTTCCAATGTCGAGGATCCTCGGAATTTCAACCAAGGTCTGAGTCCTTCGTTCGAAAAATATGCCATATACAGGAAAGGATGCATACGAGTAGACTTTGCGCACTTGGCGTTCTCAAATCACCCGCAATCCTATGCGCGCAGCTTGCTATCTTGTTCAAAAAATACAAAATATCGGACGTTGGCGGAGTCAGAGTGTTAACGGGGCAATATGCTTTCAAGTGTAAGTATTTACGTTACCAAACATTTGTTATAACCGTAGTAAATATAAGTAAAGTTTAACTTTTAAATGCCAGTACAAATCACAACCGTATTGATTATACAAATGACGTTATTGATGGCTAACGGACCTTTTCACTGACGTAATGAGGCTGACGTGCACTTGCAAGCCTGTTCCATTTACTTGTTCTCCGAATGCTAAAGAGGAGCCTCACCTAGCCTCTGAAGGAAGTGACTTGGAAGGACTAGTCCTACAGAGGAAGGATCCTTGACATTGAGAAACACCTAGTGTCCGACACTGTCTGCTTCCCGTAGTGACGCTCGCGCTTGTGTTTGCACACTTTACCACAGATTAAGTGAAATAAATGTTGTTTCAGAGACATTTTCATTCAATACTTTATGTAGGCCTTCTGCTTAATACAGAGTCTGTTTGTAAAAGAATAAAGTTCAACATAGGCCTATACTATGAATTAAGTGCAAGTCGGCCAAAATTTCTAACCGGCATGCACTGCTTCAAGTCAACTGCCGATCGGTCTGCACAGCACTGCATGAAGTCAAACGAGCCTAATGAAACATAAGATAACCCTGAAACTTTGCAGATTATTGTAAGTAAAAAGTTATTGACCTTTATGTTTATGAAAATGTAAAAGTATTATTTTTTTTATTATATTATTAAATATTTCTATTTTAAAATATATTATACAAAACATGTCAGACTTTAAAACTGCAAATCTAAGCCACAAACCTGAACAAGTTCCCCATTCTATTTGATTTACTCAAAATTAGCTTTCAGTAAGATTTTGTTTGTGCACAGTACCAAACTTTTCCACTAGATAACATCCAAGTTCCATTGGTATAAGAATGCACCCATTTCCTTGTGGTTTGAGTGATCTGAACCATATATTTCAATAATTTGTTATAATATTTATAAAGCAGACATCATATTCAGAAGTAGTTTGCGCAGTATGGTAATATTTTATTTGAATTCAACCTCTAACAAACATATAAAAGACATGCAAAAAGAATCCGGGTGTGCATCACAAATGTAGAATCTATCGCTGTCTTTCTATTGCTCTTTCATTTCTATCGAAAAATAGGCGGCAAATATAGACTTTAGACTAAGATATTATTGTTATAAAAATATAATTGGCAGACGGATGACAGTTTTAAATAATAGTGGCTAAAAATCCATGCATGTTCGTTTTAATATATATCCTCCTGGGACCCAGGAATAGACTTTTGTCCACTGTAGTGGACATTATATTTTAGTGAATTTCTCTGACATCATACATGTCACATGTCACAGTCTGGATGTGCTGTAAAGAGCACATTCAGGGCTTTGCAGAGATACCAAATGTTTGGAGGTTTCACTTGGTCTTTAAAAACGGTTGACATTAATGTTTAGCACTCTTATGGAAATATGATATTTTGTGTTTAGGTTTATTTAAGGTTTGACAAGGCAGGATATTGCAGTACAAAACCCTGAAATGTGTCAAACATAACAAATACTCCGAAACAACCATTATATACCTGGTTTAAAACAAGCTAAAAAGCATAAAATCAAATAATTCTGACATAATATTATCATTAACTTCTGTGAGGTAATACAACACAAATACGCAGAAAAAGACTTCATACAATCAAACACATAAAAGTTATTTGTAAAGCAGTTTAAGAGCACGTGGGATAAAAGAAAGTTCATGTCTTTTTGTTTTACTCCTGGGCATGACAAAATTCCTGCGCTGCCGCAATAAATAAGTAGGTGTTGGAGCCACAGACAGGAAGCAATGCAGTGGTGATGAGCTGTCCTTAATTGATTTAGTAAAAGTACGTAATGTGGCTTCATCACGTCTCTCACTCAGTGATGGGAGTGTTAAAGTCGGGATACCTATTATCCGGCAGCAACGATTTTGCACCCTCTCTAACTCATCAGAGAGACCTTTAGGTAGACCACCGTGCTAGCGTACTCCAGAACTGGCTGTATAAAAGTTAAATATATTTGTGTTAGAACATCACAAGGGAGACCCGCTTTTTTAGCAACACAAAGATAATAGATTCTAGGACGTACTTTCATTATCATGTACTTAATGTGAGCGTCCCATGACAGATCAGAAGAGATATGAACTCCAAGCAGTTTAAAGGTGGAAACTCTTCTAAGTACATGTCCTGAAATAACAGGAGAAGAAGGACAGGGAATGTTTTCCTCCCTCCTACCACTGATGATCATGTCCACTGTCTTTAGTGCCATTCATTGCCAATGTAAATTCCTGTCCCCATTCCGACACTGAATCCAAGGCCTTCTGGGTAAGCCAAGGAAGAGATCCCATTAGAAGCTCAGTGATTGTTAGATCATCGGCATATTTCACAGGAATTACTGAAGGAGGCAGACAAGAATCCAAGCTGTTTACGCAGATGACAAAAAGCAGGGGGGATAGAAGTCCCCCCTGAGGAACACCAGCTGGAATTAAGCAAGAGTTAGACACACAGGTGCCCCACTTCACCTTTTGCTCTCTGTTACTCAGATAGCTTCTTACAGTGAGCCAGAGGGGTCGTCTGATATTCAAGTCAGCTAAAACAGGAAGCAATTTACAGTGATCAATAGTGTCAAAAGCTTGAGTAAAATCAATAAAGACAGCATGAATATCCAATTTAGGGTTGCTATTGAGTGCTTCATGCCAGTGTTGCAATTTGAATCAGAGCAGTGTCAGTAGATCTGTTTGCCATAAAGCCGTGTTGCGATGGTTCAATATTGGCAAGTGTATCATCCAGAATGGCATCTCTGAGTATTCCTTCATACACTTTTCCAACACAGCTGAGTAATGAAATCTGGCGGTAATCTGCTGGAAAACTGGGCTTTGCTTTTTTGGGAACAGCCTTGACTATGGCCTCCTTCCATTGTTTTGGAAAAATATTATATTGCATGCAGGAGTTAAAAATATTGCATAACACCGGCGACAGCTCCTCATGAAATTATAATTTAAATCTGATTAATTTTCAAATTGTTTGTTATAAATCAACATCTCAGTAAAATGTTATGGGGTTTCTAATCAAAATATGACTTTCTGTTACAATAATTTCATACATGTTCACTGTAGTGGACGCCAGGACTTAAATCATGTTTATCAGGCATTTTGGAGACATATCAGGTGAATAGGGAAAGAAATTACATATCAATATTCCTATGAAATATTAGATATTATTATGAAAATGTTGCCAATTATTCCTCCCATTATTACACTTCTATTTTCATTACATGTTGTGCCAAGAACACATTAATATGCAAATTAGATGCAGTGTATAGATATATTGTATTGGATGAGAAAATCCCAGGATGGCCATTTTACCCACATATTGCATAAAGTAAAATGGTATATCAATGCATTCCGTTATATTTTTCATAACATAGTTCAGAATCATCTTTAAACAAAGTTTGTATTAAAAAAAATCCTGAAACCTAAAAATTGATTGGTGAATTAAAAATAAATCCCATTGTTTTTGCCTATACATGCAATTTCATGTCATTTTATAGTATATATAATAGTCTAATTGACTTGAATTTGTGATGTTAGACTTGAATAGTCAATATATTTCCCATATTTGTTTATGTCTGATATTAACTGAGAATTATATATAAAAAAAATAAAGATAAAAAATAACTACGTGCTTGTTAGTAAAAAGGTTGTGAACTAGTGTTCAATACAGTGACAAGTCACGTGGCAAAAGAACGAATGACTCAAACGTCAAACCCGAAAGACTCGTAAGAACTAATCTTTTCTGTTTCCGCTACTGACAGCATAGACTCTATGGGACTGACAGGAAGAACGAAAGACTCAAACCCGAACTCGAAAGAATGAATCTTTTCTGTTTCCGCTACTGACAGCATAGACTCTATGGGACTGACAGGAAGAACGAAAGACTCAAACCCGAACTCGAGACTCGAGACTCGAAAGATGAACTAATCATTCTGTTCCCGGACCTGTGTCACATGGCCCGGCCCAGCCCCAGATCAGAGTCAGACACAGACGAGTCGACAAGCGACAACTAACGTCTCGAGGAGTTCGAAGACACAAGAGGCGAAGAACAAACGTGATAAATATGAAGTTGCAAAAGAAAGAATGTCTCAAATCAGGAGGTGAGGTGAACTAACAGAGTTAGACTGCAATTGCCTGACCCAACAACTAATCAATTAATTAAACGTTTCAGTTTCTTATCATTTGGCTTTGGTTGCAGTACCCTATAGTTTATTTTTTTTTAGTTTTACAAATGTAATCAACATTTTCATAAGTACTAGATGGGTTGGGCTATTTAACATGTCATTTTAATTATATTTTTCTGAAATGAACGAAATGACTCGAAAAAAGATTAGTTCATTTTGCTGAACGAGACTCAAAGATCCGAGTCAGTAAAATGATCCGAACTTCCCACTACTACTTTGTTGTTATTGTGAGTGTACACTAATAAAAGTAGACAGTTTATAGTTTATAATTACATCTTGCACTTATTTGTATGGATAAAAATGACAGAGTATTGTGATTTGGCTTGGCTTGCTCAGTTGGGGACACAAAATTTTCAACTAAATATTCAAATAAATCTAATAAGTAAACTAAATTAACCATATAAACTAAATTACTGATCTAATTTCTGATCTAATGCCCACATTGTCACTGTATGATAATTGAAATGAGCTGATGACATCACCTTTTTCTCGGTAGCGGCTGTATGGCCAAATAAAATTCTGTTGTATTATTTTCCTGTTAAACTTTGTGAAGCTGCTTTGAAACAATCTGCATTGTAAAAAGCGTTGGAGCGTGTCTCACAGACATGAGAAATATGTCGCTTGAAATGTCTACTTTTAAACTAAACAATTCAAATGAAAAGAAATAGGCTACTCTCTGATTATGTAATAAAATGTGAATTTCTCTCTTGGCGTCCACTACTGTGGAGATGGCGAGTCAGCACCGTCAGCCGACATTGACACAGAAAACTTGAGTTTATTATAAACAATTAAAATGTCTCCTTGCTATTTTTGACACATTCATAATCAATACTTTTGCCGGTTCTTTGTGGCAAGCTTAATGTGTGTGCTTGAGTGGGGATAATAATAGTCTATTATATAGGTAGCCTACTCATTAAGGTAGTATATTAATATATTACGTAAACGCTCAGGTTTAGAATTCTCTCATATTTGTGTAATTAAATTAAGTTGTAAAAGTACTTACTAGTCAACTAATGGCTTAAATGAACAACTACTATTATATAAAAAACTTTAGTCGGGGACACCCCTACTTATTTCACATATTTTTTAACCAACATGTCACAATGTGCATTCTGGGATGAGTGAGCAGCGCTGAGCATAATGAGCAAGCTCGAGTAATAGGTCAGCATTAGATTTTGGATAGCTAGCTTGGCTTGTATGTTTGGTGCAGAATGGGTGTGTTGGGGGGGCCCAACCTCATATTCTTTCATAGGGCCCAAAATTGCTGGCGGCGCCCCTGCGAGTCAGTCAGTAGCGATACCTCAAAAATGGCACCACGGTGATGTCACATACAACAAACCCAGGTGACTGACAGGTTGGTATTCAGTATGAGTCTGTATTTTCTGTAGTTTTTCTATTTCAATTTATCATTGTCATGGTCAATTATTGTGTCCAGCCTGTCAGGACATAGAGGTCCAAAGGTTTCCTAAAAAAAAAAAATTAGAAAAACCTGCATGGTGGCGTTTTGTGCAGGTGAAGAGACGGGACTTGACTTCTGCATTTGCTTTGAAACAACGTTCCCTATTCAGTCCATTTCATCACAAAATTCAAACGATAAATGCCATTTAACGCTCTTTAATGTGACAATTGATCACTGTA
The DNA here is from genome assembly GCF_949357685.1 of Gobio gobio. NCBI lineage: Eukaryota > Metazoa > Chordata > Actinopteri > Cypriniformes > Gobionidae > Gobio > Gobio gobio. Next base: position 23,743,520 of record NC_137115.1, on the reverse strand, counting down.
TAGGCGCGCGCGTGCGTGAATGCGATCATCTCTTCCAGAAGAATAAACATGAATTAATATCTTAAGGTATGTTGAGGATACATTAACACTTACTGAAACGTATCATATGTCGTGGAATCGCTCAATCAGTGTTTCAACCGCGGAAAGACGTCAAACAGCTTGTAAACAATGTCACGCAGCATCATTTACCTCAGAAGTCATTCAGTGTGTGGACACCTCTAACAACTGTGGAGCTGTTAATTCACTAGAGAAATCAACTCTTTTACTAAATATATGCACAATATTAGCATATATATATATATATATATATATATATATATATATATATATATATATATATATATATATATATATATATATATATATATATTAATTCTACTTAACCTCTTAGTGATGTCTTGATTATTTAATGTATGTTTAGATAAATCTGTCATGAAAATGACAGCCACTGTGTATAAATGATTATATTTCAACAACGTTCAAAAAACTAATTTTATAATTCGATTTAGGAGTTAATGCAAAAACTGCCTTATGTGAAGTTTACATATTTGCACACAATGTGTTATTTGAGTGTTGATTATTATATCTAAACATGAATATCAGCTGAATCTAGGCTCATAGTTTGGGCTCTGTTGTTAACCTTTAATATTATAGTAATAATGTGCAAGTAAGGGCTCCCTATATAGTTTACAGCATTATCCTTAAGAAACGTTTAGTTATAATTGAATTAATTTAAGGTCAGACACAATTTTTTCAGTAAACCACTGTTTAATAAAAAAATTAATAAAAAGCAATTTTTTAAAACTGCTGTACCGAACCCGTACCGAACCGTGACTTCAAAACCGAGGTACATACCGAACCGTCTAGGTATGATATATATATATATATAGCCAGATGGAGTCGGGCTTTATAGTATATGACGTGAACGCGTATGCTTGTGAGTACATAGGCTTTTTCACAGTATATTATATGGAAAGAATACCAGCTTGTAAAGCAGGAACCTCCAAATGATAAAATCTGATAAAAGTGGACGTTGAGGCCCAGCCTGCCGCCACACAGATATCTTCTAGTGGTATGCCACTAGACCAGGCCCACGGCGAGGCCATGCCTCCTGTAGAGTGAGCTCTGATACCTATAGGGCAGTTGAGGCCCTTACACTGGTAAGCCAACGAGATAGTGTCTACTATCCATCGTGACAATCTCTGCTTCGTGACCGAACTACCTTTAGTGTGGCCACCGAAGCAAACAAAGAGCTGTTCCGACTGCCTGAAGGCGGCTGAATGCGCTATATACAACTGGGCAGAGTATGTTTGCACAAGTCAAGTCAAGTCAACTTTATTTATATAGCGCTTTTAACAATGCAGATTGTTTCAAAGCAGCTTCACAGTGTTAAACAAAATGCAACAGAATTTTATTCAGCCGTATAGCCATTCCGGAGAAAAACGGTGATGTCATCAGTTCATTTCAATTATCATACAGTGACAGTGTGGGCTTTAGATCAGTAATTAGATCAGTAATTTTAGTTTATATGGTTAATTTAGTTTAATAATTAGATTTATTTGGATATTTAGTTGAAAAATGTAGTGTCCCCAACTGAGCAAGCCAAGTCAGAGGCAACAGTGGCAAGGAAACCAAAACCCCATCAGTTGACCTAATGGAGAAAAATTACCCTTGGGAGAAACCAGGCTCAGTCTGGGTTTATTGAGGATGCCGTATTGATGAGCAATTATTAAAGTGCAATATTAGAAAGATCAGAGGCAGCACGCCGGAGAAGGGTTTATTGAGGATGACATCGATTTAACAATTATTAAATTGTAATATTCGAACAATCGGAGTCATCACGCCGGAGACGGGTTTTTTGAAGATGCCGTGTTGATGAGGCAATTTCAGGGGAGTCTAATTGACACGGTCTCTGCAGACACTTCAGGGTCATGTGTTGGTCATGTCTGGGCGCAGGTCCACCATCTGATCTGGATACGGCCTGGATCCGGCTGACTGCAGTAGACCTCGGGATAAAACAGAGAGACTATCATTAGCGTAGATACCATTCTTCTGATGATGTAAAGAGTACATCAGGCGTTATGGGAAGTGTTCCCGGCTGACCTAGTTAATGCAGCCTAACAATCGTTTAATTAAAAAGGTGTTTTATGTGTATGTCATAGTAAAGAGATGTGTTTTTAGTCTAGATTTAAACTGACAGAGTGTGTCTGCTTCCCGTACAATGTTAGGAAGACTGTTCCAGAGTTTAGGTGCTAAATAGGAAAAGGATCGACCGCCTGCGGTTGATGTAGATATTCTCTGTATTATCAACTGGCTAGAATTTTGAGACCGTAGTAGACGTGATGGAGTATAATGTGTTAAGAGCTCGCTCAAGTACTGGGGAGCTAAACCATTTAGTGCTTTGTAAGTAATAAGCAAGATTTTAAAATGTATGCAATGTTTAATAGTAGGGCTGGGTATTGTTAGGAATTTGACCATTCGATTCGATTTCGATTCTTGAGGCTTCGATTCGATTCGATATTGATTTATTAGCTTCAATATCGATTCAATAATAAGTAAATACACAAGTAATGAAGTGCCTGAGTATATTTTTAAATAATGTGTGCAGTATTACCAATGTTTAAGAACAAATTGACCCCAGCATGTTTCCTGTCATGGTTTATTTAGCAGAACAAACCGTACAATATTGTACATGTGTTGAATACAAACCACAACTGTAACAAACAGGTGCTTTATTACCACCTCTAAAGTTTTAGAACGGTGTGGCAATGCTTACAGACCACTTTGGTTTTATCCACCTCTTCATTTGTTCCCGGCTTACGGCCGTTTCACACTGCAAGCGTGAGCAGTGCGTGAGCGTCACGTCAGCGTAACTACACCGTGACTGCAGCTGCAGACGCGCAAGAGTATTCACACTGGAAGCATTTGTACAGCGTGTAGCGTCTGGAGTGTCTCTCTCTCTCTCATGGGATCAAAGTGATCAGAGATGCTTTCTGTTAGATCTGCTGGTAGTAAGCACCGACACCATGTAGCTTCGTAGTTCTCTTATATTTTATTTTCAGTCAGACCCGCAACTTCACATGGTCATATTCTAAACAACTCTCTTCTTCTCCCCTATACTAACTCTTCCTCCCGCCTACTACCCAGCGTCTCTAGAGGCAGCATAAGGAATTACATTACAAGACACAACATTTCCCCTCTTTGTAAAACATTCCTCTTAACTCAACCATAAGGAAACATGTACTTGAATATAGTTATGAAAACCTAGGCAACTATTCAGTAACAGTCCATACTGTATATTTGATGTGTATCAATCAACAGTGACATGTTGCCTTGATGTTAACTCATAACATGAATACATGAACTGTCAGCAAAACAGATGATATTTGAACATTTTCAACAAGCTTCTTTTCTGTTACCTCAACCACTTTTGTAAACCAATAAGAGCTGAACTTATTCAGAACAGTTTTTCTTTCACTCGGAGCTACACTTTATGCAACTCAGCTGTAATACAGTCCTGTTTAGTTCATCATATAATCTTTGTGCCAAACAGGCTTACGCTTCATACGTGATACTTTTACAGCACTGTGTGTAGTGTTGTGTGTTTGTTGTAGTGTGTTACTGGCACAGTCATTCAATACAGGTGAGTATGCCAAGTGGACAGCATTCCACTTTTTTCCATCACTGAGCAGGAAAGTGTTGGATCCCACTCTCTTCTCTACTTTTACAGGAGCAGAGAATCTCGGATGACCTTTTGGGGTTGCACGAGGAAGCCTTATCCTCACTCTCCCTCCCACACCAAAGAGAGGATTGCGAGCACCGCGTTTACGATCCGTATATCGTTTCATTTTGTCCTGTTTCTTTTTCACTTTCTCACGGACAACAGCAAGATCACATTTGCCCTCACCATGCAAAGGCAGGATGTTGAGTTTGGTTCGCATCTTTCTCCCATACAGCAGTTCATATGGTGACACGCCTGTAGTAGCGTGAGGGGTTGCCCTGTACACCTGCAGCCACTCTGTGACAGCTCTGTTCCAGGGTTGTGATTGCTGAATTGCTGTCTGGATGCAACCTTTCAGTGCACGGTGAAATCTTTCAACAGCGCCATTAGATGCAGGATAGTACACAGATGTACGGATGTGTTTTATGTCTCGTTCCATCAAAAATGCAGCAAAGATGGCTGAAGTGAACTGAGTACCATTGTCCGTGACAATGCACTTTGGGTTGCCATGACGACTGAAGACAGTACTCAGAAACTTGATAACGTCCTCTGTGGTTGCACTGTTGGCAAATGCAAGCTCAGGCCACTTGGAATGATAGTCTGTGAGAGTTATTACATATCTACAAGCAGGGGTGGCTGTTTCAAATGGTCCGACTATGTCCAGACCCAGTTTTTTCCACGGGCCCTCAGGAAACTGCACTGGCTGCAGGGGTGCTGGATGAGTCACAGCAGATTTGTCGTTGGACTGACAGGAAATGCATGTCGCGATGGTTGACTGGACCTGAGAGTCCATCAGCGGCCACCAGTAGAGGTCCCGCAACCTCTGTTTTGTGCGCACTACTCCCTGGTGAGACTCGTGTGCTAAGGAAATCAGTGTATGTCGAAGAGCTACAGGGACTAACAACCTTGTTCCTCTGAAAATGAAAGCATCTTTAACAGCAAGTTCATCTCTCACCCTGAAGTATGGAATCATGTCTTGACTCACTGCTTTGATGGAGGGTGGCCAGCCATGTGCAATTTGTTTTCGCAGTGTTTCCAGTTCCGGACACTCAGCAGAGGCAGTTTCAAAGTCAGGTACTGAAAGAGAGCATAATGTTGAAGAAATGAATGCAACAATTTCAGGCTCTAGATCAGCCGAGACGTCAGCAGGTGCTGGTATGGGAAGACGAGACAAGCAGTCTGCTGTGTGATTCTGGGACCCAGGCCGATAGACAACGTCATAATCAAAACAAAGCAGACGTGCTGCCCAACGAGCAATCTGCATTCCGGCTCTTCCCATTCCTTTTGTGGTAAGTAAGGTGGTGAGTGCCTGGTGGTCTGTGCGAAGTGTAAAGCGATGGCCCCACACGTACGTTCGCCATTTCTCAGTAGCCCACACGCATGCCAGAGCCTCCTTCTCCACTACAGAATACTTTTTCTCAGCATCAGAGAGTGTGCGGGAAGCGAAAGCCACTGGTTTCTCAGTTCCGTCAGATTGTATTTGGGCGAACACTGCACCCAACCCGTAGTCACTTGCATCTGTTGAAATTACTGAATGAAGTGTGGGGTCATAAATGGCAAGCGCAGGACTGGACACAAGCATCTGTTTAATGTTCTCAAAACTGCTTTGAGCAGCCGGAGTCCAAGAAAACTGTGTTTTTTCTTTAGCACATTCACGCATTGGGGCAACAACTGTCGCAAACCCAGGAAGGAATTTGGAGTACCAGGACACTAATCCAAGGAAGGACTGAAGAGATGTTGCATCCGATGGAGGAGGAGCTTTACGGACAGCATCCAGATGCTCCTGGTCAGGTAAGATTCCATTGGCGTTGATTATGGGGCCCAGGAACCGCAGTGACGTCTGTCTGAAATTGCATTTATCATCATTCAACACCAGCCCAGCTTCTTTCAGTTTAAGCAACACGGCCCTGAGGTTCAAGTCATGCTCCTTCTCCGTTCTGCTGTACACGATAAGGTCATCCAGGTAGTTTTTTACACCTGGTAGCCCTTCCAGAATGGTGGCCATCATCTTTTGGAAAGCAGAGGGTGCCGACGCCAGGCCATAGGGAACCCTGCAAAATCTGAACAGGCCTTCATGAGTTATAAAAGCTGTAATGTCTCTACTATCGTCATGCAGGGGAAGCTGATAGTATGCATTAGCTAAGTCAATAGTAGAGAATACTGTTGCGCCCCTGAGGCTGGTAAGCATTTCATCGATGTGTGGTAATGGATAGCAGTCAGTAATGACGGCTTTGTTAACTTCTCTTAGATCAGCACACATTCGTATACCACCGTTTTTTTTTCCAGTAACCACGATGGGGGACACCCAGGCAGAAGCATCCACACGTTCAATTACACCTGCTTTCAGCAGACGGTCTAATTCAGCAGAAACAGAAGCTCGGACTGCAAATGGTAAACGTCGCAATTTCTGACGCACCGGTTTTACTGTGGGGTCGATTTTTACTTTGTGGACAAAGTTCTTTACACATCCTATTCCTGTGTCTGCCAGAGATGTGGTATTGGTGGCTAGAACAGATGTGCAGACATTGTCACCGTTGATCTGGAGTTTTAGGGCAGAAATCAAATCCATGCCTAGCAAAGCAGTCCCCTTATCCACAACAAAAAATGTGGCATCAGCTGAAGCATTTGATACACACGCTTGTGCTTGCAGACATCCGAGAACAGGTATCTGTTCCTGCGTATACGTCACAAGACGGATGGCAGGTGTTGATAATTGTGTGGTGCTGAAGTGGCGTTTGTACATATGGAGAGGCAGTATAGATACAGACGAACCTGTGTCCACCACGAATTGTACTGCAGTGTCAGGTGAAGCAGGAGTGCTGACAGTCACTTCGCAATGTAGTTTCTTTGGTACTTCGGCAGAGTTCTGTAGGTACAGCACTGTGACGTCATGCACTTGCACCTCGCGCACATCGTTCGCTGGGGCTGAACGGCACACCCGAGCGAAATGTCCCTTCTTGTTGCATGATTTACAAATCACTTTTGCAGCAGGGCACTGTGCAGAGTTAGCTAGGTGTCTGTCTGACCCGCATCTAAAGCATGACTTACGGGACGAAGCGGGGGCAGCGGGTGGGCGTGAACGGTATTTCCCTCTCGCATGGTGCGGCTTGACTTGTACGGCGCGCACTGATGCATCTCTGTCGGCCGTCATTCTCTTTGCGTGCTCAGTCGCTGCTTCTAATTGTGTTGCGAGGTTAGTTGCTTTCTGCAATGTCAGGTCCGGCTCGAGTAACAGTCTCTGTCTAATATCATCACTGTGCAAATGTTCCAGCAATTGGTCGCGGATCATATCGTCCACTTTATCCCCGAACTCACAGTTAGCGGCGAGTGCATGCAAAGCAGCAACATACTGTTGTATGCCTTCGTGTGGCGCTTGTACTCTTTTTCTGAATGTATGCCGCTCCACGACCACATTGACTTTGGGAATGAACTGTTTTTTTAAAGCAGCAATTGCCGTATCATATGTCTCACCGGTGTCTGGCAGTGCGTAAAAGATCCGTTGTCCCTCGGCGCCTAAACAATGAAGCAATGTAGCCCTCTTTCGAGCGTCAGGCCAGGCAGAGCCCACTGCGTTGATTACCAGCAAATAGTTGTCGAACATGCGTAACCACATGTCGAATGGCATAGTAGGCTCTCCCGGACAGGGCAGGAACGTAGACGGTGCAGAGACATTCACAGACATGTTGATCAGTAACGTTACTTAAAACTTAGTATCCTCGTCGCCAATTTGTTAGATCTGCTGGTAGTAAGCACCGACACCATGTAGCTTCGTAGTTCTCTTATATTTTATTTTCAGTCAGACCCGCAACTTCACATGGTCATATTCTAAACAACTCTCTTCTTCTCCCCTATACTAACTCTTCCTCCCGCCTACTACCCAGCGTCTCTAGAGGCAGCATAAGGAATTACATTACAAGACACAACACTTTCCTCCAAACAGCTCTGCATATAAATTAAATTCCTGCTCCAACGGCTCCAAAAAGTCTGAGTCAGATTGCACCCCCGACTGTTTAATGACCAGCTAGAGTGTGACCAGAAGATACTATGATGGCCCTTTCTGAGCTTCAATCAGATTCTAATCAGCCAGGACAGTTCTCTCACCCTTCAGTCTAGAATGGCCGGGGGGTGACCCCACCACACACACACACACACAAGCATTCCCCTCTATTTAGCCTTTAATTAAACTATCCCAGAAATTACATATATGATGATTTCTTAAGTATGTGCATGCTCCCCATATTTCTTATGTTTGCTTGATGTAAGAGCTATCTTAATCGCTCAAAATTGCTCTGTATAGAAGATGCACTGCCTTCAGGTCTGTAAACCAAGGCATGTTTGATGTCTAAAAGTTCCTTTTTCTTTGTCTTAGTCAATGGTACAAAGTATATGATTATGAGATGTACCGCTTGTAACATCCTGACTGTATGTCCCCAAAGGGACACCGTAGCCCTCGGGCAAGATCCCGGTGCTCTCGCGAGACTGTTATTATCTAGGATGGCGAAATAAACAACGAGTTCAGAATGCCTCGTGTGAGCGTGAATCATTGAATGAAAGCTAGTTTAGCCAGTGTGCAAACGAGCGAATATTACATGGTGTCAGAGTAGAGGCTTTAATACGCAAATATGGATAGTTTCGGCGTCCCAGCACCCAAGATGGATTGGGATTCAGCTAATTTACCGGAGGCATGGCGACGTTTCAAACAGCACGCAGAGCTAATATTTTCCGGACCCTTACGGGAAAAACAAGAACAAGACAAATGCAGCTACCTCCTTTTATGGATCGGGGAGAAAGGACGGGACGTTTTCAACACATGGACACTAACAGATGAAGACGCAAAGAAACTGAAAACATACTACGATAAGTACACCGCATATCTCACACCAAAGTCTAACCCGATTTACGCAAGATATCATTTCCATGAGAAAACGCAAGGAGATGGAGAATCTTTTGAACACTTCGTCACGGAGCTAAAGCTGTTAGTTAAGGACTGTGGGTACCCCAACAGCGACGAGATGGTACGAGACCGCATTGTGTTTGCTACAAACTCGCCGCGAGTGCGGGAGAAGTTGCTTAGCCACGGCGCGGAGCTAACGTTAGATCAAGCCATCTGCATCGCGCGCTCGCATGAGATAGCACAAGTCCAACTCAAAGATATGGTTGGAGGCAGAGACCTCAATACTGACGCTGTACACGCCATAAGTCGAAAACCGGAACACAGACGAACACACACAAGCTACAAAGCCAGGCCGAGAGAATTCGCCACTGCACACAGAGAATGTGACCGATGTGGAGGCCCGCACACTACTAAAGACGGCGCCTGTCCAGCCAAAGGCAAGCAGTGCATGAAATGCAGAAAACTCAACCACTTTGCAAAAGTCTGCAAATCAAAACAACACACAAACACCCATACAAGAAAGGTGATACACACTGTGGATGAAGACACCGAAGATGAGCAGGTAGAACTTTTTATTGATGGTCTTACAACTGAAAATACAGGAAAATGCAACGAAGAAGCTTATGCTGAAATCGAAATCGGAACTCAGAAAATTAAATTCAAAATTGACACTGGTGCACAGACCAATGCAATTCCTGTACACATATTTGAAAGACTGTTTAGAGATACTGCCATAAAACAAGCCACTCAAAAGATCTCCGGCTATGGTGGTGAGTTCCTAAAAGTGAAGGGCACCTGTCATCTGAAGTGCAAGTACAAAAATACCTCCATCGTGCTGGAATTTTACATAGTAGACACTAAAGCACCGCCCATTCTAGGAATGAGAGCTAGCCTAGACCTTAAGCTAATTAAGCTGATACTGGCTGTGGCCGAGGACGAAATGAAGCCATGCACAGACACAGACAGCCTCCTTAGAGAATACACAGACGTGTTCCAGGGCATAGGGGAGTTCCCAGGGGAGTGCAACCTCCATGTTGACCCGTACGCCACACCGGTAGTATACCCCCCACGACGAGTACCAATCGCCCTGCGAGACAGACTAAAAAAGGAGCTTGACAAGATGGAAGAGAGCAACGTGATCTGCAAAGTGACAGAGCCCACAGAATGGGTCAATGCCCTCGTAGTTGTAGAAAAACCCCAGACTGGCAAGCTGAGAGTCTGCCTGGATCCCAGAGACCTCAATAAGGCAATACAAAGGCCCCACTACCCCTTACCAACTTTAGAAGATGTCACCACAAAGCTCGCTGGAGCAAAGTACTTTAGCGTTCTTGACGCCAGATGAGGCTATTGGGCCATAAAGCTGAGCACAGAGTCATCCCTGCTAACAACGTTTAACACCCCCTTTGGCAGATACAGGTTCCTGAGGCTGCCGTTCGGAATCAATTCAGCTCAAGACGAGTTCCAAAGGCGCGTCGACGAGACTTACGAAGGCCTCCCAGGGGTAGCCGCCATTGTCGATGACATACTTGTCTTCGGCAAAACAAAGTTTGAACATGACAACAACCTCAGGGCCATGCTGCGACGCACAAGAGAAAGAGGGGTAAGGTTAAATCCAGATAAATGCCAAATAAGTGTATCAGAGGTCAGTTACTTCAGACACACACTCTCGAGTGAAGGCGTCAAGCCGGACCCCGCGAAGGTGAAAGCAATACAAGAAATGCAGCCACCCACGAGTAAAGGGGAGTTGGAAACCATCCTCGGGATGATTAACTATTTGGCCAGATTCGCACCACGGCTCTCTGAGATAAATGCACCACTACGTCAACTACTGAAACAGGACAGTGAATTCCTATGGGACAAAAACCACGACGAAGCATTCGCGCAGACGAAAAAACTGATAACACATCACCCTGTGCTTGCGTACTTTGACCCCCAGAAAGAACTGAGACACCAAGTAGACGCATCAAAATGTGGCCTCGGCACTGTCATGCTCCAGGATGAAAAACCCATTGCCTACGCGTCCAAGTCACTCAACAGCACCGAAGTGAATTACGCTCAGATAGAAAAGGAGCTGTATGCAGTTTTATTCGGATGTAAGCGCTTCCACGAGTACATGTACGGCCGGAAAGTGATCGTAGAATCGGACCACAAACCTCTAGAAGCAATCCTCCGAAAACCGCTGGCTGCAGCACCACCGCGGTTACAGAGGATGATATTACAGCTACAGAAGTACAACATCCACATCATCCACCGCCCCGGAAAGGACATCCCAGTGGCCGACACCTTGTCCCGGAAATCCATCGAGCACCAAGACAGCAGCCTCATGGAGAGCATGGAAGCGCAAGTACACACACTCAAAAGTACTGTTCCAGTAAGCGACAGCAAGCTACTGGAGATCAAAGACGCCACAGCACAAGATATACAGCTCACTAAACTCAGAAGAACCACACAGAACGGATGGCCTGACGAAAGGAGGAAATGCCCGCCCAGCATCCAAGAATATTGGAATCACAGAGACGAGATTTCCGAAATGGAAAGAATACTATTCAAAGGTGAGAAAATCATAATCCCACAGAGCCTTAGAGGAGACATGATTCAGCGCATACACGCAGGGCACATGGGCGTGGAGAAAAGCAAGCACAGAGCTCGAGACCTCCTGTTCTGGCCCGGGATGGGCAAGCAGATAGAAGCGACAGTAGAGCAGTGCAGTATATGCCAGGAACGACGAGATGCTAACCCCAAAGAACCCTTGCGGCCACACGACATACCTGAGAGACCATGGCAAGTGGTGGGTACAGACCTCTTCACATGGAACACCCAAAACTTCATCGTTATTGTAGACTACTACAGTAGATTATTTGAAATGGAGCGGCTTACGAGCTGCACCTCACTTGCAGTAATCACCAAACTCAAGTCTGCATTTGCTCGTCACGGCATCGCAGAGACAGTCATCAGCGACAACGGACCATGCTACAGCTCTGAGGAGTTCCGCTGTTTCGCAAACACGTGGCACTTCACCCACACCACCACAAGTCCGCGTTACCCACAGAGTAACGGCCTCGCTGAAAAAACTGTCCAGACAGCGAAGCGCATCCTGGACAAGGCAAAAGCCGGAAACACAGACCCCTACCTCGCCCTGTTGGAATACAGGAACACTCCAGTGGACAACCACCAATCACCTGCCCAACTCTTAATGAGCCGACGACTACGCTCCATACTTCCAGCGACCAGTAGGCATCTGCAACCACAGGTAGTACCCCAGAAAGCCATTCACGACAGGCAAAAAGCATGCCAACACCGCCAACAAGTTTACTTCAATAGAGGCACCAAGCCACTGCCCCACCTACCTGTTGGCACACCTATCCGTTTCCGTCAGGAGGATGGCTCCTGGAGACCTGCAACGGTAACACAACATGCACACACACCCAAGAGCTACCACATACAAACAGGAGACGGACAGACTCTCCGACGTAACCGCTGGCACCTCCGCGAAAGCAGAGACGCCCAAGGCGCCAAAGACACACAACATACAGACACACACACCGACAACACACAGTCACCACACCCTGAAATTGCAGACCACCCACGACCAACAGACCAACAACAGGCCAACTACACAACAAGGTCTGGCCGTATATCCAGGCCAAGACAAGTCCTCGACTTATAATGTAAAGGGTGTAGGCGGATGACTGCCCTCACAGAAAAAAAAATGTGTTAAACTGTTGCATTTCAAAAAAATAAAAAATAAAAAAAAATTGTTAAACTGTTGTATTTGAGTACTTACTGTTGTTAAAAAAACAAAACAAAACAAAAAAAAACAAAGAGGGAAAACCGAGTCCACCTACTAGTCACATAAAGCCTACAAGAAAGGAAAGCCTTACTTTCTAATGAGAACACTATTAACTTGTTTACACCCATGGCTCATGTCATTTAACTGATGACTATACCTGTTTACATTACAGCAATGGCACTAAGGACCACAGAATGTATTTTTCAGACTCTCTCTATCGTGCATAAAGCACAAGTGTTCTGTTCATTGAATTCATGTTATGTGTGTTTAGCTAATGCTATTTTTCTCTTAAGAAGGGAGATGTAACATCCTGACTGTATGTCCCCAAAGGGACACCGTAGCCCTCGGGCAAGATCCCGGTGCTCTCGCGAGACTGTTATTATCTAGGATGGCGAAATAAACAACGAGTTCAGAATGCCTCGTGTGAGCGTGAATCATTGAATGAAAGCTAGTTTAGCCAGTGTGCAAACGAGCGAATATTACACCGCTAGTATGTTTTAGTCCTTTTGGAGTGAAACTTTACTAGTTCTGGCTTCCAGCAAGAACATTCCATTGAGTAATAAAGTCCGAACAAAGAAACTCTCTCCCGCCTGAAATTCACACCAACGATTGGTCGCCGCAGGGAAAGTGGGCGTAGTTTAATGGACTTCAAAAGACAGTAACACTAGCATATCTGTGCTCAGTCGACTTGCAAGGACCCCGACGAGACAAATTTCCTTTTCCTCCCATCTCATCAGCGCGGCTCTTGGGCTTCGACCTGCGAGCCGGCGCGGTCCAGCCAAGCTGTTGTTTCCTTTGAAGATCGACGCGCTCCGCGACGCAGTCAGCGGCGCGCTCCACCAGACCGAGGAACTTAGCTTGGACGAGATGAACTTTCCCTTCCAAGACGCTCCCTTCCCAAACACCTTTAAAACTCCCGCGGACCAACGAAGCTCTGGAAGAACCAAACGGAGAGAGCGCTTCAGCGCACGAACACTCTGAGAAACGCCAACGCACGCATCTTGCTTTACACAACACCAAGAAACCATGCAAGTATCAATTCTACCGAAATTTAGATGCGTTTTAAGATTGTACCCCTGTTTAAGGTGATATGGTTCTTGCTGGCTCTAGTGGTTATGTCTGGGAAGGTGTCGGATCGGACACGATCATACCCTTCTTCCTTTCCCTTCCCCTCATCCTCCTCTTTACTTTCCACTATTCTGTAAATACATGTATTCTTTATGTAGTCATATGTAATCGTAGTATTAATCTTTATTAAAACCATGATATTCACGTTTTAATTGTCATTGTTTTGCTCACGGAACACAAGTCCCTTTAATGTCAGATCTAAGCTACGAGCTCTTATAAGCATCGTTGAATGCTTTAATTAATACCATAACTCGGAAAGTTTGTCCTTTGTGGCCAGAGGGATAAACTTCCCGAAAATTGGGTAGGAAGAATAGACCTGGTGAGTGGATAAAGAATTACCGCTCATTCTTTAAACGGAACGGAGAGGAATTTCGAATCAACTCCCTAGGTTATTCTGTGATTATTTAATATAGATATATCTGTAGTTAATTGCAATAAATTGTTGTTAACCATTTATATATTATATATTGTATAAATACAGAGGTTGGGTATTCCCCTTTTGGGTGATTTTGGAGATTTGTGATTAGATTATAACCCGTTATGATTAATCATAAATCCCTAAATATTAATACCCACAATTCCCTATTGAGCTAATTTTTAATTTAAATATATATGTAACCCTAAGACGCTACAAGCGTCACAGCAGCGGCTCCAATACTACATATTGTAATAGTAGGAGAATGGCTATGGTTAACGTACATGCCCCTCAGTTAATGCAAAGGGGTGTCCCGTAATGAAATTAATGTGCGCAGGTGATGCGTGTGAATCCTGATTATATAAGCAGTGTTTGAGTGCCGCTCAAGAGGCGCGCGGGCTGAGTTTTGTGGGGTGAGAGCTCTCACTTGTGGGGAACGCTAACCGGCCGCTCGGGACAATTAGTGTCTCCGGCGGTGAAGATAGTCAGTAAGCGGGGGGCAAATGTGTTAGATAGTTAGGAGTTGACTCGCTGGCTAGGAGAGCTCCCAAGGACACAGAGAGAACTGTTGAGTGACCCGGAACCCAGAAACTGGGCTGCGGATGATGCGAACCTTAGACCAATCTGCCTACTGTGTGACGTAATCGACAAGGGGAACCCCAGAGAGCCTTCCCTGCTGACGTGAGCTCGCGTGTGACTGCGCCGACTGACACAAGGGCGGTAACGTGTTTTATGAGGTTATGCTGTATTTTTAACGATTAATAAAGTATTGTGTGTAAACTACCATCCTGGTGTAGTGTCCTCTACTCTCCTGGTTTCATCCAGCTGTTACACTGGTGGCAGTGGTGGGATGATGCCGATTTTGGGGCGTTGGCAAACTGTTTGCCAATTTGAGTCCCTGGCTGTCATCGCAGAGTTTCTCGTGGCGGAGTTGGAGCCTCAAGAAATTCTGCTCTGCGCTGACTTTCTGATAAAATTTGGCGCTGTTATTAATCTTGATCAAAAGAGCTGCCGGTTGATGGGAAAAATACCCCTCCTGTGTGCAACTAATAATGTTACGCAGTCCTGTGACGTGGTTGTGCACGCTGATACATCTGTTCCCCCCCGTAGTGAGGTTCTGATTACACGGGCCGGTGGACGGGGTGTCTGACAGTTTCCAGGGCATGTTAGAGCCGTCGGCCTCCTGGGTACCCATTGTGACCTTTTAGTTGCAAGGGTGGTATGTAGGGTGGATCAGGGTTTGTTGCCCGTTCGTGTAATCAATGTTACTGATGACACCCATATTTTAAAACGAGGAATGAAAGTTGGTACGTTATTTTGTGACGCCGTGGTTGAGGGAGGGTGTGTTTCTATGGGGGCCACACTCCCCGTTGACTTGCTTATGGAGCGGCTAAATCTGCATGAGAAGGGGTTTGGGGATGCTGAGATGCACACGGTGCGTGAATTGTTGTGTAGTCAGTTTTTAGCATAAATGAGGCAGATTTAGGGAGGACGCAAGTAATAACGCATCAGATTGAGACAGGGGATGCTAAGCCAATAAAATTACCTCCGCGTCGTGTTCCTCTTCATTTACAAACTGAAGTGACTGAGCATATTAAGGATATGCAGGTAAATGGAATCATTCAGCCGTCATGTAGTCCGTGGGGAGCGCCTGTGGTCCCTGTACGCAAGAAAGATGGGACACTTCGTTTTTGTGTCGATTATAGGCGACTGAACTATGTAACATGGAAAGACGCGTACCCCTTGCCGCGTATCGATGATGCGTTGGATAGTCTTGCTCATGCCCAATGGTTTTCCACTCTTGATCTGGCCAGTGGTTACTGGCAGGTCGAGGTGGACCCTCAAGATAAACATAAGATCGCATTTATAACGCGACAGGGGTTATTCAAATTTAATGTTTTAAGTTTCGGATTATGCAACGCACCAAGCACATTCCAGCGCCTTATGGACTTGGTGTTGGCGGATTTGCAGTGGATGACTTGCCTTGTTTATTTAGATTATATTATTGTCTTTGCCAGGACATTTGGAGAACATCTACAACGGCTTGATGAGGTCCTCTGTAAATTACGCCAAGCTAACCTGAAGGTTAAGCCTTCGAAATGCGCATTGTTTTCCACTCAGGTTCGTTATTTAGGACACGTTATATCAGCAGATGGAGTACGAGCAGATCCAGCTAAAATTGATGCGGTGAGGCAGTGGCCCGTACCGGCAAATCAATCTGAGGTGCAAAGTTTTGTGGGTTTGGCATCATATTATCAGCGTTTTATTAAGGGGTTTGCTGAAATTGCGCGACCATTACATCGCCTCACGGAGAAAGGTCGAAAATTTAAGTGGGACGATGAGTGTCAACGGGCGTTTTTGCAGCTTAAAACAGCTCTTGTGACCACTCCAGTCCTCGCATATCCCGACCCGCATAAGGCATTCATTTTGGACACTGATGCAAGTGATGGGGGAATCGGTGCAGTTTTGTCACAGGAGATGGATCGCTTAGAGCGGGTTGTGGCGTATGCGAGCCGAGCGTTAACGAAACAGGAGCGCAAGTATGCCACTACAAAAAAAGAGTTACTTAGTTTGGTTGTATTTACCAAATACTTCAAACATTATTTGCTGGGAAAAGAGTTTGTATTGCGTACGGACCACAGCTCTTTAAGGTGGCTTCATAACTTTCAGGGGCTGGAGGGACAGCTGGCTAGATGGGTCGAACAGTTGGCCAGTTTTCAATATACCATTGTGCACCGCCCCGGGAAAAAGCATGTTAACGCGGATGCGCTTTCACGATTGCCATCATTTCGTGCTAAGCGAGAAGATTCTGTAGATCCGCGTCTGGATGGTAGCGCTTCTGTCTGCGTTGTGCTTAAATCGGCTCCTTCTGAAGAAGTTGAGGTTGACGATGAGTTGGTAGGGGCACAGAAGATGGATGCCGTTTTACAGCTCGTAGTTCAGTTGTGGACGCGAGGGGAGGAGGGGTTTGCTGAAGCGCAGACTAGAGCAGAGGTGAGGGGATTTTTGCCTGTGTGGAATCAATTGGCGTTTGAGCGAGGTCGGTTGGTGCGCCAACCACCCTTGAATACTGATGCAGCTTCAAAAATTCAGATGATCCTTCCAAAGGTGATGATTCCAGATGTATTAAAAATGTTGCATAATTCGACAACAGGTGGCCATCTTGGGGTGCAGAAATTACAGGCAAAAATAAAAGATCGGTTTTATTGGCCCGGGTGGTTTGAGGATGTAAGGAAATGGTGTAGAGAATGTACTGAATGTGCTTCTCGTAAGTCTTCAGGTCTAAATGTTCATGCCCCCTTACAGCTTTCTTCTGTTTCTCGGCCCTTTGAACGGGTAGCGGTAGACATTTTGGGGCCTTTGCCCTTGTCTGCGGGGAAGAATAGGTAATTCCTGGTTATTGGGGATTACTTTTCGAAGTGGACCGAAGTGTTTGCCCTCCCAAATCAAGAGGCAGTATCTATAGCTAAGGTTTTTGTGCAGGAGTGGGTGTGTAGATTTGGGGTCCCACGCAGTATTCACTCTGATCAAGGTCGTAACTTTGAATCAACATTAATTGCGGAATTATGTCGTCTGTTGCAGATGCATAAAACAAGGACGACAGCGTATCATCCGCAATCGAATGGGATGGTTGAGCAGTTTAACCGGACCCTGCTTTCCATGCTGTCGTTGTTTGTAGATAGTAACCAACTGAATTGGGACACACTCCTGCCTTATGTCATGATGGCTTATAGGAGCAGCACGCATGCTACTACAAAATTTTCACCATATAAGGTTATTTTTGGATGAGAAATTGTTTTGCCTGTTGATGTTGTTCTGGGAGTGGGGGAGGTGGAACATTTTGATTCCGTAAGTGATTATGTGGTGAAAATAGCTGAAAGCCTGTCTACGGTAGCAGAAGCTGTGAAGACACACCAATTTAAAGCATCAGGATGGCAGAAACAATGTTTTGATTTAAAGGTTTCTCATCAGTTTTATACAGAAGGAGAATTGGTGTGGGTAAATAATATGGCGTGTAAGCGGGGACTATGTCCAAAATTACAAAGGCATTTTGTGGGGCCGTTTGTTGTCATTGAGCGAGTTACGGATGTTCTGTACCGAATAGCCCCACCGGAGAAAGGGTCTGAGCGAGTTGTACATTTTAATCGCCTTAAGCCATATGTCTCTAATTCCTTTGTAGGGATGCCCGAAAAGCAGAATGGGGGGAGGCGGATCGAAGGCCTCCGGACCCTGTGCTGCCTCCAGACCCTGTGCTGCCTCCGGACCCTGCGCTGCCTCCGGACTCTGTGCTGCCCTCTGCCCCTACTTTTCTATCTGTCCCTAGGCTGAATATGGCTGCTTCTCTGTCTGGTGATGGACTTATGGAGTCGGTGGCCTGTGAGTCGCGGGCTGTGGCACAAAACGAACTGGTTGAGGGACGGTTGTCGCGGGCCAGGAAGTTACCAGCCCGGTTGCTGGATTATGAGCTATCTGCTTGACTTGAGGACGAGTCCTTTTTGCCAGGGAGGGGGGTAGTGTAATGGTAGGAGAATGGCTATGGTTAACGTACACGCCCCTCAGTTAATGCGAAGGGGTGTCCCGTAATGAAATGAATGTGCGCAGGTGATGCGTGTGAATCCTGATTATATAAGCAGTGTTTGAGTGCCGCTCAAGAGGCGCGCGGGCTGAGTTTTGTGGGGTGAGAGCTCTCACTTGTGGGGAACGCTAACCGGCCGCTCTGGACAATTAGTGTCTCCGGTGGTGAAGATAGTCAGTAAGCGGGGGGCAAATGTGTTAGATAGTTAGGAGTTGACTCGCTGGCTAGGAGAGCTCCCAAGGACACCGAGAGAACTGTTGAGCGACCCGGAACCCAGAAACTGGGCTGCGGATGATGCGAACCTGAGACCAATCTGCCTACTGTGTGACGTAATCGACAAGGGGAACCCCAGAGAGCCTTCCCTGCTGACGTGAGCTCGCGTGTGACTGCGCCGACTGACACAAGGGCGGTAACGTGTTTTATGAGGTTATGCTGTATTTTTAACGATTAATAAAGAATTGTGTGTAAACTACCATCCTGGTGTAGTGTCCTCTACTCTCCTGGTTTCATCCAGCTGTTACAATATAATGCTCACTTATATAATTTCTTTATAAAGACAACTAGCCTATATTTGTTTTTAGAAGGTGGTCATTTGTAAACTTGATAGTCTTGAAACTTTGGTGTAGGCTGCAACATTTGCATGTAAATGGTAAACGACAAACACAACCAAGAAAACTGCGATCATGTGGTTTCATTCATACTGCGATATGTTTAGAAGACAGCAAACTCCGTAGACAAAAATAAAACGCACACTCTTATTTGATTTATAGTGCTAGAGCCTAGACCTGTCTGTGTAGCCTAAAATAATGTTTATATAGCCTATATATATATATATATATATATATATATATATATATATATATATATATATATATATATATATATATATATATATATATATATATATATATATATATACACTTTCACCCAAGCTAATTAATTAAAACGGTTTAATGGGTAAATCTTCTACAAATATCTTTTTATTTTTAATTTTATTTTCTGACACCAGTTCTTGTTAAAACACACTGCATGTGCCTCTTGTGTGCATTTTGAGCACCTTTTGTGTGAAATCATATTTATTTTGTCCATTATAAGTGTGCTTTCACTTTAATTGAGAGTCAGCAGCGCAGCAAAAATAGGCTCTGCGCCGAAACCCCCGCTTCACAGCTGCTCACGCGACGCTTCTGCTTGACGCTCACGCGCTGCTCCTGCTCCCGGTGTGAATGCACTCATTGATTAACATGGGCACCGAAAAAAATACGCGCTGCTCACGCTTGCGGTGTGAAACGGCCGTTACAGTGGAATCCAAAATGAGCCCAAACGTCGGCTTTTAACGTTGGCAGTGCAGGCTTGAACGGAGCGCAGCTGCTGTCTGCCATCTTGCTGTTTTTGTAAAGCTCGTCTTGTACAACGCTGAACCACTCTGAACGCTCTCACTAGAGTGCTACCCACAGCGCCGCCACTGGCCGGTGGGCTGAATCTATTCATAGGATTTGATGAATCGATATTGAATTGAGAAACAAATAATTGCAATGCATTGATGAATCGATATTTTTACCCAGCCCTATTTAATAGGGGGCCAGTGCAGTGTTGATAGAACTGGGCTAATATGGTCATACTTCCTGGTTCTTGTAAGAACTCGAGCTGCTGCGTTTTGGAGCAGCTGGAGTTTGTTTACTAAGCGAGCAGGGCAACCACCCAGTAGAGCAGGGTTCGGGAACCTTTTTACCAAGAAGAGCCAAAAAAAAAAGATTTTTAGAGAAATTTTTCAAAAGAGCCACAGCAAAATGTACACTCATTTATAAGAAATATTTGCACATTTTTATGCATTTTAATGCAATAACAACAGCAGTAACATACCACTTGCAATGTTAGTAGTTCTGGTAGTTGTATAGAACACCAGTAGGTGGCAAAAATGCTGGGTTTTTTCAGTAACCCAAGCTAACGATTACACAATATATACAAAGCACTATTTTGTTCACTGACATAGTGCTGATTTCTAACACAAAAAATGAGAAACAGGCAGCATAAACAAGCGATTAACAAGAAGTATTGTACCCTATACTTGCATTAATGAGATTTTTGTTGCTGCATCATTTTGCTGAGTGCTTTGAAGTTGGGGTCGTAACTGGTGAGATTCAACTTCATGCAGGCCTTCAGGCTTTCATCCGTTAACCTTGAGTGCAGGTTGGTTTTGATGTTGTTTAGATGTGAGAAGGACTGCTCACATGTGTATGTTGAGCCAAACATTGTAAGCACAGCAACACAGACATGATGCATTGTGCTGAAAGTGGCTGGGAGTTTGTTCCAAGTTTTCAGGATGAGATTGTCTTTGCGTTGGAGTTTTCTCAAATCTGCCCACTTATGCTGTTTTGCCAGTTCTGCCCTCTGACGAGCAAGGCTTTCCAGTTCGGAATTCAAAGTGAAAATTTTTGACAGCCACATATCTGACACCTTCAGTTTAGCAGCTTCCAGCTCAAAATCTCCAATGGAAATGCCAGAGATGACACTCAGTTTTTTTGCGTCCATGGTGCACACATGTGGATGAGTTATCACTTTGAACAAATCGGCATGTCTGCGGAAGTCCACAAAACGTTATTTGAATAACATCAGTAAATCAGATGTGAAGACTGCGAGCTGCCTGAGATCGAAATGTTGAGCGGGGTCCCTCGCTAAGCAATCCTCTCTGTATGCTCGCAATGTTTCGAAGTGCAGGAGACGGCCACTCTCAATGTCCCTGATAAACAGCTCCAGCTTTGTTTCAAATGCAAACACTGCCTGTTGCAGGGATAAGATTGTTTCCAATGCCTTGCATTTTCACATTGAGGTGGTTCATATGACATGTAATATCCACCAGGTAGTGAAACTTCAGGAGCCACTCAATGTCAGTGAGCTCGGGATGAACATTTCCTTTCATTTCCAAAAATGTCCTCACTTAATTTAAACAGGCAGCAAAGCGGACAAGCACTTTCCTCCTGGATAACCAATGCACATTGCTGTGCAGTAGCAGCCCTGGATAATTACTCCCCGCTTCATCCAACAAGGCCTTAAACTTAAACAAGGCGAATATTCAAAGCTCGGGCCACAATGAAGTTTACAATGCGAACTACCAATGACATCACTGTTGGACATCACCAATGACAGAGCACACAGTGCCTCTTGATGCACAATGCAATGAAAGTTTAAGATGGGCCACTTCTCATGCTCACACAGAAGGGCCACAAATCCTTTATGTTTACCTAACAGACTGGGTGCTTTATCAGTACACACAGATACAAGTTTATTCAGTGGTAGCTTTTTCTCCGCAGCAAAGTCCATCAGAGATTTTAACACATCCGCGCCTCTTGTTGTATCTTTCATCGTCAAAACAGCAAGACTCTCTTCACGCATTGTATCACCCGTCACATACCGCCGACTATGCTTAGCTGTGCTACGTTGCTCACATCGGTAGACTCATCAAATGAAAGAGAAAAGTAACTACCTGAACTGATGTTGTTGATCTGCATCTCCTCTATCTGGCTAGCCATCACAAGTGCACGATCACGAACAGTTCTTGCCGACAAAGGCATGTCTTCGATTTTTGGGATAATTTTAGCATTTTGCATTGAGAGCATGTGCTGTAATTTAGATATATTTTTAAGATGGTAGAATGCAATTTTACAGATGCTAGAATTGTGGCTTTCAAACTAAAGATTGGTATCAAAGTGCACACCCAGGTTCCTCACTGACGACGAGGACTTGAAAGAGCAGCCATCAAGTGTTAGACAGTATTCTAGGTTCCTACTTGTGGAGCTTTTCTGTCCAATAATTAAAAATATTTTTTTTTCTGAATTGAGTTGCAGGAAATTACTAGTCGTCCATTGTTTTATATCAGGTATGCATTCCGTTAATCTTGTGAATTGGTAAGTTTCTTCAGGGCGTGAAGAAATATAGAGCTGAGTATCGTCAGCATAACAATGAAAACTAACGCCATGCTTCCTAATGATATCTCCCAGTGGTAGCATATACAGGGTGAAAAGCAACGGTCCTAGCACTGAGCCCTGTGGTACTCCATACTGAACTTGTGATCGGTGTGACATCTCTTCATTTCATGAAGAGATGTCACATTCACTTCATCAATTAATGATATTAACCCCCTCGAGTCTGCGCGACCGGCTCTCTTTTTTTCTTATCAGTGCCAAAGAGACCCAAATAACTCTGTCGTTTTTTATCATTCAGGCAAGTGCTATACATCATTTTAATCTGTTAAGTTTCTTTTTTTTTGTGTGTAGTCACAATAAAAACAAAATGCTTTGCTTTTTGCAAAACAAAGAAAACACACATGATGCGTGATCTGCAGCCTCTCTGTCAAAGACGTTCTTTCAGATAGTCTTCAGAAAAGGAACTCTAGCTTAGTGAATACTTGTCTCACAAACATGAGACATATTTTTAAAGAAACGCTGAAATGTCAGGTTTTAAACAATGTAAACCAAATCTAAAACAAATATTCTGTGATTATGTAATCTGTTTGAAAAGCAATACATGTTGGTCACCCGCGATCCACTTCAATATCCGCTAATGCGGCCACGCCCACGGATCGCGTGCTCTATTGAGATTCAAATACTGATGATCCCCGCATCAACGGACTCCGCCGCTGATTGTAAGGTCAGTTCATTCTGTTAGCATCTGTGAATATTAAATGCAAAAAGACAGTTTAAATATTAATCCTGTTGCAACATTAAATGTCATACACGCACGGAAGACTGTTTAGACAAGATTTATTTGGCTTGTTTTGGACAGATTATAAGGTGTTTATTGTAAAAGAGCCTAGTGTCACATCAATAAAGCTTTTATTCACATATGTCTGCTCATATGCTATAAATATAGTACCAGTCAAACATAATTTGCTTCATATTGATGTTTTAATATTATAGCCCAATGGTATTTTTTTAATTTAATATCAAAGTTTGTCAGAAATTATTCTGGAGTTTTGTTTTGTAGAAAGTGATTTTTTTAGTTTTGTAGAAAGAGAATTGCTTTCTTTAAAGTGAATTTCGTTTTGTATAAATTGTATCTTAATTTTAATTTTTTATTTTTTTATTTTTTTAGCATGAGACAACTTTTAAAAACAAAAAAAAATATTACATAGTTTTTTGAAAAAATGCTCTTCTTAGTCATTTTTGTCTTGTTTCTAGTCTAAATATTTAAACATTCTTAAATAAAGATGCATTTACTAGATAAGTACAGTTTTCAACTAAATAAGAAGAGCATTTTTTTTTAAGTGTAGTCAAATCTTTTGATAATTTAAAATATAATAGGCCTTTGTTGACTACATTCTAAATAAATGATTCTGGAGTTTGGTTTTGAAGAAAGTGCATTTTTTTGTTTTGTAGAAAGAGAATTTATTTCTTTAAAGTGAATTTTGTTTTGTATAAATTGTATCTTAATTTTAATAATTTTTTTTTTTTAGCATGAGACTACTTTAAAAAAAACAAAAAATGTTGAAAAAATGCTCTTAGTCATTTTTGTCTTGTTTCTAGTCTAAATATTTAAACATTCTTAAATCAAGATGCATTTACTAGATAAGTACAGTTTT
Source organism: Gobio gobio (assembly GCF_949357685.1). Lineage (NCBI taxonomy): Eukaryota > Metazoa > Chordata > Actinopteri > Cypriniformes > Gobionidae > Gobio > Gobio gobio. The sequence continues at coordinate 23,719,421 of NC_137115.1, read as the reverse complement.
CAACTAAAGAAGAAGAGCATTTTTTGCTCTCTCAGTCAGGTATGAAGCTCATTCATTATGCAGCTCATTAATGCGGGCTATTATGTTCTATTGTGCTCTCAGGTGATCTCGCGCCTCCTCGCATACTGGCTTTTTGAAGAAAAACTGTCTTGCACATTTTAATACACATGGTGTATTGTTTTATGTGAATGAGTAGGCTCAATGATTCTCACATCAGTTTGAAGCAAAAACTTAATGAAAATACACCATGGAGTCAAAAGTCTTGTGAACACATATCTATTGTGTGTTTTGAGACCTTAATTTTAAAACAATTTTTTTTGTTTTTTTAAAAATCATGCATAAACATTTTTCTCTCAAAAATACAAGCATGTACATACATGTTGCTCAGATATTATGGTAGCCCAGTTTGTGCTGAATACAGTGTAATTACACTTTTGCCATTAATATGTTTATAAGCAACTGAAAAAAACACAAATGTTAGAGCATGTTAAAACTTCTAAAGGGCCCCAAAACAGCTCAGACTCCAGAGGGTTAAGAAGAGGATATATGACCTCTGGTAGCATCTCTTTTAATAGCCTAGTCGGTACAGGGTTGAGCATACATGTTGTTGATTTTGATGATTTAATGAGTTTTTCTTCTCCTATAGCAGTGAATGAGTGTAATTTTTCCTCAGTGACACTACAATGCTCTGTCTGATGTGATACTGTAGTAGACGGCTGCATGGTTAAAATTTTCTTCTATTATCAATCTTACATGTAAAGAAGTTCATACAGTCATTACTGCTGTGCTGTTTACAAACATCAGAAGTTGAAGCTTTATTTTTGGTTAATTTAGCTACTGTATCGAATAAATAACTAGGGTTGTGTTTGTTTTCTTCCAAGAGAGTCGAGAAATAAGCAGATCTAGCAGTTTTTACGGCCTTTCTGTATGCGATCATGTGCTCTTTCCACGAATTACGAAAGACCTCTAGTTTTCTTTTCTTCCAGCTGCGCTCCATTTTTCTGGCTGCTGTTTTAAGGGCCCGAGTGTGCTCGTTGTACAACGGCGTTGGACTATTTTCTTTAATCTTCTTTAAGCGCAGGGGAGGGTGGCACTCGCACCGCGACATGCGTTACACTCAATTCTCTCTACTGACACTTATTCAAATGTATTTAAATATGCTTCATCATCATCATCATCATCATCTGTCAGCTTCGTAAGCAAGGGGTGTGCTGCATTATGTGGCTCTGACAGTAAAATTAGGGCAGTGGCCTTCATCCCAGCTGTCTCTACTTGGTCACCTTAGTAAGTCTGTCTATCCCAATTTGCCAAGCTGACATGGATTAATACTCTGTTTGTTTGAGTCTCATGTCTGAAAGTTCGTCAAAACTGACTTATAATTGTCTTTTGTCATTTTATCACTCATCTATTTATCTATGAATTTATTGCACATCTTTAGATTAATACATCATATATCTCATATGGCCTGTGAGTGTCTACAAACTGTCCAAAAACCACACGTCCAAACAAACAAGCAAGATGTGCTTTGAGATTGCTGTGTTTTTGAGATTTTCCCCTTTCAAGGCACCACATGATCATTTAATGGTGTTAATGGGTAATTGTGGGAGGAGGAATATCTGAAATGCTGGCCTTGTTTGCCAGTTCACCTGGGGCTAAAAGCTGGGTCATGAGGAATATTCATGTGAGATGTCACCTCTTGCTTAAGCTCAACCACACCTTCAGGCCGCTCATGATCTCATATAGAACAACCAATATCTAAAGAAATGCTGAAGAAATGCTTTCTGATATAACCTGCTAAGTTGTAAATAATGACAAGCAGTTTTTGCTATGTATGAATTATATGAAAATGTTCCGCAAATCTTTTTGTCTCAATCTTCATATTTTTACATATAAACGTTTAACTTTTTAATTAAAAAGTGTGCTTGTGCTATATTTCTATAAAATAAATGCCATTTTGATATTTAATGCAAAGACATGTAACTGTTTAAAATTTTGTCAAGTGTCATAATATTTTTATGTGCCTGAATAATTCTGGAAATGTTTAAACATTTTAATATTTTATATTCTTTTTATTGCCAATTATGAAAGAGTTTATGCCAGTTTAAGAAGCGGTAAAACCATAGGTCACAAAATAATAGGAGCTTTGTGTTAAGATTTTATGTCCTCATATTCCCTCTGATTTAGAGAGTTTCAAATGCCAGCTCAAATCGAGCATGAACAAGCCTTACATGTTTTTTTTATTACTTTTCAGCATTAATACATTTCTACAGTGTCATAGAGAGGTGATTATTAAGGGAAATACTTCATTTTATAGTCTAACTAGTTAACGTAATGTGATCTTATTCAGATTATTTTTTGAACATTTAAAATCATAACATTTTCTAATTGTCAGTTTGTAGTTTCAACAAATTGGAGCGTAAACTACTTCAGTAATACACATTAGGCTGTTCTCTGTTGATATAAAATATAAAAAAATGTAATTAATATTTTTTCATTAAAATATCTTTTATACATTTCTGGATTCACAATTAGGATTTACAGGAAAATATTCACAGTGTATAGATACTATAATGTAGTACTCTTGAATCCAAATTTACTTTATAAAAGTAAGAGGTAGGCATGATGTTTCATATGGATTTACTGATGATGACTAAAGTCCATTCCAGAATTGTTTTTAAATCAACCCTCATTTCTTTTATATTGATTGTTGATTGCAGACTAATGTTCTTGATTATTTTATACAATCTTGATGTGAGATTTTATCAAATGAAGTGAAATTATAGGCTAATGTAAGGACATTTATATTCAAGATGTCTGAGTAGCCTGTTATAGGTCCCAAAAAGAAAATAAATGAATAAATAATGATCAGAATGGAGTTTAATTTAATCAGTCTACTCCTTACTTATTGTAACACTTCACTCAATTTGGTACAGACAAAAGGTCTTCGTATGGACAAGTTAAATCAGAAGGCTAAATTCGTCTGCAGAGAATAAGGATGCCACAACAATAATGAACCACTCATTCAACAGGCAAGGTTTAACTTAATGTATTTTTGAATTTAAAAAATTCAAACTCAATAACTAGAATGCATAACATGGAGAGAAAGAAAAAAATTAATTAAAAAAATAAAAGAAAAAAATTTATGAAATAAAATACAATGTATATTTCCCAAACAAATAAAATGAAAAAAAAAAATCTCTGATATTCTTAACTCTGTTCTCTCTTTTATTTTTCTTACTGGCTTCAAGACTCAATTGTACTCGAAGGACTCAAAAGGTAAGCGTAATCACCTTAAAATCATTTTAATAAATCAATGAAATTAACCTTTCATTTGTTCCCTTCTAGGTTTCACTCTCGTCTCTTTCAGTTTTTTTCTGAATAATAAATTACCAGTAACAATGAATTTACCTTATGATTGAAAATTCAGAAGTTAAATCCCTTATTTGATAACTTTTGAAATGTGTTGAATAGATTTCTCCTGGCTTCAAATTTACAAAACAACAGAGAAATAAAAGAAAGAAAAAAATAAAAGCAATTACATTTTATCAAGCAACACAATAAAAACAACAACAATAAATTCACATTTAATCCCCTTCACAGAGAATTAAACTCTTCACTTTTCAAAATGTGTTCAGTAACTCAGTTTCTCAAGTTATTCACAACTTTGTGAAACTGGCTGAAATAATTGAATGACGATATTGTTCATTACTCAGTTTTTCTCCTGCAATCAAATCCTTCCAAAAGAACAGTGAATCAGGTGTAAGTGCTGTTCGTTAATCCTACCGTCCAAATCGACAACAGCAATGTCAGTCTCACAAAATCACACTCGCTGTTAGGTCCGTGTGGCTCGCCAGGCCCACCTCCCTCCGCGAACACAGGAGTTAGAACGAAGTCCAGGAATTCGGGAACTCCACTCAGTTAGGCATCGTTTTCAATGTTGAGTCAACTCAGCAGTTCAAGCACTCGACAGGATAATGATGCAATCAAACCAGGAAAATAGAAAGAAGGAAAAATCAGGAAGAAAAAAAACTGACCTTGAATACAAGGTCACAAAATCATCATTAGTATTGTTTTCGTAACATAGACCTCACATCCATTACCACATTGCATCAAAATGGTGATTGCATATCACATACGAATGTGCAAGCATTCGTTCACCACATGTGGTCTTAAATCCTACAGATCACAATTAAAGGAAACTTAAATACGGCCTTCACTTTTTTTTTATTACATTTCACTAGTCTGAACGTTTCACCCAGATTAGCACATGAAATAAGAGTTTTAACTCGCCAGGACCCGATTAATTTGAACTCTTTATCCCTTTTTGGTCCGTAGAACTCGGTTACAACTTGAACTTTTGCTCATCCAGTTCCAAAAAAATAAAAAAAATATATTCTGCTAAGTCTCAGTTTCTTTATAAAAATGGTATTTCAATCCACTATGCGTTAACAAGGCTTTTTTTCAGTAGCTGCGTCACATATTATAAATCAACTAAACAGTCTGCTTCTCGCCACTCAGTGACGCACACATTGAGAATAGCTATTGAAAGTGCCATAGTTATTGGCGATTCTATTACATGGAATGTGAAAATAGAGACACCAGCCACCATAGTCACCATTGAGCGCCTGACATCAAAGCGCATTTAAAAGTGCTGGCTAATGCTAATCGTAAATTCTCTAAGATTATTATTCACGTCGGTACTAATGATGTTCGACTTCGCCAGTCAGAGATCACTAAAATTAACATTAAAGAGGTGTGTGAACTCGCAAGTACGATGGCAGCTAAAGTTTTTTAGTTCTGGCCCCCTCCCCATTAAGCGGAGTGATGAGATACTTAGCAGACTATCATCACTCAATGGCTGGTTGTCTAAATTGTGTCCGCAGAATAGCATAGGGTTCATAGACAATTGGAAAAGCTTTTGGGGCAGACCTGTCCTGTTAAAAAGAGATGGTATTCATCCCTCCTGGGATGGTGCCACTCTTCTCTCTAGTAATTTGGCACATAGTCTTAGAGCTGAACCTTGACTAATTGGAGCCCAGGTCAGGAAGCAGACGGACTGGCTTAACCAACCGTCTGCTAGCTGTCTCACGTCACAGAAGTCAGATAAATCCCAACACATAGAGACTCTTTCACCTAGATATTATTAAATAGATACTGTGTCTATTCCCAGAATTAGTAAATACAAAAAAACTCTCAAACCCATTTAAGGGGAAAAATGTAAATGATGTTCAACAAATAAACAACAGATATAATACAGATGAACAAATGATAAAGCTCGGGTTGCTGAATATTCGATCCCTCAAAAGTGCTTATTGTTAATGAAGACTGTTATATGTTCAAAGATGAAAGTAAATAGTCCAATGCCGTGTTACAATGAGCACACTTGGGCCCTTAAAACAGAAGCCAGAAAAATGGAGCGCAGCTGGAAGAAAACAAAACTGGAGGTTTTTCGCATTTTGTGGAAAGAAAGCATGATTGCGTACATAAATACCTTAAAAACTGCTAGATCTGCTTATTTCTACTTATTTTGCTGTGTTTCGGCGCAGCGCCACCCACTGGTGCGGAGATACGGAAAATTGCTATTTTTGCTTATACCTTCTGAACGGTTTGTCCAAAAATCATAAATTTGGTCTCATTAAATGATATCCATTTTGGCTGTCGGCCATATTGAATTTTGTGCTAAAATGCTGTATTTTAAGAACACATGAACGGATGGTTACGAAACTTGGTATGGGTCATCAGCACGATACCCTGAAGGAGCTTGAGAAGTATCGGACCAGCGCCACCAATTGGTAAAATAATTTTTTCAAATGCTTATAACTTTGGGTGTGGTCAACTTATTTTCGCGGAAGTATCTTTTTTTTTTGTCTCCTGAATCATTGCCGAGTCCAATGATACCAAACATGCCAGCTTACACTTCAACCTTATGAACATTTCACCTTATAGCTTGTGCAGCGTTGTGATTTAGCGCTTAAAAAACATTTGCGAATATCTTCTAAACCATTAGTCCGATCGAGACAAAACTAGCGTAGGAAACACGAAATCCAAGTTAATTAACTAAATGTCACAGCCCAAATGTCAAAATTTTTATCGGAAGTGGCAAAAAAATCTAAAAGTTTTGTGGCAGCACCTTCTTGTGGTCAACTGTTATAATGAAATTTACAAAAATGCTAAAAACTTTTGATTAGACTAGCCTATTGTAACTAAACTGATCATTATAGATTTCATTGGGTCATGTAGAGAACATAGATACAAATTTTGCCATATTTGGTCATACTTCTTGTCTGCCAACTTGTTTTTTGTTAAAATCCTACTTTTTCAAACTCATCCTAGACTGTTTGTCGGATTTTCACCAAAATCGATTGGTATCATCTTCAGACCGTGCCGACAAATAGCTATGGGATTCGTGTTCATAGACAAAACTGTTTTTGTATACTGCAGCGATGAATTTGAGACATGATGCCAAAATTACTCTTGTAAAATATCTTAAAAATATATCTAAATTACGGCACATGCTTTCAATGCAAAATGCTGAACAGTTAGTTAATGTGTTCATGACCTCAAGGCTAGATTATTGTAATGCTCTACTAGGTGGTTGCCCTGCTCGCTTAATAAATAAACTCCAGCTGGTCCAAAACGCAGCAGTTAGAGTTCTTACTAGAACCAAAAAGTATGACCATATAAGCCCAGTTCTGTCAACACTGCACTGGCTTCCTATTAAACATCTTATACATTTTAAAATACTTAAATTACTTAAAAAGCACTAAATGGCTTAGCTCCCCAGTACTTGAGAAAGCTCTTAACATATTATACTCCATCACGTCTATTGCGATCTAAAAACTCTGGCCAGTTGGTAATAACTAGAATATCAAAATGAACTGCAGGCGGTCAATCCTTTTCCTATTTAGCACCTAAACTGTGGAACAGTCTTCCTAGCATTATTCGGGAAGCAGACACACTCTCTCAGTTTAAAACTAGACTAAAAACACATCTCTTTACTATGGCATACACATAGAACATTATCCATTTATATTATTCAAATCAATTAAATGATTGTTTTAGGCTGCATTAACTAGGTCAGCCGGAACCGGGAACACTTCCCATAACACCTGATGTACCCATTACATCGTCAGAAGAATGACATCTACGCTAATGTTAGTCTCTCTGTTTTATCCCGAGGTTTACTACAGTCAGCCGGATCCGGGCCGGATCCAGATTAGATGCACCCAGACATGACCAACGCATGAACCTGAAGTGTCTGCAGAGACCGTGTCAATTAGACTCCCCCTGAAATTACCTCGACACGGCATCCTCAATTAACCCGTCTCCGACGTGATGACTCCGAACGTTCAAATATTCCTATTTAATAATTGTTTAATCGATATGTCATCTGACAGTCGCGGTAGCATATGCTAGTGTTGTTTCCACCAGTGCAAGCACATCTCTTCACAGATCACATATCACATAGTTTCTTTTAATTAATTAATGTCTATTTACATTAAATCTGTAACATTTAATCCACGGAAGAGGCAAATTGCTGAACCCAAGTGCAGTTCTTTATTCCAAATTATAAAACAAATGGCATCGGATACAGACCCAGGCGCAACAAGGACGGGCCTGGGAGCGTGGGTGGACCTGGACCCTGTGGCATGGGCGGACCTAGACCCTGTGGCATGGGCGGACCTGGGGTGTGGGTGGACCTAGACCCTGAGGCGTGGGCGGACCGGGACCCTGAGGCGTGGGCGGACCTGGACCCTGAGGCGTGGGCGGACCTGGACCCTGAGGCGTGGGCAGACCAGGACCCTGAGGCGTGGGCAGACCTGGACCCTGAGGCGTGGGCGGACCTGGACCCTGAGGCGTGGGAGGACCTGGACCCTGAGGCGTGGGCGGACCTGGACCCTGAGGCATGGGAGGACCTGGACCATGAGGCGTGGGCGGACCTGGACCCTGAGGCATGGGAGGACCAGGACCATGAGGCGTGGGATGACCTGGACCATGAGGCGTGGGATGCCATGGCGGGTCAGGAGCTGTGGGCGGCCATGGCGGATCAGGTAGTTCAAGGGGCCATGGCGGTAACAACGGTTCAGGGGGCCACAGAGGCGTGGCCTTCGTGGCCTCAATGTACCCCTTGCCCCTCCAAAAAAAAATGATTGGGCAGGACTATGGGGTTGTGGACTGGAGCGGGCTCGTGGGCTGGAGCCTGGACGTGGGCTGGGCTCACTGGTGTGGAGGGTACTGTGGGACAGTTGAGCTCCTCATCCACCGTTCCCACAGTAAAGAAAGAGCCACTAAGCAGCAGGGCATGGTCAATGTCCTGTTCCAAAGACCAGTGGATTTTCCCTCCCGGCAGCTGGGAGCAAACCGGTCCATTCAGTCCAAATCTAAAAATGTCCTTTAGAGCCACGTTGTTAAAATCCACGCAATGACAAAGTTCACAGAATTCCTGGACGTAGTCCTCAGTGGAATGCTGTCCTTGACGGAGGCGAAGCAATAAGGCAACTGCTGGGTTCATGGTTGGCGGTCTGATATTCTGTAACATTTAATCCACTGAAGAGGCAAGTTGCTGAACCCAAGTGCAGTTCTTTTTTCCAAATTATAAAACATACATCAAAATCCAAAACATAAAACAAAAGACTTGGCTATACAAAAACAAGGACTCGACTTGACATAAAACTCACCAACATAGGGTTACAACATTCAATATCAGACAAAGACACATGGCAAACATGAGGGCTTAGGCCCTGTCCACACGAACACAGGTATTTTCAAAACCGCAGCTTTTTCTACACGGTTTGGCTGTTCATCCACACGCAAACGCAGTATCCGGTCACTGAAACCGGACTTTTTTGAAAACTCCGGCCAGGGTGAAGATTTTTAGAAACTCTGGTTACAGCGTTGTCGTGTAGATGGTGAAACCGGAGATTTCGGCTTGTTAAGTCGAAGTGTGTGCCGTTCTCTCCTTTGTTTGACGTAAGATTGTGCGCTATTATCTCTTTTATTTACATGAGTGGAGTCTATGCAATGGCGGACGTAGCTTTTAATAACTCTGCTAACAGCGCTTATCACATGTATACAGATACATGCACAGTTATCTCGTTGTATTGTAGAACAGAGGCGCCAGAATTCAATAATACAAAATAGTAAGGCAAGTGTGTGAAGCTATTACAGTCCACTTGTGCCCTGCCCCTGTCTATATACAGTTACCTGTCACTGAGTCCAGTACAGGGACTTGTAGAAGGGTTTCACTGAGCCCATGGCATCCCTCAGTGCATCAGTGCCGTGGATGGGACCCATGTGGAAATCAGGCATCCAATCATAGTGTGGTTTTGCGATTTCATGTGGACAGAGATTTTTTTTTTAAACCGTGCTTGTGTGGACGCGATTGTTTTTTAAAACGGAGGAGGAAAAACTCTGGTTATAAAAATACCCATGTATGTGTGGACTAGGCCTTAAATACACAGAAACTAATGACAAGACAAGGGACTCCTGTGAACACTGATTAAACAATGAACCAATGACATGACACAAGAACACATGAGGGCATGGGAGTCACATGACAACCAGGAAACCTGACAGAACATGACAAACTGAGAAACATGACATTGAACATGATAAACTAAAAACATGAAACATGAACATGAACCGACACCACTAAATGTTAATATTTATTCATCATACTGTTGAACTTGACAGTATTTTATCTCTTGTTATTTCATAGGGAGCTTCAAAGAAGATTTATCAGTAACAGAGTATTACCCTGTGTTTATCAGTATCCAATTATGTTTGTTGGGTAAAAAAGAAAAACAAAATAAGTCAAAATGAATTGACCCCCAAAAGTTTCTATAGATATCGCGATATATCGATATCGTGATTTTTTTTGGCCAGAATAACCGTGGTGTGAAAAATCTAATATCGTGACAGCCCTACATTTACATTTATGCATTTGGCAGACACCAGGGGTGGAGACTTGAGCAACATGGAGTAAAGTGCCTTGCTCAAAGACACACTGGTGGTGACCGCTGGGATCGAACCAGCAACCTTCTGCGTATCAGTACCATGGTTAACCCACTGGACCGCCATTTCACAGTAATAAGTACATCAGGTGTTATTAGGTGTTCCCGGTTCGGCAGACCTAGTTAATGCAGCCTAAAACAATCATTAAACTGATTTGAATAATATAAATTGATAATGTTCTTGTTACAGTACAGAAGGGACAGAGACAATGGAATGCAGGTAACTGGTATTTATTGAACTACCAGAAGAGCAAATGGCAGTGCAGGTGAGTGAACGTGGAATTGCCGGGAGACTGATGTGGATGATTGAGTAATATTGTCCTTATTCCTTGCAGATGCAGCGGGCTGGAGACAGAACGGAACGGAGAAGACACAGGAGAACTCACACGAGACGAGGGACAACGAAGGAGACTTGGAATCACACTGGAGACAGGTAAGTAGCTTGAGGAGTCCTAGAGGTGAGCATACAGGTAAGAACTTGTTGCTAACGAGACCGGACTAAGACAATGGCCCTGTCCCAAATGGCACACTTCATGTGCACTTTCGGTCTTGTGGACTTACAATGGCCGCTGCGTGCGCGTGTCCATTAAGTCCACGAGACCGCAGGGTGTCCCGTTTGTCATTTTAGGTCTCAGAAGGGTGCTCGCGAGCGCCCCCTTTGCGGTCGATATGCCCCCTCGATGCACATTTCTGCCGAGCCCGCACTGGTGCAGGTTCCGCAGCGGACTTCTTCCTGGCAGTCAAAGCGGCATTACGTCATGAAAGTGCGAACTCAGAGGAAGACCGTGAGGGTTTAGGGTGCCATCTGGGACAGGCCTGTGTGAGGGAGTGTCTTTTGTGCAGCTGGTGATTACTGTGCTGATGGGGTGCAGGTGTGTGTGATCAGTATTCGGGTGAAGAAGTGTGCTGTGATTGGGTGACAGTGGAGCCTGGCGTGTCTGTGACAGTTCTAGGTGTGTGCCATAGTAAAGAGATGTGTTTTTAGTCTAGATTTAAACTGACAGAGTGTGTCTGCTTCCCGAACAATACTAGGAAGACTGTTCCAGAGTTTAGGTGCTAAATAGGAAAAAGATTGACTGCGTGCAGTTGATTTTGATATTCTAGGTATTATCAACTGGCTAGAATTTTGAGACCGCAATAGACGTGATGGAGTATAATGCATTAAGAGCTCGCTCAAGTACTGGTGAGCTAAACCATTTAGTGCTTTGTAAGTCATTAGCAACATTTAAAAATGTATACAATGTTTAAAAGGGAGCCAGTGCAGTGTTGACAGAACCGGGCTAATATGTTCATACTTCCTGGTCCTAGTAAGAACTCGAGCTGCTGTGCTTTGGACCAGCTGGAGTTTGTTTATAAAGCGAGCAGGGCAACCACCTAGCAGAGCATTACAATAATCTAGCCTTGAGGTCATGAACGCATGAACAAACTGTTCGGCATTTTGCATTGAAAGCATGTGCCGTAATTTAAATATATTTTTAAGATGGAAGAATGCAGTTTTACAGATGCAAGAAACGTGGCTGTTACAGTTGGTGTGTTGGTCTGTGTCCGTGTCTTCTTTGTTTGGTCCCTCCCTTGTTTTTCTTGCCGTTTTTACTCTGGAGCGCGTGCGCATCGATTTGCTTGATTTCACCGCCTACGCGTTCTTGTTTATGTTATGCAACCTCTCCTCTCTTTTGAGTCAATATTTTCCATGAGAGGTTGTAACATGGCTTTCAAATGAAAGATTGGTATCAAAGAGCACACCCAGGTTCCTGACTGACGACGAGGACTTGACAGAGCAGCCATTAAGTATTAAGGTGCTGATCCACTTGTCCGTGCGACACTTCTGTCGCGCCACACTCCACTTTATTCCTATGGGTGACGTCAAGCGACTTTAACACGCCCGCAAAGCATTCCGGGAAGGTGGCGCTGCATTTGAACAAATGCCGCGCGTCAAAAAAGCTGGCCGAAGCTCAACTTTATGCAAATGAATCCGTTTAACGCGACGCGACTATCCAATAGAAGTAGAGCACATGGAGACGGAGGGAAGTCTCTCGCCGGTCCTTTGTTTTTCATTCCCCGCTGGCTCAAACGCACGCCCATAGCAGTAAACTTGAGGAACGCCCATCAACATACACATGAGGGGAAGCGTCACAACACCACGCTTCAGTCGTGCCGCGGAAGTGGATCTGTATCGTTAGGCCGGTTTCACACTGCATGCATTAGCAGGGGGTAAACAGCACATATTTTTTTCAGCACCCATGTTAACAGATTAGAGCATTCACACCGCACGCAGAGGCGGCGCGGCAGCGCGTAGCAGGAGCAGGGCAGAAGCAGCAGTGCCGCGATCGTTTCGGCGCCAAGTCTATTTTTGCCGTGCTGCTCACGCTGAATTAAAGCCACAGTGGATTGTTCTTGATCAAAACTGACCTGATTAACATTGAAAATAACAAATTTCACCATGAAATCATGTAGTGAAGTGTCCCGTGTGTTTCACGATCACCATATGACATCCAGCGCTGCAAAAATGTTTAATAAAATTCACGACAACACAACACTGCCAGAAGTTTTTGCCCAAACTTCAAATGCCTGTTTAAATGATTAAAACTAGAAGCATATCTTCACTTTAATGTTACATTTATCATGTGAACTACTTATATACAACATGTTATATGCATGTGTGTATGAGACGGGGGGGGGGCACGGTCGCGTTTGCAGCAGATATATGCTGCCCATCATAAATCAAAGCACGAGACAGACAGGGGTCGGAGGAGAACACCGCAAAATGTGACATAATGGACAATATTCGTCTGTATTTGCAATACACGAGCCGCGGTTCAGCTGTGCGAGACAAACGCTGCCAGTGTGAATGCACAACGGGCGCACGCGGCTCCCGCTCTCCATACGCACCACTCCTGCCCTGCCAACGCACTGCTTGCGCGTGCGGTGTGAAGCTGGCATTAGACAGTATTCTAGGTTACTACATGTGGAGGTTTTTTGTCCAATAATTTAAAATTGTGAATTGGTAAGTTTCGTCAGGGCGCGAAGAAATATAGAGCTGAGTATCGTCAGCATAACAGTGAAAACTAACGGCATGTTTCCTAATGATATCTCCCGAGGGTAGCATGTACAGGGTGAAAAGCAATGGTCCTAGCACTGAGCCTTGCGGTACTCCATACTGAACTTGTGATCGGTATGACATCTCTTCATTTACTGCTGCAAACTGATAACGGTCAGATAAGTATGATTTAAACCATGCCAATGCAATTCCACTAATGCCAACATAATTTGAGAGTCTATTCAAAAGAATGTTGTGGTCGAGGGTATCAAATGCAGCGCTTAGATCGAGTAATACTTATAGAGATACAACCACGATCCGATGCAAATCATTTGTAACTGATGAGAGCAGTCTCAGTATTATGATATGGTCTAAATCCTGTCTGGAAATCCTCACAGATACCATTTCTTTCTAAAAAGGAGCATAATAATAATAATAATAATAATAATTTGTTACATTTATATAGCGCTTTTCTGGGTACTCAAAGCGCTTTTACATATAAAAGGGGGAAATCTCAACCACCACCAATGTGAAGCATCCACCTGGATGATGCGATGGCAGCCATATTGCGTCAGAACGCCCACCACACACCAGCTTTTTGGTGGAGAGGAGACAGAGCATAGTTGTGAGGACACTGCCTTTTCTAGTATTTTTGACAGAAAGGGTAAATTTGAAATTGGCCAGTAATTGACTAATTCTGTAGGATCAAGTTGTGTTTTTTTAACAAGAGATTTAATAATAGCCAGCTTAAAAGTTTTCGGTACATATCCTTATTGACAAGGATGAATTAATGATATTAAGAAGATGAACTATGACCTCTGCAAGCATCTCTTTTAGTAGCTTAGTCAGTATAGGGTCGAGCATACATGTTGTTGATTTAGATAATTTAACGAGTTTAGCCAATTCTTCTTCTCCTATAGCAGTGAATGAGTGGAATTTTTCCTCAGTGATACTACAATGCACTGTCTGATGCACTACTGTAGTAGATGGTTGCATAGTTATAATTTTTCCCTAATATTATCAATCTTGCACGTAAAGATGTTCATAAAGTCATTACTGCTGTGCTGTTTGCAAATGTCAAAAGTTGAAGCTTTATTTCTTGTGCATTTAGCCACTGTATCAAATAAATACCTAGGGTTGTGTTTGTTGTGTTGGTATTCCTTCTGTGGGCCCGACCTTTGTCCGGGCCCCGTCAGACTTTGACTAAGTTCTACTCTAATGCCTCAGGCCTTAGCACCTTAGGCTGGAGTCTCAGGGCAAGATTTTCAGCTTTAATAGCACGGCGTGACTGGACTGTGTTCCCATCTGCGTCTAGGGACGCAATACGAGTGAACCGTTTTCGAAAGGGAACATACTCGGTTACTAACGTAACCTCGTTCCCTGAGAATAACGAGAACGAGTGTTGAGTAGACGGCCGTGCTATTGGGCTTCATGACTAGCGATCATTGCTTCATTCAAATGAACCTGAATCCTATTGCGAAATGGGCTGCTTATATAGCCAGAAGCCCCGCCTATTTAGGTGGGCTCTGCTCTCTGTCGACGGGATGCCCCTCAATTGGTTCACGCAGATACGTTGCTTCGCATCGTTCGTGCAGTTCTCACATCCCAGCCAATCAGCGCGCGTATCGCTGTGTTGGCTGTGCAGCTGCACTGCGTTTTAAACAAAAGGCTTCAATATTTCAAGAAAAGGAGTTTTCCCATACGGTCTAGCGACGCAATATTCGTTCCCATCCATCCATCCATCTTCTTCCGCTTATCCGGGGCCGGGTCGCGGGGGCAGCAGTCTAAGCCGAGATGCCCAGACTTCCCTCTCCCTAGACACTTCCTCTAGCTCTTCCGGGGGGACACCGAGGCGTTCCAAGGCCAGCCGGGAGACATAGTCCCTCCAGCGTGTCCTCGGTCTTCCCCGGGGCCTCCTCCCGGTTGGACATGCCCGAAACACCTTCCCGGGAAGGCGTTCAGGAGGCATCCGGAACAGATGCCCGAGCCACCTCAGCTGTCCCCTCTCGATGTGGAGGAGCAGCGGCTCTACTCCGAGTTCCTCCCGAGTGACTGAGCTCCTCACCCTATCTCTAAGGGAGCGCCCAGCCACCCTGCGGAGAAAGCTCATTTCGGCCGCCTGTATCCGGGATCTTGTCCTTTCGGTCATGACCCAAAGCTCATGACCATAGGTGAGAGTAGGAACGTAGATTGACCGGTAAATCGAGAGCTTCGCCTTACGGCTTAGCTCTTTCTTCACCACGACAGACCGGTACATCGACCGCATTACTGCAGAAGCTGCACCGATCCGTCTGTCAATCTCCTGCACCAATGCATGCTGAAGGTCCTGGTTAGAAGGGGCCAACACGACAACGTCATCCGCAAAGAGCAGAGACGAAACCGTGTGGTCCCCAAACCTGACACCCTCCGGCCCTTGGCTGCGCCTAGAAATTCTGTCCATAAAAATTATGAAAAGAACCGGCGACAAAGGGCAGCCCTGCCGGAGTCCAACATGCACCGGGAACAAGTCTGACTTACTGCCGGCAATGCGGACCAAACTCCTGCTTCGGTCATACAGGGACCGGACAGCCCTCAACAAAGGACCCCGGACCCCATATTCCCCCAGCACCCTCCACAGGATGCCGCGAGGGACACAGTCGAATGCCTTCTCCAAATCCACAAAACAAATGTGGACTGGTTGGGCAAACTCCCATGAACCCTCCAGCACCCTGTAGAGGGTATAGAGCTGGTCCAGTGTTCCGCGACCAGGACGAAAACCACACTGTTCCTCCTGAATCCGAGGTTCCACTATCGGCCGGATTCTCCTCTCCAGTACCCTGGCATAGACTTTCCCGGGGAGGCTGAGAAGTGTGATCCCCCTTTAGTTGGAACACACCCTCCGGTCCCCCTTCTTAAAAAGAGGGACCACCACCCCGGTCTGCCATCCCAGAGGCACTGTCCCCGACCGCCACGCGATGCTGCAGAGGCGTGTCAGCCAAGACAGCCCCACAACATCCAGAGACTTGAGGTACTCAGGGCGGATCTCATCCACCCCCGGTGCCTTGCCACCGAGGAGTTTCTTGACCACCTCGGTGACTTCAGCCCGGGTGATGGACGAGTCCTCCTCTGAGCCCCCAGCCTCTGCTTCCTCAATGGAAGACGTGACGGCGGGATTGAGGAGATCCTCGAAGTATTCCTTCCACCGTCCGACAACATCCCCAGTCAAGGTCAACAGCCGCCCATCGCCACTGTAAACAGCGTTGGTAGGGCACTGCTTCCCCCTCCTGAGGCGCCGGACGGTTTGCCAGAATCTCTTCGAGGCCAGCCGATAGTCTTTTTCCATGGCCTCACCGAACTCCTCCCAGGCCCGAGTTTTTGCCTCCATGACCACCCGGGCTGCAGTCCGTTTAGCCTGTCGGTACCTGTCAGCTGCCTCAGGAGTCCCACAAGCCAGCCAGGCCCGATAGGACTCCTTCTTCAGCTTGACGGCATCCCTTACTTCCGGTGTCCACCACCGGGTTCGGGGATTGCCGCCTCGACAGGCACCGGAGACCTTGCGTCCACAGCTCCGAGCAGCCGCTTTGACAATGGAGGTGGAGAACATGGTCCACTCGGACTCAATATCTCCAGCCTCCCTCGGGATCCGGTCGAAGCTCTGCCGGAGGCAGGAGTTGAAGATCTCTCTGACAGGAGACTCGGCCAAACGTTCCCAGCAGACCCTCACAGTACGTTTGGGTCTACTGAGTCTATCCAGCTTCCTCCCCCGCCATCGGATCCAACTCACCACCAGGTGGTGATCAGTTGACAGCTCCGCCCCTCTCTTCACCCGAGTGTCCAAGACATACGGCCGCAGATCAGATGAAACGACCACAAAGTCGATCATTGACCTACGACCTAGGGTGTCCTGGTGCCATGTGCACTGATGGACACCCTTATGCTTGAACATGGTGTTCGTTATGGACAAACTGTAACTAGCACAGAAGTCCAATAACTGAACACCACTCGGGTTCAGATCAGGGGGGCCGTTCCTCCCAATCACGCCCCTCCAGGTTTCACTGTCATTGCCCACGTGGGCGTTGAAGTCCCCCAGTAGAACGACGGAGTCCCCAGTCGGAGCACTTTCCAGCACCCCTCCCAGGGACACCAAGAAGGCCGGGTACTCCGCACTGCTGTTCGGCCCATAGGCACAAACGACAGTGAGAGACCTATCCCCGAGCCGAAGCCGCAGGGAAACGACCCTCTCGTTCACCGGGGTAAACTCCAACACATGGCAGCAGAGCTGGGGGGCTATAAGCAAACCCACACCAGCCCGCCGCCTCTCACCATGGGCAACTCCAGAGTGGTAAAGAGTCCATCCCCTCTCGAGGAGTGTGGTTCCAGAGCCCAAGCCATGCGTGGAGGTGATTCCGACTATCTCTAGTCGGAACCTCTCAACCTCACGCACAAGCTCAGGCTCTTTCCCCGCCAGCGAGGTGACATTCCATGTCCCAAGAGCCAGTTTCCGTGTCCAGGGATCGGGTCGTCTAGGCCCCCGCCTTCGACTGCTGCCCGATTCGCTTTGCACCGGCCCCTTACGGTCCCTCCCGTGAGTGGTGGGCCCACGGGAAGGTGTCCCCACGTCGCTCCTTCGGGCTGAGCCCGGCCGGACCCCGTGGGGGAAGGCCCGGCCACCAGGCGCTCGCATACGAGCCCCAACCCCAGGCCTGGCTCCAGGGTGGGGCCCCGGCTGCGCCATACCGGGCGACGTCACGGTCCTCCTTCTTTTTTTCATCATAAGGGGTTTGTGAATATTCGTTCCCGTTATTTTTTTAGGGAATTGAGGTAACATCAGTTACCATGCAATTACGCCCACTGAGTGGCAAAAAGACAAATTTTCAGCGGGAAAGAGCTTGTACAAATAGATTTGACAAGTAATCTGAGGCATTTTTTTTTACAAACTGCTGAAAGCTACAGAAAAGAGAAGCAAATGTATCGCCAAAGTTCACAGAAACACCTGGACTCCAGGCAGCGAATCATGAATTTGCAGTTATAATTTAGTCCAACCTTTAGTTTAAACTGAAAATAATTGTATTACTCACATTTTTGCATTTTCGACTATCAAATCGAGTCACATTGCAGTTCTTTTGCCACTCAGTCTGGCTGAAGTTGCGTGTTTCCGGCAGGAAAGTTACGTCAACGCATACCCTCTATAGACAGTGGAGCACAAAGCAGTAGAAACAAACAACAGGAAGCTATGTGCCCTCACAAAACACAACACAAGACCATGCAGTGTTTTTGGTACTCACTAACATTCTATGTCTGAAAAAGTCTGAATTTTCTTTTAAAAAACCGTTTCAAAATGCATTTGTTTCACAGAATGACTCTATGCTTTGTGCTGCTATTGGTGCCAGTGGTTCTTGCAGTTCTCATTTATCCAACAGAACACCAGAGGGATAGCATGAATTGGTTGCATGCACTAGCCTGAGGCCACCACATCAGCTGGATTTCATTTGAAATGGTATGATGACATTATAAATAACAGCGTTGTTCAGTCAATCAGACTGAATAAACCAAATTTTGATAAATTTTTAACTTTTTTAATTAATTATTTTCTCTATTTAGATTTACTTTTCTATTCTTTTTTTAAGGATTTGAATATGCATGGTCAATTTACTAATTTCATAAATTAATGAGAGTTGCGTATGAAAAGTTGAAAAGTATAACAGCCTATACAAAAGACGGACAACCACATGATGTTGTTCATAAAGCTTTGGCCTAAATTTAGAGCAAAATTAGCTTTTTACATTTGTGGGTTTGTGTCATGTGATCGGTTTAGATGACAGGGAAGGGGGAGAGACAGTGATCATTTTCTTCATTGCATTTAGAGGAGAAGACGGAATCACTAAAAGGCTCTCCTGTTTTATACGTTTATGTTTGTTTGTTTGTTTGTTTGTTTTGTTTTTGTGACACATAACTTTAATTAGCCTACTACTTTGGTGAGTTTGAAATCTCGACAACGCAGTTGCGATACAATCTAAATGATTACAAAATGTAAAGCACAAACTTTATGACTCTTAATGGTCGGTACAAGTCTAGGCGGTACCCAGTAAAGAGCGCAAGTTTGCGGACTTCGACTGTGCTGTGTGCAGCAGTAATATTAAAAGGTATTGCTTGTGTTCGTTTCTTATAGCTGTATTATCGTTTCAATTAAAATCTCTAAAATTAAAATATCTTATTTTGGATTTGCTGGAACTGGTCATTGTGACATATCCTACTGAATTGTCTTAATTGTTTTAATATTAAAGGTGCGCGGAAGAAAATAACATCTAACAGACTCAAAAGGACTGAATGAGGACGGACACTAACTGAAAGAGCATGAACGACTCGTCGCGCCATCACTTCAGCATGAAACACATGGACTACATGTATACTACTGACAATAACATCACTTTGAACAGCAGTGCAACTCTTGGTGACATGAATGCAACAGGGATCGCCCAAATCATGATCCCTCAGGAATTGTTTCTAATGCTTGGCTTGATCAGTTTGGTGGAAAACATTTTGGTGGTGGTGGCCATCATCAAGAACAGGAATCTCCACTCGCCCATGTATTATTTCATCTGCTGTCTCGCGGTGTCGGACATGCTGGTGAGCGTAAGTAATGTGGTAGAGACGCTATTCATGTTATTGACGGAGCATGGGCTGCTGCTCGTCACTGCAAAGATGTTACAGCACTTAGACAATGTGATCGACATAATGATCTGCAGTTCTGTCGTGTCTTCGTTGTCGTTCCTGTGCACTATTGCGGCGGACCGCTATATCACCATCTTTTACGCACTCCGGTACCACAGCATCATGACCACGCAGCGCGCCGTGGCCATCATCGCGGTGGTGTGGCTCACCAGCATCACCTCTAGCTCTTTATTTATCGTTTATTACACTGATAACGCGGTCATCGCCTGTCTAATCACGTTTTTTGGCGTGACATTGGTGTTCACGGCGGTTTTGTACCTACACATGTTCATCCTGGCGCACGTCCACTCCAGACGCATCATGGCCCTCCATAAGAGCCGCCGGCAAGCAACTAGCATGAAGGGAGCCATCACTCTGACCATACTGCTCGGGGTTTTCATCATCTGCTGGGGGCCGTTTTTCCTCCACCTCATCCTTATACTCACCTGTCCCACAAACCCATATTGCAAGTGTTATTTCAGCCATTTCAACCTGTTTCTGATTCTTATCATATGCAACTCGCTTATAGACCCCCTCATTTATGCGTATCGCAGTCAGGAGCTGCGCAAGACGCTCAAAGAAATAATTTTTTGTTCGTGGTGCTTTACAATGTGATATATTTTGGAGGGGTTTTTTTTTGGGGGGGGGGGGGGTCCTCATGACTCCCTCTCTACAGAAAAAACACCTGGATACTGCTGAAAGAGGAATAGAAAACTTTTAGATTTTTTTTTTTTTATATAAAATACATAACAATTTGAACAATTCTATTTTTGATTTTCTAAAACAATGCGTAATGGGACAGTTCAAAAAACCCCAAAATAAATGCATCATTCATTAGAAAAAAAGTGGTGAAATTCCATTAAGACAGCATCTCTATCAAAGAATAAAAACTTTGTATAAAGGACAGTTTCATCTTCAGAAGCTTCAATTTATTGCTGGGAGAGATATGAAGTGTTTAGTTTAAGGGCACACAGTAGGATATGGAATCAACTCACCCACCTTTATCCCTAATACCACCCCATGAGTGTCTTCATGCGTGATGCCTTGAATACATTTTTGTGGTTCTCAAACCTTTTAAAAACAAAGAACCCCATTATAATGATTTTCCAACTTTTATTTCATGTGTGCATTTTAACAAACATATGAAATGAAACATCTTTTCAAAATGAAACAACTTGTCATTCGCAAATGGGGAAAAAGCATGTTTGTTTGACTGATTTGAACCATTTATTTTGAGTAAGGTATAAATCTTTAGAACACTTATATTTATATATCAATATTCAAAATATTATAACGAGCAGATATTACACATAACCCCTAGTTAGTAATTGTAGCACCCAGTTTAGGAACCACTTCTATATACACTCTTATAGACATCACTTAGTAATCTGGAGAACGAAAGCAAAAAAAAAAAAACCCCGCAATTTCCATGATTTGAACTATGCTCATGCCGCATCTAAATATTGGCCAAACTAACTACATCATAATTTTTAAAAGATGACCTGATGAGTATTTGAACTTCTCCAAAGCGCTTATCCTCTGCAGGGTCACCGGCAGAATTAGAAATGACTACAAAAATTCTAATTAAAGTGAAGACATAAATCGTTCATTCAGAAATGAATGTATTCTTCAGGAGTTTTTGTTTTTCCTGTTATTATAAATTATAATTGGGCAACTCCAATAAAAACAGAAACAGTGTACCTAACCTGTATGTTTCTGCATTTTATACAGTGCTGCTGTTTTCAGAATAGTAACAAACATTCACCACAATAATATTAAGTCTGAATTCTTTTGAACAGAAGTATATGATGAAATCTTGTCAAGCAGCTTTTTAAACGTGGTCTTCCACTCTTTCACATCAGACTTTTATCACTTTTTACCCCATTAGATAATCTATTGACTTGTTTTTTTACTTTCTTTTCCTATTTGGTGTAATTTAAGCTCATCACAAGCTTTTTCACGTGTTTGAGATATGGCTGGGGGCAAGAGAAATCCTTTGAGTGATGGCAGCCAGGGCCACATGCCATTTCATTAAGCCACTAAATCTTCTGCCCCTCACAGAAAACCATGGTTTTCTTGTTGTAACATACTTACACAGAATCCAAATGCTTAAAATAAAAAATAAAATAAAAAAACACAAAGACTATGTATAAAAAAATATTTTTGTTACAATTTAATACAATTTTTACCAAACAGCATAACCTTTGTCAGATAACAGACAGACTGGTGCTTTTACTTTACGGAGAGCTCGACTACACTGTGTTAATAAAGCAAAACTTTGTACAGAACATTCTAACTCAGGATCTATAACCACCAGAATGTGGTTATATACCAATAGACCAGAACAATAAGGTATGAAGATATTAAGATGTTATTAACAATAACATCACTATTTTTTGTAACAATGTGTATTGTGAAATTATAACTTTACATGCACACAATTCCAGAATCAAGTTGCTTTAATCACCAGTATTTGGGTTAAATAAAAGTGAGAACATGGTATGTACTATTTTCAAAGGTCAGAAGCTAGATCGGATAAATGCAATAAAACTGTTAATATTAAAGTTGCACTACATTTTTGGTTAGTGTATAATCTGTGTTCAAAACTGTGTTCATGCCTTAATTCAATTTTAAGATGTCGGTTCAGATGTCATTTAAGATGTCGTTATGTCATGTCTGTAAAAAATAAAAATAAGTCCTGCTACTGTACTGCTGTAGTTGCGTATAATGTGACCTTGTCAGCTGCATTTAACATGGACAGTTCTAAATGGCAACCCTCTTTGACCTCTAGTGAATCATCCATTGTCAAAGCAATGAAACTTCAAATTCATATACTCGCATATGGCTCATATACAGTGTCATGAAAAAGTATGTGAACCGCTTGCAGAATCTGTGAAAATGGGAACAATTTTAACTAAATAAGAGGGATCATACAAAATGCATGTTATTTTTTATTTAGTACTGTCCTGGATAAGATATTTTACATAAAAAATGTTTACATATAGTCCATAAGACAAAAAAATAGCGTTTCCTTCTGGAGCATCAGTGAATGTTTGCTTTTTTAAGTAGTTGTGTTTGAGTCCCTCAATTGTCCTCAGTGTGAAAAGATGGATCTTAAAATCATACAGTCATTGCTGGAGAGGGTTCAAATATGAAAAAGAGGCTGGAAAACTGAAGAATGTGCAGGACCTGGAGGATTTTTCAGTTTAACTGCAGTTTAACTGCTCAGGACAAACAAGGGACTCGTGAACAACCATCACAAAACAAAAAAACAACCGTGGATCATCCAGGGAACGACACACAGCACTGAGAATCAATGGTTCATAAACTTTTTATCAGGGTTATTTTAATGAATTTAAAAAAAAAATTGTCTTGTGGACTATATATGTAAATAAAATTATGTAAAAATATCTTATTCAGGACAGTACTTAATAAAAAATAACATGCATTTTGTATGATCCCTCTTATTTAGTTAAAATTATTCCCATTTTCACAGATTCTGCAAGCGGTTCACATACTTTTTCATGCCACTGTAGACTGTAATGCATATTCCATAGCAATTACTTAATTGGCATTATATTCATGAGATCTTTCGAGTTTGGCTCTGCTTGCAGAACTACTTTGAATGTAGGATATCAAAACAGATAAAGAAAAATTTGATATACAAAAGAAAAATATGTCTGAGAGACAATACACAAGGGAACTTGGGGGAATTGCAAGACTGTAAAGCAGAATAAAACAAGCCCTGCCCTATCAAGACCTGAAGCAAAATCACAACCTCTCAGACTAAATCTGAGGAGGTTCTAAAAAAGAAACAAAGGAGACCTTATTTATCCAAGTAAGGCTTATGAAATCACAGATTCAAAACAGCTTATAAATACTATGCAAATATTCCATCCTTTCCCAGTCTGTTCACCAAGTGTTCTTTTAATTGGTCAAGCACAAAATTGTATTATTTTGCCTGTAAAAATTGATGATGCACGCCTGTGAGAAAATAACCCTTTAATGAAAAAAAAAGAAAGAAAAGAAAAAAAGGGAAAACAAATTCAGTCACCTGTCGTTGTGAGACCAACCATTCAAGAGGATGGACTGGAAAGCATATTTTGGCAATGATAAAAAATTGGAATGCAATTTAGCTATGATTTTAAAACACATTTGTTTGTGATATGTTTAAACGCCACACAGGAAAATCTTGTACAGTCCTTAAAATATATAGAGCTAAATGTAGACCTTTGTTTTCCTACAGATTTTTAATGCATATAGAAAAACACCTCTCCACATTTGAGAGAATCTCAATAATGTAAAATAATCTCTTTTCCACTACACTCTCATGTGTATTTACGGTGTTTGCATTTCTAGAGACTAACTAGAGTCTGATTTTATTCTGTTGTATTAATTTTCACATTTCTAAATTTTTCCTTCAGGTAATGTGTAATGTCACTTGTATTTAGTGTTTTTGTTGCAGAGACTCTTATTTTGAATTATAGATTTGTTCTAAGTAATGTTAAGCTGTTGAGTTACTTTTTCCTTTGTATATTGTTTATATATATATATCTATATATCTTCACCTTGTTTATTTCAATAAAAGCTGTGATTAGTTCAACACCTCAATACACATACTTTTAAATTGCAGCATTTATATGTAGCCTACAACTTTCTTTGAAAATATAAGTAAACAGTTCAGTGGTTCATAACTGGCTTAAGCATCATTAGCCTACAAAGTACGTAGCTCATTCAACAGACCCCAGCACTAAACTGTCCGATCAGAGTCATATGACTTTTGGCCATGGAAGAGCTTAATTAGCTCAAGTATGTATGTGGGTGGAGGGGGGTTACAATTAGATTTAGTTAAGTCAGTTGTTGCTCTATTTCTTAGATGAACTCTCATTTATAACCCAAGGTTCTATAAAGTCAGATAACCTTAAATGCCTTTATGTGCTACTTTAGAAAATCATAACCCCCCCCCCCCCGTAAGAAACAAAGAATGATTTATTGAAAGCAAATTGTGCTTTATCCTTAACTGACAACTACTCCATTTGACAAATCCAGGTGATGTCACTGGTTTTTAGTGTAGTTAAACACAGTTTGAGCTCTAAACAGTGTGTAAAACCATGTGTAAAAACTGTAACTTTATCATTTTAATGCATTTGGGATATCATGTACACAAAGGTTATATGGCTATCCTGCAGCACCAGCCCCCACAGACACAGCCAAATTATGCTCATTCTGAGGACTGGTTTATACTCAGCATATCCGCATGAGTGTGAAGGTGAGCATGGCAAAAATTATGTTGTGTGCGTTGAGTGCAAGAGACCCCATTTTACGTGGTAGTACCTTAGTAACCTGTGAGACCTTGGACTATAAGACAGGGGCTGTACTTACGCAAACTGAAGCTGAGGATTCTGAGCATACCGTATTCACGTCCCTCTCTCTCTGCATCTCTTCTCAGCCTGCATGAAATATACCATAATAGAGAAAGAAGCTCTAGCCTGTGTCTGGGCTGTGGAGCGGTGGGCAACTTTCTTGTAGGGCCTTAGGTTCACCCTTCGTAGTGATCAGTAAACAATAAATCTGTTGGCATATAAAGGTAGGGGCCATGCTAGAATGTGCATTGCAAGATGGCCCCCTGCCTACTTTGCATAAACTATGAAGTGTTGTACAAGCCAGGATCCGAAAATGTCACAGCAGCTCTCACGCCTACCTTTGCCCACCTGTGAGGATGCTGATTCTACCATTGAACCTGATATAGTCAGGTATAGTCACTCTAGTGATAGACGCTTTCGAAACATTTGCAAATCCCTGGCAGGTTGGTGGTAAAAAAGTACCTACAATTGGTAAAACCATGGTATGACCATATAGTACACAGCACATTAACAAATTACATAAAACACATTCACAAATTACATAAAAGCACATTCATTATCGGAGCATATTAACACAAACAAATTTACTTCAAATATAAGCAGACAGAAATAAAAGCCACTACTCCAGATTATGATGACGTTGGATTATCCAATAACCACTGTTTTATAGATGTAGAAAAATAATCAAAAGATGTAATATTTCTTAATTCTGTAGGTATAGTATTCCAGGTACGTGCTGCTCTATAGTAAAAAGCTGAATGCCCAAAATAACTTCTTATATGGTATTTGTTACAAGTAGACAGGAGGCAGACACAGATGTAAACAGGTATGGTTAGTTTATTTGACCACAGTAGAGCATGTGATGTGGAGCAGGTGAGTAAACCGGTTGTTGGTAGGTGTGGCGAGCAGCGAGGCCGAGGGACCGTGAGGGCGGGACGAGGCGGCGCTCATCAGAGAGGATGAGCGCCAGCTGCGAGCCGCAGCGATCTCGGCCCTTGCGGAGGAGTGAGGGAGTATAAAGGAGGAGCGACGACAGTGAGGGACAAGAGAGGACCAGGCCTGGATTTTATGTTGTATTTTATTTATGTTTTGTTATGTGTTGCTGCAGTCGTCCGCGAGGGGCTGTCGCCGCCATTTTAGTTTGTGTTTGTTTAATTAAAAGTTATTTTGATTGTCCGCCGGTTCCTGCCTCCTTCTTCCCGTACAAACAACGTTTACTACAGTGGTGCCGAAACCCGGGAGGAAGGAGGGACATGCTGTCGAGGAGCCCTCGCAGCTGAGGGGGATCGCGGTGCCGCGGAGTTCGGGCAGCGCGGAGGAGAGAAGTCCGCGAGCGGCTGCCCGAAGCGGTGGTGCTGGAGCGGATGAAGATCGGTGGGACGGAGAGCTCGCTGTCACGCCCCTGGGTCGAGGTGGGGTGGCTGCCGTCCGCGAGGGGGCGAAGGAGTCCCCAGCGCTTGCCTGGAGCCGGAGCCTGCTGTCGTCCGCCGCATAGGGGAGGAGCAGGGAGCGCAGGATGGGGACTCGCTTCCGGCCGCCCTCAGAAGGAGGAGCCACCGCCGGCCACCAGGGGGCGGAGGAGTCTCGGGCCGTCCACCGAGCGTCTAGTGCCACCGCATGGCACCGCGAAGAAGAGCCTCTCGGCTGGCTGAGGACCGAGCGGCAGTGTGTCTGGGAACCGGACCAGAATTTTTTTTTTTTTCTTTTCTCCTCTCTCCACTCTCTCGTCTCTGTCGCTCCTCATGCTCCCCGCTCCGTTCTCTCACCTCGCTGTTCTTACCCCCAGGTCCCGCGGCCGCCGTGATCGGCCCCCCCGGGGAGGGGGGGGGGAGTAGAGCGCAGACTCGGGAGTGCCCCCCGGCCTGCGAAGGCCGAGGGACCGTGAGGGCGGGACGAGGCGGCGCTCATCAGAGAGGATGAGCGCCAGCTGCGAGCCGCAGCGATCTCGGCCCTTGCGGAGGAGTGAGGGAGTATAAAGGAGGAGCGACGACAGTGAGGGACGAGAGAGGACCAGGCCTGGATTTTATGTTGTATTTTATTTATGTTTTGTTATGTGTTGCTGCAGTCGACCGTGAGGGGCTGCAGCTTATTATTTTCATTTTGTGTTTATTTGTATGTAGGCGACAGTCGTCCGCGAGGGGCTGTCGCCGCCATTTTAGTTTGTGTTTGTTTAATTAAAAGTTATTTTGATTGTCCGCCGGTTCCCGCCTCCTTCTTCCCGTACAAACAACGTTTACTACAGTAGGTAAGATGGTGATACGGGAGAGAGAGTTACTGTCTTTTGTATTGAAGGTGGAATGACGCTGAAGCCTGGAGGTAAATGGAGACTGGAGATTGCTGGAGACTGGAGATCACTGGAGACTGGAGATCGCTGGAGTACAGAGGGACGGACAGGAACACACCCACACAGCAGACAAGGAACACGGAAGGAAGGAGACACGCTGGAGACAGGTAGTATCAGTAGTAGAGTCCTTGAGGTAAGCATAGGTAGAAGTATATGCGAACGAGACCGGACGTGGAGTGCTGTGTGCGTGTGCTTCTTATAGTGCTGGTGATGAGTGCCATGATGAGGTGCAGGTGATAGTGATCAGTACTCTGGGGATGGAGTGCGCTGTGATTGGTGGAGGGTGGAACCTGACGTGTCTGTGACAGTATTGTACAAACCCCTAGTAGTAGTTCTGTTAGATGAATTGTGATTTTATCTATTGAACTCATTAAGTGGTGGGGCCATTCCTTATGAAAAATATTTTAGCGACATCTAGCAGTTAGGTTGCGAATTGCAACAGCCCACCGCTCACCCCTCCTTTTCGAAGCACATATTCACACATATTCCCTTTTCAACCAAGTACGGAGCCAGAGCCTAGTTTCAAATCGGTTCTTTGTCTTTCCACACCCAAAGCGCCAGCTCCGAACCAGGAAAAGTGGTTCTTAAGTAGCACCAAAACATTGTAAGAACCAATTGCGTCAGGGGCTGGGGGCGGGGTTAGCGTGACCAACAAGACGAACACAAACTTGTGACTACAATTTTTTAAATCTAAGCTAATCGAGCTAATAGCTGCTCGACTGTAATCTCCGTCTATACAAATTACGGCGAGCTGCACGAATGTGTTGGATTCGCTGTTTTGATGCCGATGTAGGATCGTAAAGCCATGTGCATCAATATTAACGCAACGTTCGCCATTGTTGATTGAAGGCTTGTTCGAGATGCATCGGTGCTGTGCAGACCGATCGCCGAATGACATCAAAGTTCATCGAGAGCATACGACTCCTTATGCTTTTGTATCGCTCTTGCAGTATTTTGATATCATACGCTGATTGGTCTGCGCAGTGCCGATGCATCTCAAACAAGCCTGGTGTGTTTGTGTTTCCCGCTGTCTTGCTAGCGTTGCTGAGAAAGATGAGACGTATACAGTGACGTAAGACCTGGCTGGTGGCTCTCTAGCATGTGGAAAGGCAAACCGGTTCTTAGAAGGCTCGTCAGTCGAACCGAACTGGCGCTAGTACTGGCTCTGACTAGCACCCAGTTCATTCTGGTGGAAAAGGGGTAATAGAGAAGTTACGGTGGCCGACACAGGACAAAAATGATGTCGTCTGATTTTACATTTTCTTAATTTAGATTGTAATTGACCATTAGAGTGGAATAATAATATTAATAATAATAAACAAAAATCCCATATTTTTGCCACTCTCTCTCTTGAACATTTCTGTAGTCATCTTTAGCATGGACAGAAAAGATCATCAGTCAACCTCATCACCTGACATTGGTAGCATCGGAGTCACCCTGTAAATCTGTAATATCCTTGTGACTTCAGGCTTCCAGGGTTTCTGTTGTAATTCTGCTGACTGGATCAACTGCGGGTGATCGAGCGGATGTGTTTGATTCCGCGTTCCTTCAGGAAATCACAAAAAACAGATGAGACAAACTGTGGACCATTATCGTTCACAACTCTACTATTCCTCTCACACAAGAAAACACTGGCCAGGAATAACATAGGCCTAACAGTTGTAGCAGTGACATTTGCGGCCATTTGCTAAGTAATCCACCAAAAATATTAGCCTGGTCTTACCAGACTCTCATACATTTCATTTGTACAGAGAGTCTGGCCACTCTCCATTGACAAGCGTTTACTTCCTTAAAGGGGGGTACTCTGTTGAAGTTTAAAACTATTGGATCTGCCCAGAGCCACTCTGGATCTGCCATAACCAATCGCTAACGTTTGGTCGTGACGTATGTCATGCGCCGTTCGCCTCTGTTTCTTGCATGGAAGTCCGTATAAATAACTGTGCAGATTGTGCACGCCACCTCAGTGATAAAACCTAAAACTTGTGCATTCGGATTGTGATTTATTCACAGTGGAGGGGTGAGTTTTTTGTTCCGTTGCTCACGTGGTCCGTGACACGATTGTATGCTGTAAATAAAATGTAATATGCTTGTGTAGCGCCTCTCTAGCGTGCTTGACTATAATGAGAGGTGGCTATCCTGAATTCTTTAAATACTTATTTAATCACATAAGTGAGGTTTCACTAATAAACTTATCCGTGTTTTACTTGTGTGTGAATGTAACTAACTTATTACATGAAATGCTTGTTCCCTTTTAAATCACTAATTAAGCACTAATATTTACACTTTTACAGGAAATGACATGTCCTGGAATTACTTTTATTCTAGAAACACTTTCCTATTTAAAATCACAATTTTACTCTTTTCTTAATTAACTTCAAATATCAAAAGAGTCAGTAACCACAACTGTTTTATGAAAAAGTATACCAGATTTACTCAGAAAAAGGTCAGAAATTAAATATATCTGGTTAAACTCACTTTTCATGAAATACCCTTTAAATGTTCAGCTGATGCAGGCCTGAATGTAGCTCGGGTGCGTTGTAGCCTTAAACCGAATGGCTGCTTCACCACACAGGCCAAACAAAAAATGGTACCTTTACTCCATGTGAATGTAACCTCACGTGCACAAGATCAAAGGCGTCAGCAGCAGAAGACAGGACGAGAGGATTCGCATTGAAGAAAAGACAGGAAGAGAAGATTCACATGGCAGACGATCTCAGCAAAGTCCACCACTCGATAACGCTATCCGGCACCGTCAGGGTCTTTGATCATCGTCAGTCTCCACACAGGCTTTACTAATCGAGGTCGCTGGCCGCTAGCTTGTCAGCAAAGTCCATGCAAAACGTAACCACAAAATCAGCGGCTAACTTAAACTTATATCTGTCTTACTGTTATGAGTTTACCACTCACACAGACAGAAGTAGTGATGGGACATCTGAAGCGAGGCTCCGGAGCTTGTGTCGAGCAAAAAGGGGCGTTCCAGATGAAGCCCCGATTCGAGGCTTGTATCGTTTCCGTGAAAATCACGTGACGATGACAAACGAGGCCTCGGTTTCTGTTGAATACGTCATTGCTTCATTCTGAGTATCGCTTCCGGATAAAAGTGGTTCGAAACCTCGCGCCTCTTGTGGGGTTTGCAGTAGGCGTTTGCATTGGTGTTGAGGTGTTGAGGTGTATCATTATATATCATAGCTTGTATTATATATTATATTACATTATACTTAGTTTAGTAGATTATTAGAGTAAATTAGTTCAGTAGATTATTAGAGTAAATTAGCCTATATCTAGTTGTAATACCTATAATACGTATATATATATATATATTATTCATTTTATTTATAGGCGCCTTTCATGACACTCAAGGACACCTTACAAAGTTCACACAAAAGATAAAAGTATATATATATATATATATATATATATATATATATATATATATATATATATATATATATATATATATATATATATATATATATATATATATATATATATTATTATATGTATAGCCTCCCAGTTCCATGCATGCACTATTGCACTCAATCAGCACTGCACACACAATAATTTCTTTACAATCATTTGGGCCATTCACTGTCATCACTAACCCAAAGAACTACTGAATAGTTGAACACAAAGTTGTGTGTTTGTGTGAGTTGTGTGTGCATAGGTTAATACAAGCAGAGTAAAATACTTTATTTAATACACAGGCAATAGAAAAAGGGTGTGCCCACACTATGACAATTTGGTTGCTCAGGATGAATAGATTTGTGTGCGATACATTGCTTTGCACAGCAGGTGTCACTAGGGAGCACACTGTTTCATGAGGCTTCGGCTAAATGAACCTTTTGGTGAACCAATGGGCTGGAAAGCCTCAGTGGTTCAGAAAGCCTCATTTGGCCATCACTAGACAGAAGTATCACCATTAACGATTGGTATAAGAGTCCTTATTGAACACTTTCACTCATCTCGTGCGTGCATTGCATTCACCGCAACCGTGTTTTTCTTTTCGCGCAAAACCCCCACGTTCATCTCCCGTACTGTGTACCTTGACCTCTGCTGTGATTGGCTCATACACAAACTTTCAGAAATAAAATAAATTCACAAAACATTTGTGTAACTTTTTCTTCCTATTCTTACAGGCATATTTAAAGCATTTTAACATACATTATTACCCAACAAATAATTAACATTTTAAATGCTGTATTCAGTAAACGATGAACATTACCCAATAGGTTTTTCTCTCATAGAACAAAATCATAACTTTATTTTTTTTTAACCTTAAATTGTATTTATTAAACTATGAAATTATTTATTCAATCAATCGTGTATATCTTATACTAATGAATATATTTCAACAGGGTTACACCTGGTATGATAAGAATAAATGCTGTATATATGAATATAGAATAAATGTAAATAACAGCCCAATTCAAATGTTTACATGCTTTTCTTCTTTTTATTTTTGGAGCGGTGATGAAATATATTGCTCTTGTAAATACTTAACTTGCCAGCATTTAAAGAAATACAAGTCTAGAAATGCATCCAAATTACAGTGAAGCGTAACGGTGCTCTGCAGTGGTCAAAAAGGATATAAACAGTGAATTTTGAAGTGATATATTCTTGAAAACTCAGAGATGTGGATTCGGACAGCAATTAAATGACCACACAACCTTGGCATTTGTCTAAAACAATAGGTAATTCGGCCAGGGATTTTTACGTGGGTGGTGGGAGATGGACGGCAATAAAATCACCACTGTAAATTATGACAATACCTTCCGACCCCACGAGAAACAATTACCGTCCGAATAGGGCTTCAGCCAACTCTTTCACCACTAACGGAGCGAGCTGGAAAATCTAACTTTTCCCGAACCCTGTGGGGAGGAGGGCCACAACATTATGGCCACCAACAAAACTCAGCAAAGATTGTTCTTGCTCCGGCTTTAACTTCTGGATATTCGGCAGCGGTGCCACAACGGAATGAATGGCTTTGCTCGCATCTTTCTCCGTCGCCATTACTGAACTACAACTCAAACTAGCACACAGCGTTGTCATCGTTCTCAGCCACTCCCTCTGTTCGCTGATCGGACCGGTAAAAATTTGTTCAGAGAAAACCTAAGAATATACCACAGTCCAATTGAGCGGAAGTATGTAGGAGGGCGGAGCCAGGCTACAAAAATATGGCAAAATGACAGTTATACAGTGCATCCGGAAAGTATTCACAGCACTTCACTTTTTCCACATTTTGTTATGTTACAGCCTTATTCCAAAATGGATTAAATTCATTATTTTCCTTAAAATTCTACAAACAATACCCCATAATGACAACGTGAAATACGTTTGTTTGAAATCTCACAGCCTTTGCCATTAGGTGCATCCTGTTTTCACTCATCATCCTTGAGATGTTTCTACAACTTGATTGGAGTCCACCTGTGATAAATTCTGTTGATTGGACATGATTTGGAAAGGCACACACCTGTCTATATAAGGTCCCACAGTTAACAGTGCATGTCAGAGCACAAACCAAGCCATAAAGTCCAAGAAATTGTCTGTAGACCTCAGAGACAGGATTCCCCATCTGGGGAAGGGTACAGAAACATTTCTGCAGCATTGAAGGTCCCAATGAGCACAGTGGCCTCCATCATCTGTAAATGGAAGACGTTTAGAACCACCAGGACGCTTCCTGGAGCTGGCCGCCCAGCCAAACTGAGCGATCGAGGGAGCAGGGTCTTAGTCAGGGAGGTGACCAAGAACCCGATGGTCACTCTGACAGAGCTCCAGCATTTCTCTGTGAAGAGAGGAGAACCTTCCAGAAGAACAACCATCTCTGCAGCACTCAACCCAGGGGCGTAGGAGCAATTTTGAACCTGGGGGGGACAGTAAATGCTAGGGGGGTATGGGGGAAATTCCCCAAATTTTTTATTTTTATTTTAATATGTAAAGCACTTAAATGCTCATTTCTAATGACTTTTGGGAACAGACTGAACTACTTAGTTTGGTTGTAAGAGGGTATATGCAGTGACAGACTGGGTAGATAATAAAAACAGAGAGAAGCAATCTAATATAACTACAACCAAATGACTACATACCATGAACTGAACAAAAACATACTTTATTTAATAAAGAACAAATAAATGAAAACACACCATTTAGAAGATGACCGGGCTGGGACAGATCCTGGTGATAAAAAGGTTGGGGCAGAGCCTGTTGATGGAGAGAGACTGAGGCAGAGCCTGTTGATGGAGAGAGACTGAGGCAGAGCCTGTTGATGGAAAGAGACTGAGGCAGAGCCTGTTGATGGAGAGAGACTGAGGCAGAGCCTGGGGATGGAGAGAGACTGAGGCAGAGCCTGTTGATGGAGAGAGACTGAGGCAGAGCCTGGGAATGCATGGAGGTCGAGGCAGACTGATGGAGAGAGGCTGAGGCAGAGCCAGGTGATGGAGAGAGGCTGAGGCAGAGCCAGGTGATGGAGAGAGACTGAGGCAGAGCCTGTTGATGGAGAGAGACTGAGGCAGAGCCTGTTGATGGAGAGAGACTGAGGCAGAGCCTGGGGATGCATGGAGGTTGAGGCAGTGATGGATAGAGGCTGAGACAGAGCATGGGGATGCATGGAGGTTGAGGCAGTGATGGATAGAGGCTGAGACAGAGCATGGGGATGCATGGAGGTTGAGGCAGTGATGGAGAGAGACTGAGGCAGAGCATGGGGATGCATGGAGGTTGAGGCAGTGATGGAGAGAGGCTGAGACAGAGCATGGGGATGCATGGAGGTTGAGGCAGTGATGGAGAGAGGCTGAGGCAGAGCCAGGTGATGGAGAGAGGCTGAGGCAGAGCCAGGTGATGGAGAGAGACTGAGACAGAGCATGGGGATGCATGGAGGTTGAGGCAGTGATGGAGAGAGGCTGAGACAGAGCATGGGGATGCATGGAGGCAGAGCCAGGTGATGGAGAGAGGCTGAGGCAGAGCCAGGGGATGGAGAGAGGCTGAGGCAGTGATGGAGAGAGACTGAGGCAGAGCCAGGTGATGGGGAGAGGCTGAGGCAGTGATAGAGAGAGACTGAGGCAGAGCCAGGTGATGGAGAGAGGCTGAGGCAGAGCCAGGTGCTGTAGAGAGACTGAAACAGAGCCAGGTGATGGAGAGAGGCTGAGGCAGTGATGGAGAGAGGCTGAGGTAGAGCATGGGGATGCATGGAGGTTGAGGCAGTGATGGAGAGAGGCTGAGGCAGAGCATGGGGATGCATGGAGGTTGAGGCAGACTGATGGAGAGAGACTGAGACAGAGCATGGGGATGCATGGAGGTTGAGGCAGTGATGGAGAGAGGCTGAGGCAGAGCCAGGTGATGGAGAGAGGCTGAGGCAGAGCCAGGTGATGGAGAGAGACTGAGACAGAGCATGGGGATGCATGGAGGTTGAGGCAGTGATGGAGAGAGGCTGAGACAGATCATGGGGATGCATGGAGGCAGAGCCAGGTGATGGAGAGAGGCTGAGGCAGAGCCAGGGGATGGAGAGAGGCTGAGGCAGTGATGGAGAGAGACTGAGGCAGAGCCAGGTGATGGGGAGAGGCTGAGGCAGTGATAGAGAGAGACTGAGGCAGAGCCAGGTGATGGAGAGAGGCTGAGGCAGAGCCAGGTGATGGAGAGAGGCTGAGGCAGAGCCAGGTGCTGTAGAGAGACTGAAACAGAGCCAGGTGATGGAGAGAGGCTGAGGCAGAGCATGGGGATGCATGGAGGTTGAGGCAGTGATGGAGAGAGGCTGAGGCAGAGCATGGGGATGCATGGAGGTTGAGGCAGACTGATGGAGAGAGACTGAGACAGAGCATGGGGATGCATGGAGGTTGAGGCAGTGATGGAGAGAGGCTGAGGCAGAGCCAGGTGATGGAGAGAGGCTGAGGCAGTGATTGAGAGAGGCTGAGGCAGAGCCAGGTGATGTAGAGAAACTGAGACAGAGCATGGATATGCATGGAGGTTGAGGCAGTGATGGAGAGAGGCGGAGGCAGTGATGGAGAGAGGCTGAGGCAAAGCCAGGTGATGGAGAGAGGCTGAGGCAGAGCCAGGTGATGGAGAGAGGCTGGGGCAGAGCCTGGGGATGGAGAGAGACTGAGGCAGAGCCTGTTGATGGAGAGAGACTGAGGCAGAGCCTGGGGATGCATGGAGGTCGAGGCAGTGATGGAGAGAGGCTGAGGCAGAGCCAGGTGATGGAGAGAGGCTGAGGCAGAGCCAGGTGATGTAGAGAGACTGAGACAGAGCATGGGGATGCATGGAGGTTGAGGCAGTGATGGAGAGAGGCTGAGGCAGTGATGGAGAGAGGCTGAGGCAAAGCCAGGTGATGTAGAGAGACTGAGACAGAGCATGGGGATGCATGGAGGTTGAGGCAGTGATGGAGAGAGGCTGAGGCAGAGGCAGGTGATGGAGAGAGGCTGAGGCAGAGCCAGGTGATGGAGAGAGGCTGAGGCAGTGATGGAGAGAGGCTGAGACAGAGCCAGGTGATGGAGAGAGGCTGAGGCAGAGCCTGGGGATGGAGAGAGACTGAGGCAGAGCCTGTTGATGGAGAGAGACTGAGGCAGAGCCTGGGGATGCATGGAGGTCGAGGCAGTGATGGAGAGAGGCTGAGGCAGAGCCAGGTGATGGAGAGAGGCTGAGGCAGAGCCAGGTGATGTAGAGAGACTGAGACAGAGCATGGGGATGCATGGAGGTTGAGGCAGTGATGGAGAGAGGCTGAGGCAGAGCCAGGTGATGGAGAGAGGCTAAGGCAGTGATGGAGAGAGGCTGAGGCAGAGCCAGGTGATGGAGAGAGGCTGAGGCAGAGCCTGGGGATGGAGAGAGACTGAGGCAGAGCCTGTTGATGGAGAGAGACTGAGGCAGAGCCTGGGGATGCATGGAGGTCGAGGCAGTGATGGAGAGAGGCTGAGGCAGAGCCAGGTGATGGAGAGAGGCTGAGGCAGAGCCAGGTGATGTAGAGAGACTGAGACAGAGCATGGGGATGCATGGAGGTTGAGGCAGTGATGGAGAGAGGCTGAGACAGAGCATGGGGATGCATGGAGGTTCAGACAGACTGATGGAGAAAGGCTGAGGCAGAGCCAGGTGATGGAGAGAGGCTGAGGCAGAGCCAGGTGATGGAGAGAGGCTGAGGCTGAAGCAGAGCCTGGGGATGGAGAGAGACTGAGGCAGAGCCAGGTGATGTAGAGAGACTGAGATAGAGCATGGGGATGCATGGAGGTTGAGGCAGTGATGGAGAGAGGCTGAGGCAGAGCATGGGGATGCATGGAGGTTGAGGCAGACTGATGGAGAGAGGCTGAGGCAGAGCCAGGTGATGGAGAGAGGCTGAGGCAGAGCCATGTGATGGAGAGAGGCTGAGACAGAGCATGGGGATGCATGGAGGTTGAGGCAGAGCCAGGTGATGTAGAGAGACTGAGACAGAGCATGGGGATGCATGGAGGTTGAGGCAGTCTGATGGAGAGAGGCTGAGGCAGAGCATGGGGATGCATGGAGGTTGAGGCAGTGATGGAGAGAGGCTGAGGCAGAGCCAGGTAATGGAGAGAGGCTGAGGCAGAGCCAGGTGATGGAGAGAGACTGAGGCAGGGCATGGGGATGCATGGAGGTTGAGGCAGTGATGGAGAGAGGCTGAGGCAGAGCATGGGGATGCATGGAGGTTGAGGCAGTGATGGAGAGAGGCTGAGACAGAGCATGGGGATGCATGGAGGTTGAGGCAGTGATGGAGAGAGGCTGAGGCAGACTGATGGAGAGAGGCTGAGACAGAGCATGGGGATGCATGGAGGTTGAGGCAGCGATGGAGAGAGGCTGAGGCAGACAGATGGAGAGAGGCTGAGACAGACTGATGGAGAGAGGCTGAGACAGACTGATGGAGAGGCTGAGACAGACTGATGGAGAGAGGCTGAGGCAGACTGTTGGAGAGAGGCTGAGACAGACTGATGGAGAGAGGCTGAGACAGAGCATGGGGATGCATGGAGGTTGAGGCAGTGATGGAGAGAGACTGAGGCAGAGCATGGGGATGCATGGAGGTTGAGGCAGTGATGGAGAGAGACTGAGACAGAGCATGAGGATGCATGGGGGTTGAGGCAGTGATGGAGAGAGACTGAGGCAGAGCCAGGTGATGGACAGAAAGAGCATGTTGACTTAATTGAAGGTCCCAAAAACATGCCTTCTATGATCGTTTGCAGAGATGAACTGCTTGCAAATTCTTGCTCTATCTAGACGATCCAACTTGTTCTGATGGATGTGACAAATTGCAGTGCTGTTTAGACGGGTCTGTGACATTGTGCTCCTTAGCCAGGTCTTTAGTCTTCTTAGGGAACTGAAACTTCTTTCTGCTTCTGCAGAGGAAGAAGGAACAACCAAAAGCAGCCTCACCAATGTCACTACCTGGCTGAAGAGACTGCAGACCTCTGGTAGCAGATTTTTTAGTATGTTGGTAGCCTCATAATAGAGTGGTACTATAGTCGAACTGAAGCTTGAACATTGGCAGCTGTACCTCCAGTGAACAGAGATGGGACCAAGTCACACATGTGCAAGTCTCAAGTAAGTCTCAAGTCTGAACCTTCACGTCTCAAGCAAGTCCCAAGTATTTTTTTCTTGGGCAAGTCAAGTCAAGTCACAGGCTATGTCAAGTCAAGTCAAGTCAAGTCAAGTCCTGTAGTAGGTCAAGTCAAGTCCAAGTCAAGTCAGCTTATTATTGTAATTTTACCTGCAGAATCTGATCTTTATAAAGTGAAAAGACAAGATATAAGTAACTGTCAGTAAATTACAATAATTTGGATTTGCATTGTAAATACTCATGTTCAGTAAAATACATCATGGAATCAAACTAAATTGTAACATCATAAAAATATTTATTTTTCACTTCTGCCAACAGTGTTTTAAATTTAAATGTAAAATGTTTTAAATTTTCAACATTAAGCCCATAAAACAAATAACAGCAAGGGTCTCCAACCTTTTTTCATTTGAGAGCTACTTTTTAAAAATGAAAGTCACAGAGAGCTACTCATGTTATATAATACTTAAAACTCTTAAATAATGCATTATAATTCTCATATTAACAACTATCCGAACTGTTTTACACCTGAAAGAGTGTAGTAGTAGTTCCAGTAGTCGGTACCAATACCATAAAAATTTGACGGTACTCTGTACCAATTTTGGTACCACCGCAAATTATTTTATTTAACTATTTTTTAAAAATCAATGTTTATTATTTATGATGATAATCATAAGTAAATAATACATAAACATGTAAAGGCTGTATGCTGTTTAAAAGTAAACATTGTTTATAAATGAAAGATCAAGTGAAAAATAAGCAACCATTAATAATTATATAATTAGTATTATTTATTTCATAATTATTATTATTAGTAGAGATGTATTATTATTACATAGAGACGTAGCTAAATTTACTGTACGCTACAATCTGTAGTCAATTTCTTCACGTTAAACCGAACTTTTATTTTGACGGGTTGCCGTGAATTGAATACCTTTGAGTGTCTGTGTTCATGATATGACAGTGAGTGGTGCACGTCTCAATCAGCTCCCTAGTTCAGTCCCATTGACTTGTGTCCTGATCAGTGCCCTGACTACTGAACCAGGAGCTGAATGAGACGCACCCAGTTTTCTCAAATGAAACGGTAAATTCTCATGAAGTGACGGTTTATGCGTTCGTGTCGGCAGAGACTACAAGAGCGAGTGCGCGCGTGCGGCGCCCGTCATCCACACAGACGCAGAACATGCAGGAGCATTTTGCAGTTTAATATTTACAGACACTAGTATATATTTGCTTCAGTCTGGAGCCCTTCGTTTAAATAAACACGGAAGCGACTGAACGCAGCTGCTACGGTGAGCTATTTTTAGAACAGACCTGCGGTCAACTCATGTGGTCCTTGCGGGCGACCTGGTGCCAGCGGGCGGGCACCATGTTGGTGACCCCTGGGCTAGTGGCTACTTTAGCTATTATTACATTAGCTAACTACCAACTAACCAGATAACATTAACAAATTGACAAGCACTTACTGGGCAGAATGGCTCTTCAAATGACGGACGAAATTGGAGGTTGTCGTCTGGCTGTCTGTGATTTTTATGTTGCATGTCTTGCAACGTTGTTCATCTTTTGCCATCTTGTGAATAATTGTTGAAGCCGAAAGCGATGACCCCCGGTACCCCTCCGCTGACATGTTGATGTGATATCTGATCTAAGTGGGCGTGGTGTGCGTACGAGAGGGCATGACTGATGATAGTGTCGTGATCCAGTCATGACAACGCTATTCTCAGCCTGCGCTCCAGCTGGGGCAACTTTATTTAAAAAAATAATTTATATATTTTATATTCAAACTGAAAACATGATGTGATTAACACTCAAGTCATTCAAGTCATCGTGTCTCAAGTCAAGTCAAGTCCGAGTCAAGTCTCAAGTATTTAATTTTTTGTCAAGTCAAGTCACAAGTCATAAAAATAGCAACTCGAGTCGACTCGAGTCCAAGTCACCAAGTCACAAGTCCCCATGTCTGCCAGTGAATGCCGATCCTGCTCTGGATATTGGCTGACAACATCTTGCATCTTTCCAGTCAGGAGCACTTTCACTAATTCATCCAGGACTTGCAGGCTACTCTGTTCAAAGCGCTTGGTTAGTTGCATGTCCACAGTATCCAGCATTTTGAAGAAGTCAATGCGGTAATGCTCTTCAGTGGTTGCTGGGACAAATGCTGTTGCATTTCCTGTGAAGTGCTTGGGTGGCTTTCTGACATGCAGCATCTGGATAGGTTCAATACCTGTGCTGGCGACTAGCTCAGTGGCCCTTGTGTCGTGTGTAAACGGTGAAACATTTCATCTGACCACTTTGCCTTCAGAGTTGA
Organism: Gobio gobio; assembly: GCF_949357685.1. Lineage (NCBI taxonomy): Eukaryota > Metazoa > Chordata > Actinopteri > Cypriniformes > Gobionidae > Gobio > Gobio gobio. The sequence continues at coordinate 23,679,132 of NC_137115.1, read as the reverse complement.
CTTCACGCAGTCCACAGCTGCCGTCATGCCCATGACAGTTCCTGTTGACGTCTGTAGGGAGTAATTCAGACACTCTAGTTCTCCAATCACTTCACAAGCAAGAAGAAGCCCAAGCACCGTGGTCCCCTTTTGGAATCGCTCCAAGCCCCCAAGCTGTGATTGTTGTTTCAGAGTAACCAGATAAAGCCATCTCCTCCAGACTGAGCAGCACTGCCTCATACTGCCCAAGAACAGCTCGAATAGCCGTCATCCTGACAACCCATCTGGTATCTTTAAAGACTGTTTTAAACTTTCCTGACTGGTTGAAGAGGGTTCCAAGTTTGTGGACCAATGACAGTGCACCATAACCACACATGATGAACTGCAGGCACCCTGTGTTACAAGTTTGACGCAATGTGGGCCACAATGGACATAGAGGGCAAGAGTCTGAATCTCCTTGATTTTGGCCTGCACTCCACCAGTCTTGCCAGACATGTTTGCAGCTCCATCGTACGTTTGCCCACGGAGACCAGATAGCGGCAAATTCATTCTCTGGAGGACATCAATGGCAACCCTAGCCAGATTTTCCCCTGTGGTTGAAGACACTTCATAAAGACAGACAAACTCTTCATGAGGTATTAGATCATGGTCCACATGCAGATTGACTCCTGCTCTACCCCTGCAACATCTTGGGTGCCATCCATAATGATGGAGTATTGGAGTGTCGGCAAGTTCCGCACAGCAGATGCTATCTCCCGCACAATGTTTAAAGACAGGATCTGCAAAATCTCATTTTGAATTTGAGGGCTGAGAAAATTTGACCTCCTCTCTATCCAACTCTCCAGTCCCTCAACATCCTCTGTCCTGAGACGAAGGAGCTGCCTGAAATTTCCCTCACTGTTTTTATGACCGCGAATAGCAGTACCTTGTCTAGCCAGCAACTGCAATGAGCCAACAATTTTTAGCAGATGAGACCTTGCCTGCTGTTGCTGAAGAGCCTTTGCTGATGATAACTGTGTGTCTATTGATTTTGCCTGATGTGTGTGCGTTGTTATGGCCACTTTGTGTGCTTGAGACATTTCATGTGATTTAAATTTTTCTATTGGTTTTTTCCAGTTTTGGAATCCTGTAGATACAAATGACTGATCTACACTTTTAGCAAGGGGACTTATTTGATTCTTAAATGCTTTCATGCAATAGAAACAGAGTATAACTCTCACATCAGGACAGTAATGTAGCCATGTGTGGTTCTTGTACCATCTATCCTGGAAACTAAGTGTCTTGTTTGCAAGCTGCTGCTGAATGATACATCCTGCCTCAGGTTGATATGGCCTTTGATGCTCTGTCTGGCTAACCTGCTCTGAAACCCTGGCCTCTCTCCAATTCTGGCTGCTCTATAGAATGTACACGAAATAACACAAATCAAACTCTATAAATTGTTATCCTAAAAAGCAACTTTACTTAGAAAGGTAATCTTTACATGTAGGGCCCTTTGATTTCCGCAATGCCGTAAACGCAATGCAGTAAGGTGGAAATAATAAAAATGGAATCAGATGTTAAAAACCTCTGGTCCTCTTCATTTAGGGGTCACACTTGGCTTCTTCTTGGTCATAAGTGACCGAAGCCTTAAAATGTAACTTTTTTTTTCTTCAGGAAAACCAATGTAATATATTTTTGTTCAATAATGTTTTTTGATTATTATTTAGAATTTTAAAGGTTTTTATGTTACTATGCAATAATTATATAATTTGTATGAGGCGAGCTATTTTTTACATTAGAATTAATATCTTTTTCATCTCCTTGATTTTTTTGAGTGTTCACATAGATGCTCAGAGCTCCAGTGGTTTCCTCTGTGAGTGAGGATGATGGTGAACAATTCCAGGATATGCAATACAACAAAAGTCACCAAGTTTCATCCCATTCCGATGAAGCAAAAAAAATAAAAATTTCAAAACGTACAAGTACAAGAGGACCAGAGTGTGAATATTAAATGTTGAATAATTGCAGAATCTGCCAAAATTGGAATTTTGAAAAATAAAAAAGGATTTCAAAGGGCCCTATGTAGCTCATCATTATAAAGCTTCAGCGATAAACTCATTTTACATTCAAATATATATAATCAAAAGAACAACTAGTTAAATTAGCTGGACAGTGGACACAGTACCAATGTATTCTGTTATTCTACACAAATGAGCATTCTGTCATATTTCCATTACCTGTTTCTCACTTGGCCCTAACTCTCCCTGTTCTGTGGTCTCTTCATCTCCTGTCTAGGAAAGTAACAAATGTTTGAGGACACAGAACTCATTTTACATTCAAATATATATATAATCATAAGAACAACTAGTTCAATTAGCTGGACACAGTACCAATGCATTCTGTTATTCTACACAAATGAGCATTCTGTCATATTCCCATTACCTGTTTCTCACTTGGCCCTAACTCTCCCTGTTCTATGGTCTCTTCATCTCCTGTCTAGGAAAGTAACAAATGTTTGAGGACACAGAACTGGTTTCAATGCAAACTCTAATGACATGCCGTTGGCCTAATTTTACTGATCTAAAGTGCTTTTACTATGTGCATTTTAGAATATACTATATGTAGCTATCCATACAACTTACAAGCTCGTTCTCCTCTGTCCTCTTCCTCTTAAAGTACTGTAGGATGCTCATCTCTGTGTGAACATTTTGACTAATGTTACTTTTACATAGTTCATGGACACGTATCAATGGCACATTCACACACTCTTGGTTGTTCATCAGCTTTGATAGCATATAGCTAGTTATTACATTGCTTGGTTGGTCTGTTATTTCTTGATAACAGACCGCTGCTCAGACCTGCAAACTCACAAGTGGTGAAAATGGTGACAGAAAGGTGTTTCAGAATTAAATACTTGTACGGGGGTCTGGGGCATTGCCCCCCAGTAGGAAGGGGGGGGGGGGGTAAATATATTTATTCTGAAGCAAAATTCTCAGTGTTATGTCAGCTTTTACATACTTAAATCTGCATATTTGTGATATTTACCCCAGGGCATTGTTTACTTTATAAAGGCCATTTTTTTAACCTTATTAACCTCATGGGACCCTTTTGTCCACAGTAGTGGACATTATATTCTAGTGCAGGGCTTTTCAAACTCTTAGATGCCACAGACCCCCAAATATGAACATCCTCGTGTGAGGGACCCCCATCCTGAAATTAGAAAGACATCTGTCTTTTATAAACACCCAATTAATACACTAATATATATATATATATATATATATATATATATATATATATATATATATATATATATATATATATATATATATATATATATATATATATATATATATATATATATATATATAATATCCAGCATTAGTTTCTATTGTTACATCATTATATATCTTCTCTACTCACAATAAGAATGTACTGTTAATTTAAATCCAATTTTTATTCATTTATATTCATCATAATTTTTTTACATATTATATGTTAATTTAACATTTAATCACTTATTTACATATTTTAATCGAATTCATTTTCCACATGAAATCTAATTTATGTACTATTTTATACTTACTTTTCTCTACACTTTTAAGCAAATTTATAAATAAGAAATGAATAACATTTATAAACAAGAAATTAAGCAAACGTATGTATTTACTTATTTATTTTTGTGTATGTTTTATATGTTAATTTAACATGAAATCACTTATTTATTCATTTTAATCTTGTTTTTTGTTTACATTTTTTCATGGTTTTTCTCTAGACTTTTCCACGGACCCCCTGTCACTCCTTTGAAAACCCTGTTCTAGTGAACGTCACATGGTTGTCCTGTAGAGAGCACATTCTGGGCTTTGAGATCCCAAATGTTTGGAGGTTTCACCAGGACAACAACAACTTCTTGGTCTTTAAAAACGGCTGACATTAATGTTTAGCACTCTTATGGAAATATGATAATATTTTTTAATTATAATTTAAATCGGATTAATTTTCAAATTATTTGTTATAAATCAACACCTCAGGAAAATGTTATGGGGTTTCTGATAAAAATATGACTTTCTGTTACAAAACAGGGCATTGATTTCATAAATGCAGGATTTAAATCATGTTTATCCGCCATTTTGAAGACACAAGTGAATAGGGAAAGAAATTACATATCAATATTCCTATGAAATATAAGATATTGTTATGAAAATATTGCCAATTATTACTCCCATTATTACACTTCTTTTGTCATTACATGTTGCACCAAGAACACATTAATATGCAAATTAGATGCAAAAATATTGAATGGGAAAATCCAAGTATGGCCATTTTACCCACATATTGCATAAAGTAAAATGGTATATTAATGCATTTCGTTATATCTTTCATAACATAGTTCAGAATCATCTTTAAACAAAGTTTGTTTAAAAAAGATCCTGAAACCTAAAAATGTATTGGTGAATTGAAAATAAATCCCATTGTTTTTGCCTATACATGCAATTTCATGTCATTTTATTTTTTAAACAACTAAAAAAAAGTCCATATCATAACATATGAATAAAATATCATTTTTCAAATATGTTTTTTTTCCCCATTTGTTTCTTATGCTCTAAACAATGTAATGACATGAAAAAATACTAAATTCAAAACACTTTTTTTCTGGGTCCTAGGAGGTTAAATATGCATCATCTTTCATATCAAATTCTTACATTTGATCAATAAATTCATATTGATTATATAAATTATAATAAGAAGACACTATAGGGCTGTTACCAATCAAATCATTTACACTGAAAGATTACAACTACAAAAAATAATGTTATGAGATTGATGTTTTAAACGTTTGAATATACAAATAAGAAAAAAAATGCAATGATATTTTCAACATGAAACTAACCCGCCAATAGGTGGCAGCAAGTGACCGTCTTAATGAGTGAGTCATTGAGTCGTTCATTCAAACGATTCATTCAAAACTCTGAAGCGTTCGGTAACAAAACACATCGCTGAGTGTAGCTTTCCTAATAACCATTTTCATCAGTGAAACGGAACAAAAAAGTCAATGTTGTTTATGTCTAAAATGTAAGTAACTTAAAATTAACTAGGCTACTTGTTTATTGAACCACAAAATTCAATGTAACATCAGCAATCGTGATGATATTCAGCAAAACAGCTCCCTTCGTCGACTTGTGTTGTGTTATTAACAATATCATAAGTTATAAATAAAACCCAAATTTTTAAAACGTTCTACCCCATTATGTTTCTTCTGTGAGTTTATTGTGCTGTTATGTTAATTTGTTTTTTATTTCTCCACGAATGTCTCTCTCAGGACTTTGTTACCAGAAATAAGTTACCCCTTATCAGTCGCTGTTTACATTGAAATGTAATAACATCAGAATCATTCTCGCGTTTCTGGTTATTTTATTAACTTTTAAGATACTTGTCCGGTCACTTGTCCTGGACAAAGATCAATGTCGAGGCCTTACAGTCTATGGTCGAGCCCTGTGTTCATTCATGATTTCTTTCGTGCTGTAAAGCGGAGGTGATCGGTTCATGTGCGAGCTGCGCTGCCGTTTGTTTGAACTGAGACGCTACAGTGGATCTGTGAATGTCACGCCACATAGAGTGCCAAAAAAGATTGCGACAGCTCGAGAGACGAATATAACGTTCCCTTTCGAGAGTACTCTCGTATTGCCTCGCCATCGCCTGTCATGTTCGTCGAGGAACAGCACAGCTCCCCTCATCTGGCGGCTGCTACTGTTTCCTTCGGCGGACCGGAGGAGGAGGATGACAGCCTTTCACTTGCTGCATCTGAAAGTGGGTGGTCGGATACCGTCTTGGAGCACGCCACTTCGACGCGGACTGCCAGCGGCGGCAAAACCTCAGTGGACGCTGAGCTTATGCGCCTGCTCACTAAGGCCGTGGATGACCTTGGTATTGACTGGTCTCAACCCGAGGAGCCCACGAGAAGCAGACTGGACGAGTGGTTTTTCGAGAACCGTCACCAACCAACCGCTCAAAAGCCCGCTTCCTTCTTCCCAGAAGTCCACAAGGAACTATCTAAATCATGGAAGGCGCCATTTTCGTCTCGCGCCAAATCCTCTTTTTCTCCAGCTCTCTCGGTGGTCGATGGCGCTCAGAAAAAAGGATACCAAGCTCTTCCTCCCCTCGAGGAAGCCGTCGCTACACACCTTTGCCCGCCCTCCGCCAGAGGATGGCAGTCAAAAGCTGTGCACCCTTCCAAGGCCTGCCGCACTACTTCCAGCCTCGCCGGTCGAGCATACGCCTCCGCGGGCCAGGCGGCCTCAGCGTTACACTCTATGGCGGTGCTTCAGGTCTTCCAGGCCAAACTCCTCCGTTCCCTGGATGAGTCTGTCCCTGATAGCAAGGCTCTGAAGGATCTGCGCGGCGCCACTGACTTGGCCCTGCGCACTACCAAGGCCAACGCTCAGGCGATCGGCAGATGTTTGGCCAACTTGACGGTGTTGGAGCGCCATTTGTGGCTCAACCTAACCGAGATGAAAGACTCGGACAAGACCGCTTTACTGGACGCGCCCCTCCGTGGTTAGGTTCACGGAACGCTTCACCGAGGGGCAAAAGGCTTCACAGGCAATGCGACATTTCCTGCCCAAGTGTTCCAGCTCCTCTGCTAGCCGTCAAGCTAAAGCTGGACCAGCCCAGCCCACCAAGGCGGCGGCGCCACCAGCTCACCAGCTCACCAGCCTCGCGCGGCTTCTAAGCCCAGACAGCGTTCCCGTTCTACGAGCCGCAGCAGACCGCCGGAGCGTCTAGGTCCCCGACCCAGCAATGTGTCGAAACCTGAGCCGCCGAAGCCGTCCTAGCCAGAGGCACAAAGAGAAGGTGGATAACACCCGCTTCGGCCGGTTTACCACCTCGCTCTCTTCCAAAACGTTCCCCAGCTCCCTTCAATCAGGTGGCTGGGAACATCACATTCACAGCCAACGAGCCCGCAAACAAACGCGCCCTGTACACAAACGCCGTTTTCACGGCGACCCATATGAGTCATAAAAAGAGTTTTTTATCTGTAGGCAGTGTGCCAGCATTAAAGCATGTTAAAGCTACATTAAAGCTACAATCAATCACTCCCCCATGTTCTCTAGCCCCTGCACTCAGGTGGCTGGAAACACTATCCTCGCAGACAATGAGCCCATGCCCAAATGCGCTCGCCTGTACACAAGCACCAATATTCTATGTCCCCCGGCCCCCTGCACTCAGGCGGCGGGAAACAATTCCCTCATAAGCGCCACTTTAACGCAACATTATCGGGCCACCGAGTCCCTGTTACTCAGCGACTCGCCCCACAAATTAATTCAGCCCCTGGCTTCGAAGGCCGATGCCTGGCAGGCCATTCCCGGCATTTCAAAATGGGTGTTGAACATAATAGAACAAGGTTACTCGCTACAGTTTGCTCGTAGACTACTGCGCGAGACAACGGTGAGAAGCGACACAAGTCACGTGCTTCGAACCGAGATATCAAAACTTTTAATGAAAGCTAAATGACCAAATGTGCTAAATGACTGCCAAAAGCCAAACTGCTAAATGACTAAATGTGAAAGGGGCGGTGGAAGCCGTACACCCCTCACAGAGCGAGTCGGGCTTTTACATTCGTTACTTCCTTGTACCAAAAAAGGACGGTGGTCTCAGACCCATCCTAGATCTCAGACATCTGAACAAAGCCCTTATGAAGCGCCCGTTCAGAATGTTGAAAATGAAACAAATCCTCGCGCACATTCGCCCGGGAGATTGGTTTTTCACTGTGGATCTAGAGGATGCCTATTTCCACATACAAATAGCCCCTCATCACAGGCCATTCTTGAGATTCGCCTTCGAGGGGAAAGTATACCACTACAGGGTGCTACCCTTTGGTCTATCTCTGGCTCCCCACACGTTTACGAAGTGCATGGAAGCGGCGCTAACCCCGCTGAGGCTTCGGGGAATGAGAATTCTCAACTATCTCGACGACTAGCTCATAATAGCTCAGTCAGAGATACAGTTATTGAACCACAGATCTTGGCTTCTCAACCATTTAAAATGCTTGGGCCTCAGAATCAACGTGGCAAAGAGCTCATTGTCTCCCACACAGAACGTTTCGTTTCTGGGAACAGTGTTAGACTCACTGCAGATGAACGCGCGACTGATGTCACAGCGCGCGCTCTCTGTTCAGAACCGAGCTGTTTCCCTCAGGTCCGGTGCACTCACTCCTCTCAAACACTTTCAGAGGATGTTGGGTCTCATGGCCTCGGCGGCGCCAGTTCTCAGACTAGGTCTGTTTCACATGCGCCCCCTACAACGCTGGCTGAATCGCCGCTTTCCAGCTCACGCATGGCTCTCTGGCCGACTAAAAATCAAGGTAGACCACAGCTGTGTGTTGGCTCTGGCTCCTTGGAAAAATCCCGCCTGGTATCAGACGGGCGTGAGCTTGGGCACTGTTACGAAGTGGAAAGTTATCTCGACAGATGCATCCAACCTAGATTGGGGAGCCCTTCACGAGGGCAGGTCAGTCTCCGGTCTCTGGTCAAAGAGAGAAGAGCCTTCACATAAACTGTCTAGAGATGAAAGCGGTCACGCTATTGCTAAGAGCTTTCCTTCCGTACATAAAGCACCACCATGTCCTGGTCTGAACATACAGCAGGTCAGTGGTAGCCTATATTAATCGCCAGGGCGGTCTAAGATCTATCAATCTGCACACAATGGTAGAAAAAGTCCTAATATGGGCAGAGTGCAACCTGAGCTCGCTGAGGGCGACTCATGTGCCAGGCATTCTGAATCTGGGTCCGGACATGCTGTCCAGGGGCAAAGTGTCCCCAGCAGAGTGGTCTCTTCACCCACATACGATTCAGACAATTTGGGGCAGGTTTGGAGAGGCAAAAGTGGATCTTTTCGCCCCACAAGACAATGCCCAGATAGCATTGTGACATTGAATCAATGTTGAAATTCCATCAGAATCATCAATTTGGTTGAGGTTGAAATGCCAATGCTAAGTAATATTGGATCAATGTTGAAAATGCAATGCTAAAAAAATAGTGGACCAATGTTGAAAATTCAATGCTAAATAATTCCATGCTTTTCAGTGTTGAAAAGACAAACATTGAATCAATGTTGATTTTTGGTCAACTTAATTCTCCACTTGTGAGGCTTACTATCAATCTATCTGTCCCATCATTCAACATGTTAAAGCAAATCCAAATCAATTGGGTACATTTCTTACATTCCAGGATTACAGCATCCAATGTAAGCGCTCAAACAGGAGATCTTCTACCCCAAGACACAACGACAGAGACCCAGCCAAACAGCTGATTAACTGAACACCGATTGACTTTTACCAGCTCGACCTCAACCCTGACCTCCTTCTTCTTCTTCTTCTTCTTCTTCTTTTGGTGTTTTATGGCGGTTGGCGAACCAACTTCCGGTGCATTACCGCCACCAACTGGACTGGAGTGTGAAGCACTAATAAAGAAAACAATAATCAAAACAAAACAAAAAAAAAACTTTTCCCCTATACTTCAAATTCTACAACCTACTCCTATTGCTTTGAGATACTTCATTATCGCATTATATATTTTTACTTGTTCTACTTTCATTCCCAATAGACTTTCCATACTAAATACTACCACACCCAATTTTCTTACTTTCCTCTTAAGTACTAACCTTTCTTTTCCATATTTTAAACATTTTATTAAAACATGTTCTATTGTTTCTGCCTGATCACAATAATTACATTTTCCCGTATCATGTTTTCCTATCTTAAACAAGGAATGATTTAATCGTGTGTGCCCTATTCTGATACGAGAAACAATATCCTCTTTCCTATTCCCAAAAACACTTCTTCCGTTTCCTACTTGCTTCTGAATACTATACAACTGTCTTCCCTTGACCTCATTATTCCATAGTTCTTGCCATTTATTGTTTATGAATTCTTTTATTTTACTTTTAACGTCATTTTTGCTTAACGTCACTTGCACATTTATCTCATTATGTTTTACTGCTTGCTTTGCTAGTCTATCTACCACTTCATTGGCCTCCAATCCCACATGAGCAGGAACCCACACAAACACTATTAAGCTTACACCATTTATTCTTAACAAACTTGCAAGTATTTCATAAATAATGTCTTGCCTTGATACTTTATTTCTACTTACAAGGCTTGTGATTGCTGCAACCGAATCAGAACATATAGCTACTAATCTCGGTTTTACGTCCTCTACCCACTGAAGTGCAACCATCATAGCAACTAATTCTGCTGCAAATACTGAGATATGATCAGTTATTCTTTTCTTGATACTAATTTGAAACTTAGGAATAAATACAGCAGCTGCTGTTCTTCCAGAGATAGGATCCTTAGACCCATCAGTAAATATTTGCACCCATGATGAGTAAGTCTGATCTAAATACTGCTTTGCTATAATATTCTTTTGGATGTCTTTCTCATTCTTAAATTTTCATTTGAATTTGTAGGTCAATTATTGGCATTGGAAAAATCCATGGTGGTATACTGGATAATATCACAGTAGGGCTAACATCACAATCTTCAATACCTGCTTCTTGTACTTCTCTTTGCACACTCCATCCCAAGCTTTTAATGTTTTTATTCCCATGTTCCCAGCATTCTTCTAGTACTCCCTTCACTGGATGATTCTTTTTATGACCTTTTATATTAACCCAATAATTCAATCTTATTTTAAGTCTTCGAAGTTTTACCGGAGCAACCCCAACTTCTACCTGTAGAGCTGCTATGGGGGATGTTCTAACTGCACCACAACATATTCTTAGAGCTTGATTTTGTATTGCTTCAATCTTTTTTAGTGTAGTCTCGTTTGCAAAACCGTAAATTATACTTCCATAATCTAAACTTGATCTAATTAAAGTATTATATATTCTTTTCAACGATAATCTACAAGCTCCCCACTCAACCCCTGTCAAACATCTTAATATATTTACTCCTTTTTTACATTTCTTAATCAGATTTTTAGCATGTATAGCAAAAGTCATCCTGGAATCCATCCATACACCGAGATATTTGACTACTGGCACTTGCTCCAATTCCTGCTTATATAACTTTAACTTAACCTCTGGTATTTTTTTCCTTTTAGTAAAACATATAACCTGAGTTTTGGCCACAGATAATCTAAAACTCCAATTATTTGCCCACCCCTCCACTTCATCTACTGCTTTTTGAATACTTTGTATTACACGTGCAATATTACGTCCTCTTTTCCAAATTGCCCCGTCATCCGCAAATAATGCTCTTCCTACATCACCTTTTAAATTACAAAAAACATCATTTATCATAATATTAAATAAAACTGGGCTGCATACACTTCCTTGAGGAGTTCCGTTCTCTATCTTGTATGTCTCTGAATACTCTACTCCTATCCTAACTTGAATTGTTCTTTCAAGAAGAAAATCCATAATCCAATTATACATCTTCCCTCCAATTCCCATACATTTAATTTTTATTAAAAGTCCCTCTTTCCAAAGCATATCATAAGCTTTCTCTATGTCAAATAACACCCCTACCATTACTTCTTTATTAGCCTGCGCTTTCCTGATATCTGCTTCTAGGCTTAACACAGCGTCCATAGAATTCCGACCTGCCCTGAATCCACTTTGGTATGGTGACATAAATCCTTTAACTTCCAATATATAATTTAGTCTACGTACAATCATTTTTTCCATCAATTTACATAAATTAGAAGTTAATGCAATTGGCCTATAATTAATTGGATTGGACTTGTCCTTTCCAGGTTTGCCTATAGGTATTATTATTCCATGTTTCCATGAAGAAGGAAGCTTTCCTGCATTCCAGATCTTATTGAATAAATTTAGAACCACTTTCAATGATCTGTCTGATAAATGTTGTATCATTGCATAACAAATATCATCTCTTCCAGGAGATGTATGTTTGACTCCTCCTAAAGCCATCTTTAATTCATAAATACTCAAATCTGCATCTAAGGTGTCTCCAGTAGGGTTCCTTTTCATCAACACGTCTGGATGCTGACTCTTATTCTTATTTCTATTCTTTTTAATATCCTCTGTTACATTATCATCACTATGGACTTTAACAAATACTTTAGCCAGCATTTCAGCCTTTTCTTTATCTGCTACAGCCAATTTTCCTACATCATTTTTTAAAACTGGTATAACGTTATTTCTATATATTCCTCCCATTTTTCTAATTGATCCCCACATTTCACTGATATCAACATCTCCTCCTATTGAATTACACCAATCTCTCCAGTACTTCTTTTTAGCTGTTCTTACTATTCTTCTCACCTCAGCTAATGCTCTCTTATAATATATAAAATCTTCAAATAAATTAGTTTGTTTAATTTTCCTAAATGCTTTATTCCTATTTTTAACTGTGGTACTGCATTCTTCTGTCCACCACGGAACTGCTTTCCTTTTTTTACATGATCCCTTTTTACCAATAACTTTATCTGTTACCTCAAACAAAACTTTACATAGTTTCTCATTACACTCCTCTATATCCTCTATCAGGTTTAGATCTAATGATGTTATTTCTACTTCGCTTAAATACTCATACACTTCCCAATTTGCTTTTTTAAATCTCCATCTTGGTACTAAAAACACATTATGCTCCAATACACTTATCCCTACCTTACATAAAATTATATAATGATCACTACCCATAATATTTTCTTCCCACACATCCCATATACATTTATTTGCTATCTCTTCAGAAACCAATGTTAAATCAATTGCTGACCCAACTCCACGAACCAAATCTATTCTTGAGTTTCTGCCATCATTTAAATATACTAACCCATTACTGTCTAAAATTTCTTCTACTACCCCCCCATTATAATCATCACTACTACTTCCCCATAAAGTGCTATGTGCATTAAAATCTCCACACCAAATTACTTTAGTATTTCCTGACCCAATAACCTTCTCTAATTCCTTACTTAGTTTACTACACGGATTATAATAATTTATTATTCGAATAGTTTGATTCTCTGCAAATACTTCAATCACCACCAGCTCATATGCTTCAATCTCATTAATGACTCTGTAATCTATACCATTCTTAATAAAAGTGGCCACCCCACCTCCATTTCCTGCCCCTCTATCTCTCCTTACTATATTATATCCTTGCAGTACAAAATTTAGATGAGGTTTTAACCACGTTTCTTGTATGCAAATTATATTAGGTTTCTTATCTTGTTGATCTATATACCTCTTAAATTCTGGTCCATTTGCAATAATACTTCTAGCATTCCATTGCAAAACCGTAAAAACCATAAATATTATGTACTTCCACATGAAGTTTGAACACTTGATTTGGTCATTAGCATGTCATTTATTTTTTCCAAAGTTACTCCAGCTACATTCAAGTATCTCTCTGCTGCCCTTATTATGATTTTAATTCTTTCTGTTCTACTTTCCGATTGAGCCGAACAATTAATCACTTCGGCCATAAATGACACGAATTCCATTTTTCCGATCACCAATTTATTCTCACTTGTCTTTTCCTGAACCAAAGAAATTTCATTGCCTTCCTTACTAACCACCTCTCCCTGTCTCTGCTCATGTCGTTTTGCTTTCTTTGCGGCTTCAGCATAAGTCAGCCCCTCCGCAATTCTCACATTCTGGATTTTCACCGCTTGTTTGTGAGCACTGCATCCCCCAAATCCAGCACTATGCTCATCACCGCAATTGCAGCATTTTGCCTTCACTCCTACGTCACATTTACCATATTCGTGTTCGCCGCCACATCTCGCACATCGTAAATTTCCTCTGCAAACCGCACTAACATGTCCATACTTCTGACACTTGAAACATCTTAGTGGGGGAGGAATGTAAGGTCTTACTTGATAACTTACATATCCTATTTTAATCCTCTCTGGCATTCTTTCTTCATCAAACTGAAGCATCACCGACAGACTATCCTTCCTTTCTTTGTTTTTACCATATTGGAGCCTTTTTGCTCCAACGACCTTGCTCCCTTCAATGGCGCTTTTAATTTTATCAACAGGTACATCAGTTGGAATTCCATAAATGACACCTCTTAACCATGGTTTCCTAGTCATCACTGTGCTTGACACCGAATATCCAATCATTGAATTAATACCCAGTGCCTTCTTTTGTTGTTTTTCGTCTTTGCACATAATAATCACATTTCCATCTCTCAGGGTCTTTGCATTATTTATTTCTCCTAACACTCTTTTCAGAGCTTTGGTCAATTTAATTGGGTTTAATGTCACTCCGGGTTCTCCGAATTTCATCATTACTTTAAATTCTTCCACTTCAATCCTACTCACGTGATCCTCCTTTCCACTATCCATAAGTGATCCTTGGCTATTGGTTTTCTTTCTTTTCCGCTTTGCTATTCTACTCCATTCATTCCCTCCAACACTCCCGCTTAGGGTTGCCACCTTTGGTGTGGCAAAATAAGGGACACCCATTCACGAACCAATTTTTTTTTAATTAATTTACTTAAATTATGACTATATTATCATGTAATTATTTGTCCCATTTTTATCTAAAACATGTTTTAAATGTCAAACTTTATATGACAGGATTATTGGTTATGTATGATTAGGTACATTTTAAATTAATAATTAGGCCTACATTTATTAGGCTATAATCTATTAATTAACCTGTCTAAAAAATAATAATTCTGTCTGCCAAGCTCTGATAATGTATGGAATATTATATTAATATATTATCCATAAAGTCAGCTTTAAGTCAGTCAGTCTGAGACACTGAAATGCTTCTCATAAAGTGTGCAGTTGGCCTGAGGTTCATCAGGAGTTACTGGACAGACCCATTGATGCCTGTTTGATATTCAGCTCTATATCTGGAGATCCTCTTGCGTTTAAACGGTGGACGCACGCGACGCGAGCTCGACATGTTTTTTAAAAAACGCGCAAGTTTACAGACACACTCTGGCACAGCGCATGTTCTCGAGACTCCGCCGCTATGACAACAAAGCCGCTAAAACGCAATCACGCACAAATGAGCTCCTGTACTACTTATTGTGAAATTGATTTGTTTATATTTGCTATCAGTATTCTCCACACTGCAAAATCCTTGTGTGTTTATTAAACTATGTGTGGACCTATGTAAAATACGGAACAAATCGCGTCCCGTATTGGTTTGATACGGAACGCGTCATTTTGCTTGTAAATACGGGACGATTCCGTATTTTACGGGACGGGTGGCAACCCTACTCCCGCTACATGATTCATCCTCCATTTCCGGATCGCTACCGGAGCTACCGTCATTTCCTGCCATCAGTGCTCCAGTCACAGTCCAGTGTTGCCAACCGCCCAACAGCTCCAACCAATCTCTGCACACTGCGCCGACCTCCTTCTTCTCTTCTGAATGGCTCTTTTATCCTCCTCTTGTGAAGCGGAAAGCCTGTGCAAACACCGCTCCTCTCTCTCTCACACCTGCCGTGCATCAGCAGTAATTAGGTTGGACAATATCTCTGCTACACCCGGAACCGGAGTGAGGTGTTACACCAAAATAATTCCCCTCGGGGAACATGGAAAGAAAGAAAGGTTCCGCTTTTCCCAGCATTTTGTCACCCGTGACACTAACATCTTGTTGTTTTAGGTGCATTACAAGTGAATGCTGATAAAAAGGAGGCATCAGAGTTTATCTTTGCTGGGATGGTGCAAAAATGGCTCCGTTACGCCCCTGAAAGGCTTGGGGGCACTGGTCGTGGTGGAAACCCCTGAGTTTAGAGTATTTCGTTCTTTCTTCTACCTTTTTTCTTTCAGTAGTACTGTCCCATTTCTGTCTTTATTGGCGAGTTTCCATTTGTATTTACTTCCATTTTGCAGATGCAGGTTGTCATGTTTTTCACTTGTGTCATAAATTCTGATGTAATTGTTTTAAGTCAATGTGAGATTTCCTGTTGAAACTGTGGGGGCATAAATAAATACATTTGCATGTAAACTGAAGAATGTTGTTTACTTTAAGTGACTTTTTGATACAAAATCATATCAATTGCAGCCATACATGAAAATGAACTGGCATAGAATCCTGCTGTACATAAAGCAAGATTGATTTTATAGTGTTTCTATGTTGATTCAGTGTTAAATAAGTGATTTCATTAAAGTTGAAAAAATATAGATTTTATGGCCATCTTGATCTATTTTTCATCGTTGAAGTAACATTATTTCAAGGTGCAAACCTGATGAAAAATCAATGTTAAATATCAACATTGTTTCAATGATAGTTTGATTAATGCATTAACATTGATTCAATGTTGATTCAGTGTTAAATAAGTGATTTAATTGTAGTTGAAAAAATATTGATTTTAAGCCCATCTTCATCTATTTTTCATCATTGAAATAACATTATTTCAGGGTGCAAACCTGACAAAAAATCAATGCTAAATTTTAACATTGATTCAATGATATTTTAGTTGATGCATTAACATTGATTCAACGATGATTCAGTGTTGGTCTGCTATCTGGGTGCTCAATGCCTAATATATTTCTCCAAGCACAAGGATGCGTTGGCCCACGAATGGCCCAACCTTCCTCTTTATGCTTTTCCCCCAATCTCAATGTTACCTCAGGTCATAGAGAGGATCAGGGAGAGCAAGTGCGCTGTGCTTTTAATAGCCCCGCTTTGGAGAAATCAACCATGGTTCTCACTGCTAAGTCGGATGTCAGATACAGCTCCGTAGCCAATTCCGCTGAGGAGAGACCTCCTCATGCAGGCGAAACGGTCTGGCATCCCCGTCCCGATCTATGGGCGCTTCATGTCTGGCCCATCAACGGGTACATGAGAACCTCTCTGAAAATGTATTAAACACTATTTCTGAAGCTAGAGCCCCCGCGACCAGGCAGCTATATTCAGGCAAATGGTCAGTCTTTTCGGACTGGTGTAAAGCACGAAGCCTGACCCCACATAATTGTGAAGTGTCAGAAGTGCTCCCCGTCCACTTTTATCAGGTTTTTTTCATTTAGATGTCCCTGCCTTACAGGCTGGGCTTCTTGCTGTGTAATACATTTAACGCCTTAAGGCTCGACAGTCTGGTCTGGGTTAAGTATTTGTATAAGTCATAAGCACATTCCTTATACGACTCAAATTATCTGGTCATTCATTATTCTTTGGCCCGACTATGTCTGGTCTACACTGTAGCAACAATGCCCTGATTCAATCAGACTTTTGGCCGAAATATTCACCGGATGGACCTCCACACACCCACTCGTGACTTTCCTAATCAAATCAGCCATAAACAAAGGGCTTTGTGTGTGATAGGGCTATCTAAAGTTAATTAACAACCCAAGGAGCCCCAATGTCTCCGCAAGAGAATAGAGCATTGAATGGTATAGCCCCGAGACATTCACATGACTTCTCACTTCCACCCTTTTTACGAATGGACACGCACATACATAGCGGGGCATGCCGAAATGTTAAACACACACACACACACACGTTATTTGAACCATGTGGACCAAAACTTGTCTCAATAATGTTCAAATATATATATTTTGTTGATTTAATGTCTTTATACGATGTATTAGAATAACTAGGATGTTTACTGTATGTAAATCAAATCCTGTATGCCAGTAACTGTGATAATCTTGTATATCTGTACGCTCACGTCGCAGAATGACCATTCTTGGTATCTCTGTTCTCGCAGAGACCCGACTGTGCCGAATCTCGTTCACAAATTACAACAAGATGCATTATTACAGAAGTACCAGCTTTCTAAGAAATATAGGCTTAAAATGTACCACCCTATTGATTAACCCAGAGGAGGGGTATCCAGAACAATGGAACACTCGCGCCTTCTCTCTCCCCGGACTGATTGGATCCTTCCAACTCTCTGGGCATCGGCCATTCCATCTATAAGAACAGGAGCTGATCATTAACTCCTTGCACTCCGCCACGACGAGGAAGACCATCCCGGCCTTCGGCCCCCCTGAGAGAAGGATCCCTTTGATGTACCAGCCACGAGAGAGAAACCGCAAACTTCTGGAGCGACTTTCCTAAACTTCAAAGACATTCTCCCGGACACGCAACTCCTTAGCGAACTTCCCCGACGATTCGAACTCAGACACTTACACGACAAAGCCCTAATGCAAGTATTCTATTTCACACTCAAACTGCTTGTAAAAGGTTGTCTGAATTATTCCTGATTCACGGAATTACGAATTTCTTGAGGGCTCATCAGGGCCGGCGTTTGCTATAGGCGAGCTAGGCGGTTGCCTAGGGCGACAAATGTGTTGGGGGCGCAGCCAGGCGCCCTCTAGTGGCGCCCTTAAACTTACTTCCCATTAAGCATAGAATTAAAACAAGCGAAATAAAACATACTGTTTATTAAACATGATCATCCTTGGGCGCCCCCTCAGCCGCACGTTTAATTACTTAACCTGATTATTAGATTGAATTGAAAGTGAATATTGTCTAGCACATGCGTTATGTCAGGCAAGTGCTCAGCACTGGCGCGTTCTTCAAAAATGAAGCGGTCTAAACCCTCGAGTACACAGGGACGGAAAAAGAGAAAGGCAGACGATCAAAAGAAAGCCCAGTATAGAGGTAAGTCTTCTCATCTCAGCCATAAAGGTGTCAAACAAAATAAATTTACTTCGTATTATCGATATTATCAACTAATATTGGACGGCATTGGACGTTTTATTGCTGTCACTAAGCTATCACTAGCTAGCTAGTTATCTACATATTACTACGCATTTCACTGACAATAAGGAAATCCAGACGAGCCAAATTTTAGTGCTGCGTCAATTTTCAAGGTGAATAGAAATGCCAGAAACAACTGTTCATCTTTTATTATTTAAGATAGGGATAGAGCTACAAGAACTTATATATTTTAATTTTGTAGTGGTAAGTACAGTGTATCCCAACCCGTTCTCACTCCCAAGGCGTCAAATTCCGACGCATGGTCAAGTGCTTTCCGCGTCACAATAAAGACGCTAAAGGCACCCCTAGGCGTCACTATATTGACGCGCCGAGTGCTCCATTCATTTCAATGAGAAACCTTTGGCGTCAGAAACAGACGCGTTGGGCATGAGAAAGTTATCGTCATGATGATCATATATTGGGTTATGATTTTGCCATTATGACATGTTGGACTGTGATTCTCAATTTAATCAGCCAGCATCATTTTATTTACGCTATCTAGACACGTTTTAACATGTAACCCAACCCCATTCCATCCCTAAACCTACCCATTTGTGTGGTATAAAACGCAGATATAACAGGCAGAGTCGACTGCATGCACAATTTATTCAAAAAATACAAATATTCCGAGGCCAAGCGATTGATTTGTGTGAAGGAAATCCCCAAAAGCGATCAGCGTCTCCATCCGCAGAAGATCACGAACACATAAAATTTCAAATATTGCCGTCCGTTACGTCAGTTTTCATAGTGAAATTGCATTGGCTCTAGTATGTCTCGTGACCAATTGCGTCATTACGTCAGCTTTGATTGTAAAATGTCATTGGTTCTCGTGTGTCTTGTGACCGAATGCGTCATACTAAAGAGGCGTGTGTATTATTTGAATGAGATATGAATGAGTGCGTTAACGGAGCTGCGGGATCATCATCTCAGCGATTAAAACATTAAGATCAACTCTGTTCTTTACATGAAGACATCGTGTGACTTCAGAAGACTTGGAATGCAACATGAGTTAATACTTTTATACTGTTTTTAGTCAGTTTTTGCAATAAATAGATGTGACTGTACTTCTATTTGCCTGTTATGTGTTTCTATATTGTTTAGGAGTGGGTAGGTTTAGGGTAGGAGTTGGGTTAGCTGCTCCAAAATATAAAAGTAACCTTTAAATATGAATAAACTATTAATAAAATCATGTATACTTTTACAAATGCAAAGAATAAAATGCGTCTTGATCTGACGCATTGGGTAAACAACTGAAATCAATGGAGCACTCAGCGCGTCAATATAGTGACGCCTAGGGGTGACTTTGGCGTCTTTATCGTGACGCTGAAAGCACTTGACCATGCTTCGGATTTTGACGCCTTGGGAGTGAGAATGGGTTGTGTATCCATAATAGCACTTTTGTTTGTAGAGGGTATAGTTAATCCAGTTTATGGGTCATAATTTGCTTAAGTGTCTTTACAGGTGCTTAAGAGAGTTTTTGCACAGTTTTTGGAGTTAATATTTGGTAAATATCCTTGAACATTCTTTCTAGCATTTTTGTATGACCAATGTATTGCAGTTGATCCTTCAAGTCTTAATTTTCTTGATTAAGTGTTGGAGTGACTATAAAAGCATTTTTGTTTCATCCATAGTTTGAGTCATAATTTGTTAAATATCCTCCAACGTTCTTTGTAGCATTTTTGTATGTGCAATTTATTAGAGTGTATCATTTAAGTAATAATTAGCTTTTTAAGTCTTGGAGTAACAATAGGAGCATTTTTGTTTATATAGTTTTTATAAATACTTAACCCATTTGTGCCCAATTGTTTCTGAATGGCATGTTCTGCATTTATTTTCCCCAGGTTTTTGTATTTTTTCTTGAAAATCGTATTTGAATCTGTGGCAACTATAGTTGCCGGTGGGCAAATATGTTGTATGCACCCCTTCAATGTCAAATATGAATAAGAGGGGAACATTTAGCATCTAACTCAAAATAACTGCTTTCAACAGATCAATCTTTATTCATAATCAAATTTATTATGTTTGACTAAGTATACTAAAAACTATAGATCTGTTGTAAGATGTGTTTTGTTTGGATGATTCTAGAGACCTTCATGATTATGTTGATATATATATGTCAACAAAAAATACTTATTAGTAACATGAAAATTACCTTTCTTTGGGAGGGTTTGCCTTCGTTGTGCTCCCTGGAAGTAGGGTAGGAAGTTGGCAGTCTCATGTGACAGGAAGAAAGTTAATATTTTTTTTTTTTCTTGAAATCCTTTATTTGGTTGTCTGCTTGTGTGTCATTAAGATATAAAACATGGATAATATCTAGAAAAATACGTACAGAAGGAAAATGACAACTATACACTGGCAACTATAGTTGCCGGTGGGCTTAACAATTAAGGGGGGGGGGGAGCTAGAGCCGGCCCTGGGGCTCATGGTGAAATTGGGTTGAAGCTGTCTCTCTCTCTCTGTCTTTCTCTCTCTCTCTCTCTCTCTCTCTCTCTCTCTCTCTCTCTCTCTCTCTCTCTCTCTCTCTCTCTCCCTCGTTGATTCTCTCTTTCCATCATTCTTTTCCCTTTGATTTTATTCGTTAAGTTTGATTTTTCCTTGTTTGTACCATATCGTTTGTTTTCTCCTACATATATATGCATATTTACCCCCGTGTGACTCGTAGCTTTGTATTCTGTAGTTGTTTTATTAAAACCCAATAATTGCAATAAATTGAATCCGTATTGTTTTGCTCACAAATATCGAAGTCAATGAAACGTAAGATTTTAGCTACCCATTTAAGCTTGATTTTCCTGTGTTACTACTTCGGTAATACAAATTGTACAAACATAAGAAATATTATTTGTCCTGATCAAGCAGATTAATGTTTCTTAAGGTTTGTAAGATTGATAATTTATGAAGAAATCAATTTGGGATAAGGGTTATTTTTAAATGATTAAAGGTTCCATTATACATAATATTGTCTGTACAACAAGCAAATCATATTCATAGACTCATGAATAGTTATACCATTTCATTTCAACTCATTGTTGTTACAACACATATATATGGATATATATATACTACACGTATCTTGCGTGTTATTCGCATTAAATGGCCCGACTCAGGTCTGGCTCATATTGGGACTTTCATGATATCATATTACGGGCCCACTTAGGTCGGCTTGGTTATGGTGTCTCCGGGCTTCAGAGCCGTTAAGCGAGCACGGCGTTTTGCATTGGGTCCCCTAGCGTTTAGCTAAACGCAATACGAGAGTACTCTCGAAAGGGAACGCTTCGGTTACTAACGTAACCTCGGTTCCTGTAAAAAGGAGTGATGAGATAGTTAGCAGACTGTCATCACTCAATGGCTGGTTGTCTAAGTGGTGTCTGCAAAATAACATAGGGTTCATAGACAATTGGAAAAGTTTTTGGGGCAGACCTGACCTGTTGAAGAAGGATGGCATCCATCCCTCCTGGGGTGGTGCCGCTCTTCTCTCTAGTAATTTGGCACATAGTCTTAGAACTAAACCTTGACTCACTAGGGCCCAGGTCAGGAAGCAGACAAACTGGCTAAACCGACCGTCTGCTAGCTGTCTCACGTTACCGGAGTCAGATAAATCCCAGCACATAGAGACTCTTTCACCTAGATATTATCATATAGAGACTGTGTCTGTTCCCCGAATTAGTAAATACAAAAAAACATCAAAACCATTCAACAGTAAAAATTTAATTGATGTCCAACAAATAAACAAAAGATATAATACAGATGAACAATTGATAAAACTTGGGTTGCTGAATATTAGATCCCTTTCCCCAAAAGCGCTTATTGTTAATGATATTATTACAGATAATAATCTAGATGTGCTGTGTTTGACAGAAACCTGGCTAAAACCTGACGAGTACATTACCTTAAATGAGTCCACCCCCCAAGATTATTGTTATAAACATGAGCCACGTCTGAAAGGTAAAGGGGGAGGAGTTGCTGTAATTTATAATAATATCTTCTAGGGATGGGCATTTTTGTCAATTTCTCATTTCGATCATCGATAGGTCTCAAAAACGAGTACTCGAGTAATTGGGGGCGGGGCATGTGCAGGGGGCGGGGCATGTCCGTTATTGAGATAATGAAAACTGTTATGAAAATGGTTGTTGACAAATACAAACGTGACATGAAAACAGGTATATGAAAACATGAACATATAAAACAAAAAATAACTGCTTGATTATGATGCATAGGCCTAAATGTCTTTGAAAAAGAAACATCTTTATAAAAGGACTCAAATAACCAAGTCAGTAATATCGAGCATTGCCTTTGAGCTGAAACTGTGGAATAACACCACCCTGCAGAGCTTGCTAGCTGGTTAATAAACTCAACCAAACGTACCCTATATCAATGTTAATATGAAGATTATTATGAACCTATTACGACATAAATCAACACAAAAGGACGTGAATGCGCATGTGAACTTCAGCGTGCTAGATTTTACAGGCGAAGGGTTTGAAACAGAACATTTTGAAAGCGCTCTTCCCTTAACCACGCTGATTCACGGACAACGAAAGCACACAGAAACAACATTTTATTAAAATCCTGTTCTCATTATAATGCTTTGACAGATTGACTCTGCACATCATGCACTTAATTGTATTATTCATGATCGAAGCGTTTACAGACATCACTGCGCGTTTTCAAACTCATAACGAAAAACAACTTTAAATAAACTAGGTCTACTGTTAAAAAAAATATGAGAACAGTATAGCACTGCTGCATTACTAATGTCAATGATTCTGAGAAAGAAATAGCCTATCTGAAAAGAATATCTGTCTCTAAACCATGTCGAGCTCGAGCATTTGAGCTGAAACTGAAGAGAATGAACAGCCGGTATAACGGCAGCGCGTTTCTATCTTATTAAGCTCAACCAAACGCGTTTTATATTAGATTAATCAGATAAACAACATAAAGGTAATCTTCTGCATCTGCAGAAAAGGACGCGAATGCGCACATGAACTTCACGCGCTAGTCTGAGTGTTCTCGCTAGTTTCTCTGGGGATAAGCTGATAAACGGGGAAGCACAGATCATTTAGCAGCATTTTCCACGGTGTTCTCATTATAATGCTATGACAGATTGGCGCTGCACATCTTGCACTAACCATTTAATAATCAGTGATTCCAGACATCACTGCAGTGCACGCCTCTTCACTTTATTTCGCCGCGGTCATGAGGCGTGCTGTATCGCCAACCAATCAGACCTCCGGTACCGCGCAAAACGACGCAATAACCAATAAAAAAAGAGACAAATATTTTTTTTTTCAGGGCGATCATCGTTCTCATGATCGATGATCGCTGTCACGTTCGAGTACTCGATTACTCGACCACTGTTGCCCATCCCTATATCTTCATCATTACTCAGAAGTCTAGTTTCAAATATAATTCCTTCGAAGTTTTGGTGCTTTATGTAACGCTATGTAGTGTACATGATAAAACCCGTTCAACATTTGTGTTAGCTACTGTATACAGGCCACCAGGGCGTAATACAGACTTTATCAAAGAATTTGCTGATTTTCTATCAGAGTTAGTACTGGCCGTAGATAAAGTACTAATTGTTGGTGATTTTAATATCCATGTAGACAACGGAAAAGACGTATTGGAATTAGCATTTAAAGACACACTAAACTCTATTGGAGTTAGGCAACACGTGTCAGGAGCCACTCATCGCCATAATCATACTTTAGACCTAATATTGTCACATGGAATAAATGTTGATACCGTTGAAATTCTGCAGCTGAGCGATGACATCTCAGATCATTACTTAGTATCATGTATACTAAATTTAGCTAAGGTTGCAAAGCCGCCCCCTCGCTTCAAAAATGGCAGGACAATCACTGCCGCTACTAAAGATTGCTTTTTAAATAATCTTCCTCATCAGTATCATCTGCTCAGCATCCCAGATAGTATAGAAGAACTCAATGTTGCAACAGAAACTATTGACTCTCTCTTTTCCAGTATCTTAGACACAGTTGCTCATGCGCTTAAAGAAGATTAAAGAAAATAGTCCAACGCCGTGGTACAACGAGCACACCCGGGCCCTTAAAACAGCAGCCAGAAAAATGGAGCGCAGCTGGAAGAAAACAAAACTAGAGGTATTTCGTAATTCGTGGAAAGAGCACATGATCACATACAGAAAGGCCGTAGAAACTGCTAGATCTGCTTATTTCTCAACTCTCTTGGAAGAAAACAAACACAACCCAAGGTATTTATTCGACACAGTGGCTAAATTAACCAAAAATAAAGCTTCAACTTCTGATGTTTGTAAACAGCACAGCAGTAATGACTTTATGAACTTCTTCACATGTAAGATTGATAATATTAGGAAGAAAATTTTAACCATGCAGCCGTCTAGTACAGTATCACATCAGACAGAGTATTGTAGCGTCACTGAGGAAAAATTACACTCATTCACTGCTATAGGAGAAGAAGAATTGGCTTAACTCGTTAAATCATCAAAATCAACAACATGTATGCTCGACTCTATACCGACTAGGCTATTAAAAGAGATGCTACCAGAGGTCATAGATCCTCTTCTTAATATCATTAATTCATCTTTGTCATTAGGATATGTACCGAAAACTTTTAAGTTGGCTATTATTAAACAACTTATTAAAAAAACGCAACTTGATCCTACAGAATTAGTCAATTATAGACCAATCTCAAATCTACCCTTTCTGTCAAAAATACTTGAAAAGGCACACTTGTGTCTTCACAATTATGTTCCTTTTTAGAAAGAAATGGAATCTGTGAGGATTTCCAGTCAGGATTTAGACCGTATCATAGCACTGAGACTGCTCTCATCAGAGTTACAAATGATTTACTCTTATCATCCGATCGTGGCTGTATCTCTCTATTAGTGTTACTCGATCTTAGCGCTGCATTTGATACTATCGACCACAACATTCTTTTGAATAGACTCGAAAATTATGTAGGTATTAGTGGAATTGCTTTATCATGGTTTAAATCATACCTATGCGACCGTTATCAGTTTGTAGCAGTAAATGAAGAGATGTCACACCGATCGCAAGTTCAGTATGGAGTACCACAAGGCTCAGTGCTAGGACCGCTACTCTTCACCCTGTACATGCTACCACTGGGAGATATCTTTAGGAAGCATGGCGTTAGTTTTCATTGTTATGCTGACGATACTCAGCTCTACATTTCTTCACGCCCTGAAGAAACTTACCAATTCACAAGATTAACGGAATGCATAGCTGACATAAAACATTGGATGACCGGTAATTTCCTGCAACTCAATTCAGAAAAAACTGAATTTTTAATTATTGGACAAAAAAGCTCCACAAGTAGTAACCTAGAATACTCTCTAACACTTGATGGCTGCTCTGTCAAGTCCTCGTCGTCAGTGAGGAACCTGGGTGTGCTCTTTGATACCAATCTTTCATTTGAAAGCCACGTTTCTAGCTTTGTTTATTTTTCGTTTATTTTTCTCCATTAGGTCACCTAATGGGGTTTTGGTTTCCTTGCCACTGTTGCCTCTGGCTTGGCGTGCTCAGTTGGGGACACAAAAATTTTCAACTAAACATCGAAATAAATTAATAAACTAAATTAACCATATAAACTAAATTACTGATCTAATTATTGATCTAAAGCCCACACTGTCACTGTATGATAATTGAAATGAACTGATGACATCAGCGTTTTCTCCAGAATGGCTATACAGCTGAATAAAATTATGCTGCATTATTTTCCTGTTTAACACTGTAAAGCTGCTTTGAAACAATCTACATTGTTAAAAGCGCTATATAAATAAAGTTGACTTGACTTGACTTGACTTCCCTGAGAAGAGGGAACGAGTATTGCGTTTGCTTGCCGTGCTTCGCTTGCTCAGGAGTCGCTTCAGTCGATTAACCTGACTACCCTGGCGAGACAGGGTCTTATATACCCTTGGCTATGCAAATTCTGTTACCCCTTGTGGCGGGAATATAGAAGGACCTGATTGGTCTGTCCCGCCCAGCGGTCTCGCCATAGGTTCCTGCAGTTGCAGCGGCACAGCCAATCAGCACGCAGCAGCTTCCTGCTGAGAGTTGTGCAGCTGCACTGCCTGTTATATGGTATTTTTAGGATAAAAATTTGCTTCAATCTCTCGAGGAAAAGGAATTCCCCTAGCGTTTAGCTAAACGCAATACTCATTCCCTCTTCTCAGGGAACCGAGGTTACGTTAGTAACCGAAGCGTTAGTCTCACTCCAGTCTATGGGAAATTAGGAAATTGCCGGAACTGACTATTTTCTTTAGCGGAAGCAATATACATCGTTTTTAAATCAATATTTTGTGTCAAATTATTGATTTTATTTGGTAGGTAGCCATGTAATAAGCGGGATAATGTATAGCAAGGCGGTTGTTATAGCGAATACAACCCCTTCAGGCTGATTCAAGACCCCTCCGCGAGCCTGTCAGGGTTGTATTCGCTATAACAACCGCCTCGCTATATATTATCCCTTAATTAGCTAACATTTGCCTGTTTTTAGGGATGGCTGACGCGAAACTGACGTTTCGGGGCTTTGTTTCGAAACACTGCTCCGAACTGTGATTCGAAACACCCATGTCACGTGACTATGGCTAAATGAAGCTTCGAAGTGTTTCATCAGGTGGCACCTGCCGAAAATGCGCTGATTAAAGGGGGCGGGAACAAACCACACAGTCACACATCTGTATAAACCTAATTCACCACAGTTTAAAAGTGAAATAAATCCATCTTCACCTCGTCGGTTTTTGTGAGAGGAGAGAGATTTTGTGATAGTGATTTTGTGATATAGCTAAGTGAGATTTATAGTGCGCTTTGGTTAGTTAGGCTATATTTAGGCTAGATTTAAATGAGATATATTGACTGATAGTAAACAGTGACAGATAGGATAGATATAGTTACACATTCATATAGGTTAAGTTAGATAGTGACAGATAGATAGCACAGCATAATTGAGATATATAGAATTATATAGATTCATAGGTGATATATAGATAGATATATTAATAGAATAGATAAAAATGGAGGCTCCACATGAGAGATGCCGTAAAAAATTTTTATTGCCGAACAAATAATCATATACAGACAGCATGGCAATAACAGAACATTTTTGTATTACAAAATACAGATCAGGTGCTTGAAAGTACAGTAGAAAAATATATCAGGCAAATCATAATAAAAGACACAAAAAACATTAAAGGGGCTAGGGTTTTGTTTGAAGATCATATTCTTCTATAATGGAACAAAGACTGATTGCATTTTCATAACTTTGAGGGCTTTCGTATAGAGTTAAACTCATTATGAAATTAATAAAATCTTGGTTTCACCTTTAAGAACTTGCATTTGTGTATATAAAAATTTATATCCAGCATGAGGATGTTGTTAATCAGGAAGTTATCTTTGTTTTTGTCCATTACAAGAGATGCCGTACATCTGTGGTGTGGGAGCATTTCCATTTGGAAACACCAAATAAAGTGAGATGTGTGTATTGTGATAGGCAGCTAGCCTTGATGCACCATTTGAGGAGCACTCATCCTGGCATTTTGGAGGGTGCAGAGGACAACAAGTGTCCCATGTGAGAGGATTTCTTTAAAGGCTGGAGAAATTATATGTAATAAAAGAAGTCAGCTAACTCCTTATTATATATTAACAGCAGAGCAAATAATATTTTTGAAAAAAAAAAAAATGTAACAAATGTGACACATTGTGGCTTTATTTATTTTATTAATGTTAATTTTTCATGACCACACAAAAAACTATAGATATTCACAATGAGGAGGCTACAGGTTACACAACCAAGATCATGTAGTTGTCAGACAGATGTTAAAAACTATTTTTTATTTTTTTCATGGATCATTGACAAGGTATTTCAGATTAACACATGCAAGTGACCACTAGATGTCGCCGTAGAGACGGGTGTCGGACTGATTCGAAGCTTCGAAACAATATGGCACATTTGCTTCAACTGCTTCAGTGCTTCACAAAGCCTCGGTCTGCCCATCACTACTCTATACTTTTCTGCAAACGTAACTAATTGACCAATAAACAAATATTTCACAACTTACGTGTATCATCAGACTTCGAGAAAATGTTCCGTTGCTTTCCTCTGCGCGCCATTAGGACCCCAGAAAGCATGCGCATAGATTGCCTGGCTTCATGGAGTAAGTTTTACTTGCGCTTGTCATTTTTTGCATTAGTCCATTAGATGACAAAACACTAAGTAAATATTACTTGGGCAGTTCCATTTGAATTTACTTATGTATTTAAGCACAATAAATTAAAATGAAAACTCAAGTAGTTTATTGAATTAAACATGACATTTTGAAGTAAAAAGACAAAATAGGATTTGTTTGTAAAATATACTTCAATTATGCTATCTTTATTTACAAGGTCAAAAAAACACTTTTTACAGTGCAGCGGGGCAAATAAAAAGTATTGTTTTATATATACACACAAGCCATCAATTAATAATTGGCATAACCATTAAGAATATAGCTAAGAGCATATTGTATAATCAATTGACAATGTTGAAGTTGACAATGATCACAGCCCTGGTTGAGTCAGTTAGGAATGCTAATCTTTAAATGGTGAAAAAGGACCATTTCAGTACCACTAAATGCTGCTCTGTTGCCTTTGAAGTCACAATGCAGTCCACCAGTCTTTCTTCTGTTCTTGTCCGATCTTGGACTGCTTGGACGTGCTGTGGGACATCATGTGTGGTTTTTCTTTTTAGCCTAAACAGAGGTTGTGTTTTTGCCTCTAATAAGCATTTTGCCTCATCTGTCCAGAAGGCAAACCTGCGCCCATAGCTTGCAAACAATAATGATAAAAAAATATATAGGAGCAATTAAAGGAACAAAAAAAAGAAAAAAGTGAAATTGTCTCTTAAGAGAGTTATTAAGGGTGTTTTGTTACTCTATGCTAAATAAAATATTGTATTGACAAAATATTCAAAAGTAATATGACAGACTTAACTCATATATGGGACCTCTGAATAAAATTTTACCAAAATGTACAATCCTTTTTGACATACCCGTCAATTTGAAATCGTTCCATTAGCACAAGGCGCCACCATTTTCTAATTATGGGAATGTCAATCTGAAGGAAATGCCCAGTTAAAGATCATACTGTTTTCTACTTTTACCAAAGAAACTTTAAAAAGTAAATAAAATAAATTTCCTTTTATTAACTTACCTCCTGGAAATCGAACTCGATGTCACAGACCATTGAGAGGGTCTACTAAAATACAGGAGATAGGTGTTATTAACACTGTTCACTAGACCTTACTCATATACAAGTTAAAGACCCTACCATCAGCACAAAAACCCCACAGTCATTCCCTCTTGTCTGACGTGGCAAAGCCTATGATTGAGAAAAGGAGAACGAGTCAGTTTAGAAATTAATAATTGATAAAAGGATTGTGTGCAAAATAATAATTTTTGCAGTAAAATTATCACCGAAAAATCCTTTCCAGTCATTTCTGTCCAGATCCCTGGATCAATTTGGTTGGCAATTTGTCTGTAGAAAGAAACATTATTAGGATTGATCAAGTTTAAATGACAGCTCATCTGTAACCTGAGAACAGACACACCATGCAAAAAAAGGCTAAATGAACGTAGCCAAAACAAGCAAGAAATGGCTAGGAGAACATAGCCAAAATTTTGAGTAAAGGCTATAAAACCTGGCCTTTAAACGTTGAACATACCTAATTGTATAGTAGAACAAAAGCTAGAAATGGCTGAAGGAACGCAGCCAAAATAAGATGCTGAAACGGTCTTAACTGCATGCTGTCTAAATTCATAGATGGACCTAAACATTGCTCTGTATTCCTCATCTCCAAAGCCGGATTCGTGCCCTGCGTAATGAGAGTCCAAAAAGACTATCTCCCTTCAAAGTGGCCTCATAATCTATAATGTGTTAAGGTGTAAAAAGATTTCATTTTCTTGGAAGAAGCATTGATTATTAGTTTAGTTTTAGAAACACACCAATTACGCTGTAATCAACATATGTATGCAACATTCAATATCTAGTAAGAAATAATTCCTTACACAGACAACGTAGTGGTCAGGGCCATTAGCTTATGTCCATGCTGGGAAGACAGCAAGTCTTTCATATCAGCATCCTCCTAAAATTGATTTTAGAAATTATGAAATTAAAAAAAAAATAATAATAATTATGCCTTTTTATAGTTTTTACCTCCCGCTCACTATATACACTCACAGGTAATGCTGTAACAATGTTTGGGGTTTTCTTCCAAGTAGGAACAACATAAAAGTTCTCTATGTATATATCTTTGCCCTATGGAACAAGAAAGCAAGCAAAAATGTAGGTTGATTCAGACACATGTATACTCTTTGACAGTTTACATTGTAATATTTTATATACATACAATATTCCGAGCCATTTCAATAATAAGCTGCATGCAGGCGTTTCCAATCTGCAAGAAATAATTAAAATAGTCACTCATTAGTGAATGTGTAAATACAAATATAGCTTTCCAAATGCAGACTGCTTACGTGGGAATCCATTTCCCTCAGCAAACCCAAGCTCCAAAACTCCTCTCTAATGAGACACAATTTCCCCTCCTTGACAATAATTTCAGCTCCAGGCCGATTGACGTCCAGCACATAATCAAGCTATAAAATTTTTTTTTAAAGGTCCCATGGCATGAAATTTTCATTTTATGAGGTATTTCAACATTAATATGAGTTCCCCTAGCCTGAATATTGTCCCCAAGTGGATAGAAATGTTGATCGGTGTAAAACCGAGTTCTGGCTGTCTTTCTCTGCCTTTGAGAAAATGACAGGCCAGACGAGCCAATCCTGAAGTCTCCTGGTTTGACGTCCAAGCAGGAACGGTTACCTCCCTTTCCTCCGCCCAGAGAATCTGGCACGCCCATGCAAGCGCTATATTTGTCCTGGAGAGATCATTGCTTGTGAACGAGTGAACGCTGGCAGTTTCTCAGTGTTTGGATGTACAAATGAAAACAGAAGTCTTTTTTCAGTTCCTTCTGATCTGTGATCAGTGATTTCTTATGTGTAGCTAATTATTTATTATTCGTGCACACACTGCGGCTTCTCTCTCTCCCGACAGAACGGTGTTTTCGTGCTTTCTGTCTTGTGAGTCAGTGTTTTTGTACGTCCTCGTCGCGTCTATCTGTTCTTAAATGTGCATACAGTCGGGAGTTTCTGCTTAACATCGGCAGAGCCACATCTTTAGAGATAAACCTCACGCACACCGAAGCTCGGCCTTCAACATCCCCGCCCCCCAGTACTGCATCTGGCCCAAAGCGGAGGCACCAAACGCGGCGTGAGATTAAGCAGAAGGGGGGTAAGCGTGAGGGTATCCGGCTAGGCTAGCCAGCTTTCCCCACAATAAACTGGATTACATTTGATTACTGCTGTTGTGTCTTTGTTTGCGCTGTGTAAGTTACTCAATGCGCGTCACTGACGCTTTTCATATGATTGGAACATATCTAGAAATAATGCTTTAATCAAACTTACTAACTCATTCATCTCGCTGTAATGGTACATTGCATGTGTTACAAAGTAGGTAGAATAATGATGAAGACAGACTCGGCGTGACTGGGACTCGTGTTTATTCAGAACTCTCAGATACAAACACAATAAACTCGCGCTGACAGACAGCGCTCTCACAACTCAGTAGTTACTATAAATAACTTTGTTAGCAATCGCTCCGTCTCCGTGATGTCCGGTTCGCGAATGAATCATTCTTTTGAATCGGTTCTTTTTAGTGAACCGAACCAGTTCACCAAATCGGACTGAATCGTTCTAAACGGTTCGCGTCTCGAGTCAGCGCTGATCCATAATTTACTAAAGTTACTAACTTTCTGACATGAGTGACAGCCCCTCCGACTAGAAATAAACTAATAACCTGAAGTATATTCTAGTAACTACAACAGTTCACCCTGAACTGAGACATGCTGAGAGAACTGATGAGAAGTGAACTCAGGTCCATCCGTCTCTCTGGCAGCAGCTCGTGCGTCGTAGACCTCGTTAAACCACGCCCCCTCCGCTCATTTCAAATGCAAAGATGTCAGCCAATCACAACAGTGGGCGTTTTTACTGAAGTCTCACAGCAGACACGCCTCTTGAAACAGGGCAGTCAGCCACAGGGCAAACAGCAGTATAGACAAAATGCCTTTTATTTCTAAATTATGACATTTTATGATGTAAAAATCATACTAACAATATAAGTACACCTCAGGAAACACTATAACATAATAGAAAAATGCCATGCCATGGGACCTTTAAATAGTCAAACAATAGTGCTCAACTGCAAATGCATGCACATTAAATTTCAAGAATAAAAATTACCAGCTTTTCTTGCACTGGATGCCAGTCCCTTTCCCATGACTTTACTGGTGAAGAATATTCCATCAGGGTTGTTGGTCCCAAAGCAGTAGCTTCTGGTGATGCAGTCTCACTCACTGCAGGGATGGCAATGGTTGCTGGTGTTGCTGAGGGTTTTAAAATGGTGTCTGGCACTGCTACTGAAAGTAAGGTAAAAAAAACAATCAAGCTTAGAAATCATAAACTTTGTGTATGATCTAAATTTTTAAGTTAGTGTGCCTGTTTGCACTTAGTGAGCAAGTAATTTGTGTAGCTCCACCTGAGGGAGGGGACTGGACACAACAATTTACTCATCTACTGACACATCCATGGATTCCTCAGATGTTATATGCTCTACAAAAACATAAATGAACTGATCAGTCCAAAGAGTAATAAAGTGTTACATTCATAACAAAAGTGCACAAGTACAGTGAAAAATTACCCAAAACAGCCTGACTGTGGACATTCATTAGAATCTTTTTCATGTGCTTAAGTCGTTCTTCATCTTTGTGAATATTGTAATGGTGAATTATGCTTCGCATGAGGAACACATGTAGCAATTATGGCCGCAGACATATAGATGAATTAATCTTCCAAATGATTCGATCAAATTAACATCCTTTTCACAAAAGCCCAATTCAGCTCCAGACTCCAGGAAATCGACCATCGATCACGAGAGAGATGGAGGCTCGATTCTGCCCGGAGCTACTAGTTTAGTTAATAATTACTCGATTTCCTATGGACTTGTGACCAAAGCCTAGACAAAAGAGGACAAAGGATTCGTTGTGTCACAAGACAAAGAAACAACCAGAACTCTGTCTTTGCAATCAGCAGTAAATGAACTCCACGTGACAGCTAAAACTCCAAGCAAGCTCACAGAAACTGTTAGCTTATGGAGTACATCAAATAACTGATTATTGGACTTTCATTCAAATAGTCTTCGACATAGCTTGTTAGTGTGTTTACAACTAATACACGTTAGTTAGACTATTAGGCATGTATATTACTCACAATTCATGCAATTATGTAACTATTGAATGAGTGGATGAAAAGGCATTATGTTTGATACCGTTGTGTTCGTATGGGTATAATCCAACAGATGAGCTGAATGAAATCTTTATAGAATTGATCATGTCCTTATAGTAAGAAATTAGGTTTAAATTTACTCTCTGCTTAAGAGCAGGAAACTCAATTACTATAGATGACCGAATTTTATGGGAGGGGTGGAGACACAGTCACCCCTGAAGCCTAATTGGCCAGAACCCATCCAGGGGATGGGCAAATGTTTGAGTTTAATCTCAGAACACGAACGAAAAGTTCAGTTCAGAGTTGCAGTTCAGACCAGCTCAGTGCAGAGTTCAGTTTTCAGTTTGGTTCGGTTCCAGTTCGGTTCGAGCTGGTTCGCGGCCTGTTCGCAGTTCAGAAATGAGCTAAGTCCTAGCAGTATGACCAGAGTGAGTTCTGAACGGAGAGCTCCCAGGAGACGATCTGACGATCGTGACAGACCAATACAGAGAAAATGGGTTTTCATTCAAGCCATCTGCTTTTCTCTCACTTTCCTTTCTTTTACTTAAAGTTTATTTTATTTCCGTTAAGTCTCGGGTTCTGTTAAGTTTCGCCGCAAAAGTCTCTCAACAACGAGTTTCTAACAGCGCGCTCCAACTTCAAACAACGCCCACAAGACTTTCATCTAGCCGCCAACACGCCACGTGGTTGGCTTCCCCAGACGTCGACCAGACCTTCAGCGAATCAAAGATCCGGGAAAACCCCTGTCCAGCCAGGAGAAGGGAATCCCCCTTGTCAGAACATAAACGCAAGTAATGCCTCTTGATTCTGAGCTGAACTGGTGCATTAGATCAAATGTAATAACCCTGCCTAAGAAACGATAGGAGGTTAAATTACTGATCAATGGTTTCTTCAGGTCATGTTTCATAAATGCATAGATTGCTTAGGATTTCATAATTTCTCTCTCTTAGAACTTATTCTTTCCTCACCTTCTTCCTTTCTGCAACGTGTGAATGTGCGAGTGCGTGTGTTTATGTTAGATATTAGTTTGATGTGTTAGAGTAATCAATAAAGTTCCGTTTGTATTCAAAGATAACTGTTCTTGTGTTATGTGCTTATCAATTTAATGTCTTGAACTGCCGATCTAAGTTACCTGGCTGTTAAATAGTGTTTCACTATTGTTCGGATATTAATATCCGCTACAGAGTTGATATTTACGGCCCGTTCAAATGAACGCTGGAAGAGTCATTTGCTCGGCTGTAAAATAGACTCTTTGATTCCCTATATAATAAATTCCCTATGAATTCATTAATTCATTCATTTGAGCTAAATATACATGTTTCCCTTTAACAGAGCCCCCTTTAAGTTCTTACATATCGGCGGACGAATAAGTTAAGGTGTAAACATTAGTTCTGAATTATTTATAAATTATAGTGTCATTTGAGTCTCTTTCATTTTAATTCAGTTCCCCGTTGAGTTATTATTTTATCTGACTCATAGTCGCTACACACATGAGTCGACGGCAAAGCCATGTTTAGGAAGTAGTTGTTTTTTTTTAGTTTGGAAAATAACTGTTCCACGACTTGGCTGTTAACTTTTCCAGCCAGTTGCGGGACCAGGCGAAGCTTCCGCAGTGAATCTCGAGCATCCTTTGTGTTGTCCTCATGGAACCGGTCATAAAGAACATAATGTTCTGCTGAACCAGTAATAGGGTGGCCATCAGGGTCTGGATTTTCCTTTTTGCATGTCAGCCAGGGTAGTGACACCTTTACCTTTCCAGCTTTGGCTTTCGCTATGTTTTCTGCAGTTGGGTCCATTAACCTCCCTTCAAATGGTGTGAAGGGTATTGTTTGTGGTTGTCTTAGGTTAGTGTGTGTTGACAGTCCACGTGCAAAGTCGTAAATGACAATGTTTGGCATATGCTTCCATGAAAGTAGCATGTCCGCAAAATCACGCAGGCTCTCTGCTCGGATGTTGCATTTCAAACTGTAGACAATGGACACATAATCACAGCCCAACCACCTAAAATGCAAATACATAAAAGAAAAGCAGATTTTTAGAAACGGTAATCCTTTGTATACTCATGTTATCACATTGTATATTTTAGAGCTACTGTTATTAGTGTTCTCATTTGCAATAATGAGGTTTACCTGAGGCAGCCCAAATTTTCTCAAAAACGTTGTCATATACCTCTCGTGACTTCATTTCTTGCGAAAGTCTTAAAAGGAGGTCAGTTCGAGATCCAGTGGTATCCAAACCACACTCTCTGCATAAATTTCTAATCACCTGCACCTATCAAAGGAAATATGTGTCAGTGAATCCCTTAACCCTTAATAGGACTACAACAACATTAAAATAATGACAACATTGAATAGAGATTTTACCTTCTGTTTGTAGAGCTCATCTCTCAGACGATCCTCTGAGACCGTTATCTCAGAGACCTCTGCTGCTTTTGCTGGACGGATCTTCTCAAATTCTGTGTTAAGAACACAGTCTGAGCGGCGTGTATTTCTCCCTATCCAGGGTGCCCAAAAGTGAAAACTTGGAGGAACACTGAATGGATTGTTTTTTTGACCTTTGTGAAACAAAACATGTCAGTATATCATAGAAATCAACATTTTACCTTTTGTCTTATCTTATTAAACACAAATCTACATAGGTGTAACATTTAATAATTGCTGGTAGATTTTCTTTCTTACTTGAAACAAATCCACGGGCAATTCTTTCCTCTGTCAGTGCCTTCCAAAACTGTTCTGCATTCACATCTCCATTAAATTCTTCTGGAGGTTGTGCAAGGTCACTCACTAAGGAAATGAATATAAATTTTAATAAACCATGGTCTACCTATGTGCAATCTGTAAACTAAAAGGGTTTTTTACCTGACAGATGAAAAGATGCCTTCTTTTGAAGGTCCATTATGACCCCAGGCGGATGGTCACCACAAGTCACACAAGAATACTGATATTCATGGTCTGTTAGAGCTTCAAAATGAAGATAACCATGAAAAACGGTATTGGCTGAGGGGAACTGGACACCTGTATTTAACTCAAATCTCAACTATTGCAGTGTGGACCTATGATATAGAAAATGCACTCTTAATTACTACTATTCATTGAAATAATAATAAAAACAGACAAATTAAAGAATAAAGAAAAAATATAAACATCACCTGCAACATGTGTCTAATATTGAGGCAGAGAGGTAAATCAAGAAGGACATGGTCATTGAAATTATGCAGACCATCGCTCCACTCTTGGTACCGGTACAGTACTCCACACTGAGGACAGTATTTGAAGTATGTAGAAATATCTGCAGACACAAAAGTGTAAAAACAAGAGTGGTTCAGTTCAAAACGTAGTTCAGTTCAGTGGTTCATGTAGGTTGTCTACAAACTGGAAGGTTGGTGGTTCGATCCCCGGTTCCACCTGACCAAGTGCCGAGGTGTCCATGAGCAAGACACCTAACCCCAGCTGCTCCCGACGAGCTGGATGGCGCCTTACATGGCTGACACCGCCGTCGGTGTATGAATGGGTGAAT
Organism: Gobio gobio; assembly: GCF_949357685.1. Classification (NCBI taxonomy): domain Eukaryota; kingdom Metazoa; phylum Chordata; class Actinopteri; order Cypriniformes; family Gobionidae; genus Gobio; species Gobio gobio. The sequence continues at coordinate 23,641,631 of NC_137115.1, read as the reverse complement.
GTGAGGCAAAAATGTAAAACGCTTTGGATGGCCGTAGGTCTGTTAAAAGCGCTATATAAATGCAGTCCATTTACCATAAAAATAAATAAATAATCTACCTTGGACAATTCCTGTGGTTGTAAGAATCTTAGCCTTTTGAGTTATGGGGATCGAGCACAATGTCTCCTAAGGAATTAGGTGTCGTGGAAATTCCTTATCCACTGAAGAAGGTCTTAAATGGTTGGGAATAGTAGCAGGTATTTTTTTGTTCCTTAAAATGTATTGTACCATGCCTTTTATTGCTGGAGCATCCTTTGGTGGGTAAGTGTTTTCACCCACATGTGTTTCATCAATTTCCTCCATTGCTGTCACCTGAAACTCCTCAGCACTCCTTTCAGTGCTCCGGACCTTCCGAAAGAGTTCTGCATTTGTTTGGAACAAGTGCCATTTCCCAATATATTTGTATGTGCATGATCTCTGCGTCTTTACACAAGGACAGTGCCATGCATTTTTTTTGGTATCATAAGACACTATGGGCCCTATTTTAACGATCTGAAACGCAAGTGTCAACGCGCGAAGCGCAAGTAACTTTGTGGGCGGGTCTCGGCGCTGTTGCTATTTTCCCGGCGGGATAAATGGCTCTTGCGCCCGGCGCAAATCTAAAATGGGTTGGTCTGAAGTAGCTTCATTATTCATAGGTGTGGTTTGGGCGTAACGTGAATAAACCAATCCGAGCGTCATCCAACATTCCCTTTAAAAGCAGGTGCGCAAGTTCCATTATGGATTGCTATTATTATGGCGTATTTACCAGGCGCACGCAGGAGCGGTTCACAGCCGAGGAGACTGATGTTCTTGTAAGAGCAGTGAAAGACAGAGAAGTGAAGTTGTAATGTTGTACATTATGGTAAAGGTGATTTCACAGTCTTTTTTTTTCAGTCTTTCAGTTTTTTTCAGTTTTTCAGTCGATTTTTTTTCCTGGTTCTTGACGGACAAACCAATTTGTCAGATGTCCTTATATACATATATGTCTTGCCACTATTGGGCAAACAGGTCTTATCCTTAATTATTACAATTAGCCTGAATCATTTGTAAGCTAGATTTATGCCTATTTTTCACATCTTCGTGGCACACCACAATGATTTCCGTCATCTCATGTGTTAATATTTTTTTAGTGTAACAATTTATGATTTGCAAAAATAACTGTTGCATCTGTGTAGGTTACATGAGCAAAGTGTATGCGCGTTGTGCACGCTATACATTATGGTCAAGCATGCGCCCTTAAAATAGCATAATGAACAACGCGCAACGCGCCACTGACTTTAGACTAGGTTTTTTCTGGTCAGTGGCGCAATTGTTTAATGGAACAGCAAAATAGCACCAGGGATTGTTTGCGCCGGAACACGCCTCCTTTTTTGCGCTGAACCGCCCAGGTAGCGCAAGTTCATTCACTAGTTTAGCGACGTGATTCTGTGGAGGGAAAAGCGCGCTTTGCGCGGGTGCAAAATAGGAATGACACATGCGTCGGTGTACAAAGTCAATTGCGCTGGGTGCAAGATAGGGCCCCATGACTCTGCCTAGTCTACTGTTATAAGAAATAGTTGGCTCATGAACCGATATACATTTTTTTGATGGAGGGGCTCCAATCTTTGACAGAACTGAAAGTGGTGCATTATTTTCTTTGGCTAGGGTTTGACGATCAACACAGTTTAATTTTGTCCTTCCCAAACCACTTGCTTTTCACCATTTCGTTGAGACTGTCTTCTCTGAGTGAGGGTGAGGTTAAAAAGGTTTTGCAGTATGAAACTGACCGGAGGTGTGCACACTGGTATGACCGCAGTCCACTTCTCCATGCCAACTACATATTAGCTTGGCACTCACCTAATTCGCAAGAAACATGATGTTGTTCCCCCATATTTTAATTTGAACATGGAGTGGAGTAGAAGCCCCATGAATACTTTTGTGGACTGCATACAGTCCATTCTGGGGATCTATACATTCACTTTTGAGATGGGATGAGGATGAAATGTCCATAATTTTTGCTGTGTGTCTTCGTTCAATGTGCCTTTTTAAATTTTTTCTGTAAAATGTCAAATGACATTTGGGGCATTTCTGCAGTACTTTTGGACCCACACGGATACTCATTTTTGTGACTGGCCTGACAATGACAGAGGTGGTTGGTTCGGAGGTGGCAGCAGTGGGTGCCATAGTACTGGTTGGCACAGAGATGGCAGCGATGGCTGTGGTAGATGGCACAGCAGTGGGAGGCACAGAGGTGGCAGCAATGGCTGTAGTAGATGCCGCAGCAGTGGGTGGCATAGTGCTGGTTGGCACAGCAGTGGGAGGCACAGAGGTGGCAGCAATGGCTGTAGTAGATGCCGCAGCAGTGGGTGGCATAGTGCTGGTTGGCACAGCAATGGGAGGTACAGAGGTGGCAGCGATGGCTGTGGTAGATGCCGCAGCAGTGGGTGGCATAGTGCTGGTTGGCACAGCAGTGGGAGGCACAGAGGTGGCAGCGATGGCTGTGGTAGATGCCGCAGCAGTGGGTGGCATAGTGCTGGTTGGCACAGCTGTGGGAGGCACAGAGATGACAGCGATGGCTGTGGTAGATGGCGCAGCAGTGGGCTGCACAGAGATAGGAGGCACAGTGCTGGGCGGCACAGAGGTGACAGCGATGGCTGTTGTAGCTGGAACAGTAATGGCAGTAGCTGCAGCAGTGGGTGTGATGTTACAGTCATCAGTGGCACTTGCTTTCTTATCCCTCGTACATTTGCAGGATCCTAAATGTTTAATGAAATCTGGCTTTCTTAAAATTGTTGACTGACAGTACAAGCAATGATAGTGTTGCTGGGTTCGGCAGGGGCGACCACATCGATGTATGGTATACCCTGGAAAACAACAGCATACAATTGCACTGTCACACACAGTCTTATGATCTTTCACAAAGCAAAAAAATATGTTTGTAAATGTTACCTTCATGTTGCACTGATCTGTTGAAGTGTCCCTTAAGATGAACTTGAACTTTGGACAACTTTGTGGGTTGGAAATATATGGGGGCACAGAATGGGCAGTGAAAATCACTGCAGCATTTACAACATCTTTTAATTTCTGGAAGTGAATTCCCCCTTTGAATTGTTACATCCATCTTGAGAGAGAGAGAGAGAGAGAGAGAGAGAGAGAGAGAGAGAGAGAGAGAGAGAGAGAGAGAGAGAGTGAGTGTGTGTCAAATTAAAATTAAGATTACCCCACAGAGCCCATACAGTAAAATTTCAGTCAATACGAATTAAAACAAGAAAACAAGGAACCCAGTCAAAAGGCCAAATGACACATTCTAGCTCACAGGTTAATACATAGTGAAGGCATAGTTGATTTGATTATTATGTAATTGTATGAGTGGTAAATGGCTGGCAACAACTTCATATCACAGTTAAATTAACATGGATTCATTTTAATACATACGTTTTATAAGTACTAATTTAAGTAGGCTACATAAATTATATAAAGTAAAATAATTGCTCCATCTGGCATTAATTAATTAAATTGATATTTTTTGGAGAAAAGGTAATTAAAACAACAAAAAGGTCAAACTGTACATCTGATTACATAATTAATAATGACATTCTTTGATATTAACACACTTAATGTATTTAATATGTCTACCTTAATGTCAACTAATTTTAATCAGATTTTACAATGGCTTGTTATCTACAAAAAGTCCAAGGTTAAAGGCTAACGTTAGCTAAGCTATCAAAATATTTTCGTGGGGGAAAAAGGCGAAAAAACCTACATTAACGGCTCACATTTTGTTACAAACTATCTTTACACATATTAAATGAACTATTCATATGTTTTTGTATTGATGAGCTATAAAGTGGTTTGATTAAAAAAGAAATACGATAAATAAAATTGACTATACTCACACTTATCCTTCACATTGCAAAGATGTTTACCTGATCCAATTGGATAGGAGGCGCTGTCTCGAAAAACTGAGGGGCCTGAGAATGCGGGACTCTTGTCAAGTCAAGTCAAGTCAACTTTATTTATATAGCGCTTTTAACAATGTAGATTGTTTCAAAGCAGCTTTACAGTGTTAAACAGGAAAATAATGCAGCATAATTTTATTCAGCTGTATAGCCATTCTGGAAAAAACGCTGATGTCATCAGTTCATTTCAATTATCATACAGTGACAGTGTGGGCTTTAGATCAATAATTAGATCAGTAATTTAGTTTAAATGGTTAATTTAGTTTATTAATTAGATTTATTTCGATGTTTAGTTGAAAAATTTAGTGTCCCCAACTGAGCACGCCAAGCCAGAGGCAACAGTGGCAAGGAAACCAAAACCCCATTAGGTGACCTAATGGAGAAAAATAAACCTTGGGAGAAACCAGGCTCAGTCGGGGTGCCAGTTCTCCTCTGGCCAATTAACAAACAGCGTATTATTATTATTATTATTCTGGCAGCTTTACAGCTCAGAGGTCATAATAGATCGTAATATTTGAGGGACCGGGGGCAACATGCTGGAGACGGGTTTATTGAGGATGATGTTGATTAAATAATTATTAAAGTGCAATATTCGAATGATCGGAGGCAACACGCTGGAGACGGGTTTATTGAGGATGACATATCGATTTAAGTATTATTTAATTGTAATATTCGAACAATCGGAGTCAACACACCGGAGACGGGTTTATTGAGATGCCGTATCGATGAGGCAGTTGCAGGGGGAGTCTAATCACGGTCTCTGCAGACACTTCGGGGCCCTGTGTTGGTCTTCTCTGGGTGCAGGTCCACCATCTGAACGGCCCGGATCCAGCTGACTGCAGTAAACCTCGGGATAAAACAGAGAGACTATCATTAGCGTAGATGCCATTCTTCTGATGATGTAACGAGTACATCAGGTGTTATGGGAAGTGTTCCCGGTTCCGGCTGACCTAGTTAATGCAGCCTAACAATCATTTCATTGAAAAAGTGTTTTATGTGTATGCCACAGTAAAGAGATGTGTTTTTAGTCTAGATTTAAACTGACAGAGTGTGTCTGCTTCCCGAACAATGTTAGGAAGACTGTTCCAGAGTTTCGGAGCTAAATAGGAAAAGGATCGACCGCCTGCAGTTGATTTGGATATTCTCGGTATTATCAACTGGCCAGAATTTTGAGACCGCAGTAGACGTGATGGAGTATAATATGTTAAGAGCTCGCTCAAGTATTGGGGAGCTAAACCATTTGGTGCTTTGTAAGTAATAAGCAAGATTTTAAAATGTATGCAATGTTTAATAGCCAGCCAGTGCAGTGTTGACAGAACTGGGCTAATATGGTCATACTTCCTGGTTCTAGTAAGAACTCGAGCTGCTGCGTTTTGGACCAGCTGGAGTTTATTTATTAAGCGAGCAGGGCAACCACCCAGTAGAGCATTACAATAATCTAGCCTTGAGGTCATGAACGCATGAACTAACTGTTCAGCATTTTGCATTGAGAGCATGTGCTGTAATTTAGATATATTTTTAAGATGGTAGAATGCAGTTTTACAGATGCTAGAAACGTGGCTTTCAAACGAAAGATTGGTATCAAAGAGCACACCCAGGTTCCTCACTGACGACGAGGACTTGACAGAGCAGCCATCAAGTGTTAGACAGTATTCTAGGTTACTACTTGTGGAGCTTTTTTGTCCAATAATTAAAAATTCAGTTTTTTCTGAATTGAGTTGCAGGAAATTACCGGTCATCCAATGTTTTATATCAGCTATGCATTCCGTTAATCTTGTGAATTGGTAAGTTTCTTCAGGGCGTGAAGAAATATAGAGCTGAGTATCGTCAGCATAACAATGAAAACTAACGCCATGCTTCCTAATAATATCTCCCAGTGGCAGCATGTACAGGGTGAAGAGTAGCGGTCCTAGCACTGAGCCCTGTGGAACTCCATACTGAACTTGCGATCGGTGTGACATCTCTTCATTTACTGCTACAAACTGATAACGGTCGCATAGGTATGATTTAAACCATGATAAAGCAATTCCACTAATACCTACATAATTTTCGAGTCTATTCAAAAGAATGTTGTGGTCGATAGTATCAAATGCAGCGCTAAGATCGAGTAACACTAATAGAGAGATACAGCCACGATCGGATGATAAGAGTAAGTCATTTGTAACTCTGATGAGAGCAGTCTCAGTGCTATGATACGGTCTAAATCTTGACTGGAAATCCTCACAGATACCATTTCTTTCTAAAAAGGAACATAATTGTGAAGTCACTGCCTTTTCAAGTATTTTTGACAGAAAGGGTAGATTTGAGATTGGTCTATAATTGACTAATTCTGTAGGATCAAGTTGCGTTTTTTTAATAAGTGGTTTAAAAAAGCAATAATAAGAAGAGGATCTATGACCTCTGGTAGCATCTCTTTTAATAGCCTAGTCGGTATAGAGTCGAGCATACATGTTGTTGATTTTGATGATTTAACGAGTTTAGCAAATTCTTCTTCTCCTATAGCAGTGAATGAGTGCAATTTTTCCTCAGTGACACTACAATGCTCTGTCTGATGTGATACTGTAGTAGATGGCTGCATGGTTAAAAAAAAATTCCTAATATTATCAATCTTACATGTGAAGAAGTTCATAAAGTCATTACTGCTGTGCTTTTTATAATCATCAGCTTTATTTTGGTTAATTTAGCCACTGTATCGAATAAATACCTTGGGTTGTGTTTGTTTTCTTCCAAGAGAGTTGAGAAATAAGCAGATCTAGCAGTTTTTATGGCCTTTCTGTATGTGATCATGTGCTCTTTCCACGAATTACGAAATACCTCTAATTGTGTTTTCTTCCAGCTGCGCTCCATTTTTCTGGCTGCTGTTTTAAGGGCCCGGGTGTGCTCGTTGTACCACGGCGTTGGAATATTTTCTTTTATCTTCTTTAAGCGCAGAGGAGCAACTGTGTCTAAAGTACTGGAAAAGAGAGAGTCAATAGTTTCTGTTGCAACATCGAGTTCTTCTATACTATCTGGGATGCTGAGGAGATGATACTGATGAGGAAGATTATTTAAAAAGCAATCTTTAGTGGCGGCAGTGATTGTCCTGCCATTTTTGAAGCGAGGGGTAAATTAAGCTAGCTAAATTAAGTATACATGATACTAAGTAATGATCTGAGATGTCATCGCTCTGCTGCAGAATTTCAACGGTATCAACATTTATTCCATGTGACAATATTAGGTCTAAAGTATGATTATGGCGATGAGTGGCTCCTGACACGTGTTGCCTAACTCCAATAATGTTGAACGGGTTTTATCATGTACACTACATAGCATTACATAAAGCACCAAAACTTCGAAGGAATTATATTTGAAACTAGACTTCTGAGCAGAGGTGGACAAAGTACGCAACTCTATTACTTGAGTAAAAGTAAAAGTACTACTGGTCAAATATTACTCCGTTACAAGTGAAAGTTCTAAAAACAGATTTTTACTTAAGTAAAAGTTCAGAAGTATTTGTTTTTAAAAGTACTTAAGTATCAAAAGTACATTTCCTTTTTTTATGTCAATGCATTATTTTATTACTGTTGCATTGTTGTATAAATGCACTCTATGTCATCATGGTGGTTTAAGCCAGTCAGTGATGCTCCATCCGACATGCTAGCATACGACCACCTTAAACTCATTTCAATACTTGTATAAAATTGACAACACTCTTTACAAAGCTGCTGTCACTTTAAGGCAGAATGCATGGACCCTATACTCTGATACTGCATCCGATATTCTCCCAACTGTTTACTCTTCTCTTTCTCCCAGACATTTACATTTTTTTACATTTTATGAGACATGCGTCAAGTATATGCCAACTAAACTAATCTTTAATCTTTTGAGAAAACTGAAACACACTTTTAGTATGGCCAGGGTGCACACACTGTGCCAAGGAACCGTCTTTTTCCATTTTGCTATAAACTGATCAGTGTTCAAAAAATTGTTAGGAAACTTCACATGACCCTACATAAATAAATAAAAACCTTTTTAAAGAAGAAAAAATCATCCACTTACTTTCAAAGCTGCTACAGAAACGACTTTCGACTTTGAGGACTTCGATAGAAATGTAGTGGAGTAAAAAGTATGATATTTGTCTTTCAAATGTAATGAAGTTAAAGTAAAAGTATCCCTAAAAAATAATACTCCAGTAAAGTACAGATACTCAAAAAGTGTACTTAAGTACAGTACTCAAGTAAATGTACTTAGTTACTGTCCACCTCTGCTTCTGAGTAATACTGAAGATATTATTATAAATTACAGCAACCCCTCCCCCTTTACCTTTCAGACGCGGCTCATGTTTATAACAATAATCTTGGGGGGTGGACTCATTTAAGGTAATGTAGTTGTCAGGTTTTAGCCAGGTTTCTGTCAAACAGAGCACATCTAGATTATTATCTGTAATAATATCATTAACAATAAGCGCTTTTGGGGAAAGGGATCTAATATTCAGCAACCCAAGCTTTATCAATTGTTCATCTGTATTATATCTTTTGTTTATTTGTTGGACATCAATTAAATTTTTACTGTTGAATGGTTTTGATGTTTTTTTGTATTTACTAATTCGGGGAACAGACACAGTCTCTATATGATAATATAGAGGTGATAATAGGTGAAAGAGTCTCTATGTGCTGGGATTTATCTGACTCCGGTAACGTGAGACAGCTAGCAGACGGTCGGTTTAGCCAAGTCAAGGTTTAGCTCTAAGATTATGTGCCAAATTACTAGAGAGAAGAGCGGCACCACCCCAAGAGGGATGGATGCCATCCTTCTTCAACAGGTCAGGTCTGCCCCAAAAACTTTTCCAATTGTCTATGAACCCTATGTTATTTTGCAGACAACCAGCCATTGAGTGATGATGGTCTGCTAACTATCTCATCACTCCTTTTTACAGGGAGCGGTCCAGAACAAAAAACAGCCTCTGACATCGTACTAGCGAGTTCACACACCTCTTTAATGTTAATTTTGGTGATCTCCGACTGGCGAAGTCGAACATCATTAGTGCCGACGTGAATAATAATCTTAGAGAATTTACGATTAGCTTTAGCCAGCACTTTTAAATTTGCTTTGATGTCAGGTGCTCTGGCTCCCGGTAAACAAGTGACTATGGTGGCTGGTGTCTCTATCTTCACGTTCCGTGTAATAGAATCGCCAATGACTAGGGCACTTTCAACAGGATACTCAGTGGGTGCTTCACTGAGAGGGGAGAACCTGTTTGATGTTTTAACCGGAACGGAAAAGCGGTTCTTTGGTCTGCGACTATGCTGCCTCACTGTTACCCAGTTTCCCTGCTGCGAGGGCCCTGCAGCCGGAACCGAAGAATGTACAGAGTTCACTAAGCTATTCGCATCCAAATCAGTGCCTAAAGCTGTTACATCCTCACTACTCTCAGATAAAGTATGGATGCGTGTTTCTAATTCTGAAATCTTCTCCGTCAGCCTAACTATCTCCTTACATTTATCACATGTGAAGCCCTGTTCGCCAGCGGAGAAACCTATATTAAACATGCGGCATGCTGTGCAAGTGATAATGACAGGAGAAGACATGACTTACCGTGTTTGTTGATTAATCAAACTTACCACTTACCACAATTGTTTGCTGGACACTATTTACTAATCCAACTTATGCACTCAGAAAAAGGGAGACCCAGGTGCAGAGATAACAAGCTAACAGGCTAGTGAAATGTTAACGTGTGATGGTGATTTAGATTAAAAGCTAGCGATGTCAAATTTAACGTGAAAAGCAATTTTTAAACAATGTATGGTGATGAGTAAGTTATATTTAGCAGTAGAAGAAAGAGGAAATATCAAAATAAAGATTCAAACGTAAGCAAGGCTCTACAGAGTGGGTGCGGGACTGTAGATGTCTACTCTGGGTGCGGGACTGTAGATGCAGGCTCCGATGCTGCAGCTTCATCATACTACTTGGCTCCGAGGCTGCAGCTTCATAATGTTGGCCAAGCTGAGGTATTTAGAGAAGCTGGCTGATATCAAAAACGTTGACCCATACGAGCTGCCGCAGCAGAACTCAGAACTCTTTACCACCTTGCACTGAAATGTTTCTATAAATATATTTCCTGTGCATTCTGAATAATAAATATATCTCCCCACTATCCTGCATATCTCCCCACTATCCTGCCGCAGTCCAGTGCTCGTCCTTATTAGCAGTGTTTTTCTTTTACTGATCATATTTTATACCTGTTGAGTTTACATTTTTAAATGAATTTGACTAAAAATTTAAATGATCGTTTGTGTGCGCTGGTGCTTTTATTCCAGACTTCTTAAGTAAAATGAATGCTCGGTACGTGCCTTAAACGAATGTAACGTTAACAATGTTAAATATTGAATTAATCTTAAACAGTGATGCACACAGTAGAGGAAAATGACAGTCAACTAGGCCTACCTTGAATATTAATTAAGCGTTTTGGGCATTAACATGTTTATAACATACAGTAAAATGACTGACAATGAAAAATGACAGAATAGTGATCAACATGTTTAATACAAATAAATAAAGGTTCGTATTCATCAAGTGTCTCACACTTCAGCATCGCGAATCTACGAGAAGAGAGAACTGTCCGTCTTGCCTGCACTTTTTTCCACTCCTCCCCTCACTGCAGCCGCTTATTCTCCCCTATATTTCAGGCGAGGTGAGGCGCGCATCTCAAACAAGCCTAATGTCTCCTGGGAAAAACCACTGATGGGATTATTTGCCATTGCAAGAAATGGCTGTAGCATGGGAGTATACGGCCACAACATACATCCGATTTGGTATAATTTCGGATGTATACGGATCCATGGAATTTGACCTATCCGGCCAGTATACTCCTAGCCTGGGAAAACCCAGACAACTTCCGGCAAATTTAGATAACTCAATTACTACTGAGAATGGTCTGGTTTTAAGCAGGCTAGTTTACTCCCGGATTCTTCCGAATTTCAGCAGTGTATACAGGAGTATACTGGTCCAGATACACCTTTTTTCATGCAGTGTATGTCATAGCTTGACAATTTCATGTTACCCTGGTGTGCTATACTTCAGAGATATTTTTTTTACTCATAAAAAAATCTAGGGGTGCCAATAATTGTGGCCAACGTCTTTTGAAGAAAAACATTTATTTCATTATGTGATTTTCCTCCGACTTTCCATTCTTTTACTTCAATGAAATGTTAGGTTTTTGCTATTTTTTTGAATGATAGATAAAAAGGATAAACAATGCAGATTTATTTTTTACAGCCATCTTTGATCATATTTACCAGGGGTGCCAATAATTCTAACCACAACTGTAGACGCAGAATGCCTTCACCCATGCCATTGGATTAAACTAATCTTCCTGAGTGAAAATCTTATCTGTGTTGCTGCTGCGTCGGTTCTAACAGGCCAAAAAAATGGGGTGATTACTGTAGTGATAGTATAGTTGTATATACAGAAACTAACCACTAGGTGTCAGTATTATTATACTCACCGGCAGAATATACAGAGAGTGAGTTAGACGACCACATGTGTTGTTGCTGTTCCTGCTCGTGACCTGAAAGTGAATTAAAAGATAAGTTTAATTACAAACAGTTTCTTCATTGAAATAAGAAACATTACATGGTACCAGGAGTGGGAATAATCACCAACATTGTCGGTCGTCATGGAAAGTGTTAAACCGCCTGACGCTGTAAACTGGACTGGAAACATTGATCACGAATGGCGTATGTTCAAGCAGAGATTCACGCTGTACTTGCAAGCAGTGGGCTTGGATGAAGCGTCGGATGCACGCAAGATTGCATTGCTTCTCACCATCGCGGGACCTCAGTCAATAGAAGTGTTTAACACACTCGTGTTTGCACAGGCCGCGGACAAAGGCAAATATGACGTGGTGATGGAAAAAACGAGAAAAACACCAAGAAAAAACGAGACTTTTGAGAGGTATGTTTTTCGCTCTCGTCTACAACAACAAGGAGAGACGTTTGACAGTTTCTTAATTGATTTAAAGTTGAAAGCTAAAACATGCAATTTCGGACTGTTGCAAGATTCAATGGTTCGTGACTAAAAATTGTGATCGGCATCAATGATAAAAAAGTGAGAGAGAGGCTTTTGAGAGAGACGGAGCTAACCTTGGATGAATCAGTGCGGATATGTCATGCCAGTGAGATAGCTATTCAGCATGCTAAAACCTTTGGTGAACACATAAAGATGAGCGGGAGTGACAATTCAGCCGCAGCTGCAGTAACAGAGAAGATGCAGAAAAGCGGAATGAGTAAACTGAAACAGCAGAAATAACTGTTTAACTGTAAGAGATGTGGCAAAAGACACCCGCCAAAGCAGTGCCCAGCTTATGGCAAAGTCTGTGCTAAATGTAAAGGGCAGAATCATTTTACCAAACAATGCTTTTCAAAAGGTGGACAAAGTCAGAGAGAGCGTGTTCATGCAGTGGAAGAAACATCTCTCAGAGACACATTCTTCGTTGGAATGGTGCAGCAGGCCGATATCAGTCAAGAAAGAACAGAACAGACTGATGTGAATAGTGTTGCACGGGACAAGTGGATGACTGCTCTGGAAATAAATGGAGTAACAGTATCACTCAAGCTAGACACAGGAGCAAAAGTCAATCTGATTTCAGAGTATGATGTCGGAGCAATGAAAATCAAGCCGCGCATAAGTCACAAAAATTGTGCAACTCAAAGCCTATAATGGCCAGAACATTCCAACAAAAGGAACATGTACTCTCAGAGTAAAAGTTAAAAACAGAGAACATTACCTCATGTTTGTGGTTGTTCCAGATGGCCATGATTCTGTGTTGGGAGACAAGGCATGTGAAGATCTTGGTCTGGTAAGAACAATATACACAATAAATAATGGAGAAACACAGAACAGTGTGGAACATATCGTGAAACAGTTTCCAGACATCTTTGAAGGGTTTGGAGTATTACCATTCACCTATAAAATACAGTTGAAACAAGATGCACAGCCGGTAGTTCACGCACCAAGACGGGTTCCAGCACCACTTTGTGAAAAGCTGAGGCAAGAGCTGGATAAAATGACAACAATGGGAGTCATAGAAAAAGTGGAAGAGCCTACGGAGTGGGTTAATTCAATGGTGTGTGTGAAGAAAGCCAATGGTGATCTACGTATTTGTATGGATCCAAAGGACTTAAACGCAAACATACGGAGAGAACATTATCAGATTCCGACTCGGGAGGAAATTATAAGTGAGATGGCAGGTGCTAAGTTTTTTACGAGGCTGGATGCATCTCAGGGCTTTTGGCAGCTGAAACTACATGAGGACAGCACAAGATATTGCACATTCAACACACCCTTTGGCCGTTACTCCTTCTTGAGGATGCCATTCGGAATTTCCTCAGCTCCTGAAGTATTCCACAGGGCTATGGAACACGTAATCGAAGGCATCAAGGGTGTGCGTGTTTATGTGGACGACATTGTATTGTGGGGATCCACAATAGAACAGCACAACAAGAGGCTCATGGACGTCCTACAGCGTGTAAGGAAGTATGGGCTCAAGTTAAATAGGAACAAGTGTCAGTTTGGAGTGAAGGAAATCACGTTCCTTGGAGATACGCTGTCAGAAAGGGGTGTGGAACCAGACAAGAGTAAGATACAGGCTATACTCAAAATGCCCAGACCCACAGACAGAAAAGCTGTATTGAGAGTGATGGGGATGATCAATTTCGTCGGGAAGTTCATACCTAACCTGTCTTCAAAAACTGTTTATTTGAGAGAACTGTTGTGCGATAAAGGCGAGTTCAGATGGACAGCTGATCATGAACAAGAATGGGGACGACTGAAGACTCTCCTCACTACAGAGCCTGTTCTGACGTTCTTTGACCCGACAAAGAAGACAAAGATCTCGACGGATGCATCCAAAGAAGGAATGGGTGCAGTTCTACTACAGGCGGATGGAGAGAATTGGAGACCAGTCGCATATGCCTCGAGAACGATGACTCCGACGGAACGTCGCTATGCACAGATTGAAAAAGAGTGCCTGGGCTTAGTGTATGGATTGGAGAAATTTCACGGCTATGTGTACGGCTTACCGACATTTGTGGCAGAGACAGATCACAAACCATTAATTGCCATCATCAAAAAGAACTTGAACCAAATGTCTCCAAGAATCCAGCGACTGATGATGCGACTGCAGAGGTATGATATGGAGCTAATATACACTCAAGGGAAGCATCTAGTTCCGGCAGATGCTCTGTCCAGAGCTGTGGAGCAGAGTGGAAAATGTGAAAGTTCCACAGAGGCTGATGTGACTCAGCATGTGAACATAGTAGCTGAAGCTTTTCCAGTCACAAACACAAAACTCAAACAGATTGCAGTGGAGACTGGAAAAGATAAATGTCTGCAATTGGTCATCACACATCTGAATGAAGGTTGGCCTAGAGGAAAATGTGCTCAATACTACAACATCAGAACAGAGTTGAGTGTTGTCAAGGGACTTTTGCTGAGACAAGACAGGATCATTATCCCTCAGTCACTGCGACAGGAGATGTTAAAAAAACTGCACGAGGGTCACCTTGGGGCCGAGAAATGTAAAAGAAGGGCTAGAACTGCAATCTACTGGCCCGGAATAAACGCAGACATCGACAGCATTGTGTCAACCTGTGATACGTGCTTGAAGCATCATGCTAAGCAACAAAAGGAGCCAATGATCATCACTGATCCACCGGATGAACCATGGCAGAAAGTTGGGACTGACTTATTCTTCCTGGAAGGACGAAACTATTTGCTGGTGATAGACTATCTGTCAAACTACCCAGAGATTGCGTTGCTTTCCAATACATCTTCTGCTTGTGTGATAACACACATGAAATCCATCTTTGCGAGACACGGCATTCCGCAGGTGGTTTGCAGTGATAATGGGCCGTGCTACAGTGGAAAGGACTTCCAGAAGTTTGCTGAGGAATATGGGTTTCAACACGTGACATCGAGCCCATTATATCCGCAGTCGAACGGAAAGGCAGAGAAAGGAGTTCACATAGTGAAACTACTACTCAAGAAAGCAGTGGACAGTCAATCAGATCCTTATTTAGCTCCGCTGAATTACCGTGCTTCTCCACTAGAACACGGTGTGTCTCCTGCTGAAATACTGATGGGGCGCAGATTACAAACCACACTTCCTTGATTAGCAACACAAAACAAGAGAAAGTACCTGAAAAGAAAACAAAAGCACCTGAAACTGAGACAAAAAATGAACTATGACAAGGCATCAAAAAGCCTAGAACCACTCCCCAATAATGACACAGTAAGACTTGAGGATTCCAGTACCTGGACTAAAAGAGCCACAGTTCTGGAGGAGGTGAAGCCAAGGTCTTACACTGTCAGGACAGAAGATGGTCAGATCCTGAGGAGAAACCGGAGGAGTTTGCTAAAAACAAAAGAGACAGTAGAGAATACACATACAGGTGACACTGACTGTGCAGAGTCAACACCTGAAACACTTCCAGTACTGCATCACAATGAGCAAGCTAAAGAAATGCATTCACCTGTGCTGAGAAGATCCAACCGCACAGTAAAGCCTCCTGATAGACTGAATCTCTGAATACTGCTTAAACAGATCTGAAGCATTAGAATGTTCATAACAGAAAGATAAAAGAAAATGTAATCAGTTGATTATTGTTACTGTGATTGTAAAGTAAATAATTCTGGAGATTGTTATTTGATACATTCCATCCTGTATAATGTGTACAGTGCTTACTTAGTGGTTAGATAATCGAGAAGTCATTAGTTGTTATAACTTGTTCTTTATGTCTAATGGAGAGGGGATGTAGTGATAGTATAGTTGTATATACAGAAACTAACCACTAGGTGTCAGTATTATTATACTTACAAGCAGAATATACAGAGAGTGAGTTAGACGACCACATGTGTTGTTGCTGTTCCTGCTCGTGACCTGAAAGTGAATTAAAAGATAAGTTTAATTACAAACAGTTTCTTCATTGAAATAAGAAACATTACAATTACAAAGTTACAAAGCAATTACTTTTACTATGGCAGAAAAGCTAATTAACACATTTGTCTTTTCGCGCATTGATTATTGTAACTCCTTGCTGGCTGGAATTTCAAAGACAAATCTCAACAAATTACAGTTGGTACAAAATTCCGCTGCACGCATCTTAACTGGAGCTAGTGTAAGAGAGCATATTACACCTATTCTTATATCACTGCACTGGCTGCCAGTTAAATTCCGTATTGATTTTAAAGTATTACTTCTGACCTACAAAGCACTAAACAATTTGGCACCACAATATTTGACTGACCTTTTGACACCATACACCCCAGTTCGAAATCTTAGATCCATCAATGCAGGTCTTTTATCGGTCCCTGTAACTCGCCTAAAATCTATGGGAGATAGGGCTTTTTCGAATCTTGCGCCTAAACTCTGGAATTCCTTGCCTGTAGAGTTACGAAATGCAAATTCCTTGCACATTTTTAAGTCCAGCTTAAAAACATTCTTGTTTAGGGAAGCGTTTGTGTAATTTTATTTTAAGTTGTTTTTAGTTGTATTATATTTTCTTTTTGTACTATTTATTTTTCATATATATGTGTGTGTGTTTATGTATGTATGTGTATGTACATGTATGTGTATGTGTGCATGTATGTATATGTATATATATATATATATATATATATATGTATATGTATATATATATATATATATATATATATGCACATATTGTTATATTCTGTTGTGATTTTATGTTCTTATGTACAGCGCTTTGAGAAGTTGCCTTTAAAGGCGCTATATAAAATAAAGTTATTATTATTATTATTATTATTATAAAGTTAAAAAAAATGTAATTTCCCAGAGTGAAATCCATACATTGTCTAGCTCATCGGTTGGAGTTAGCAGTACATGATTCATTGAAAACTGGCTGCAGTCAATTTGAAGTGTTCACCTTGAAGTTCATTGAAGTCCTTCAAGCACTGAAAGTTCAGGTAGGTAAATCTACAGGCAGAACAAAGTATCTCATCTGCCCGTTTAAAGGTCTGGACATCACTGGTGAGGGAGGGGAAGATCAATATAACCGCATATGTTTGTTGAATAAATAAGGTCTAATTGAATTAGAATTGATTAATTTGGTTCATGCATTTGCATCACACAAATGTGGTTAACTGAGAAAAACTGTGTTTTTCATCATGGATATTAAAATCACCAACAAGTAAGACTTTGTCTGCAGCCAGTAGGCCATTATGCTACTAGGAAATAGGAAATCTTTGATAAAGTAGGGTGCCCTGGTGGCCAGTATACAATGGCCAGTAAAAATGCCAAAAGGGATTTATCATTTACACTAGATAATGTTTTTTAAACCATCACTTTAATAGAATTAAACTTGAAACCAGACCTTTAAGTAATACTTAAATTATAACTATAAATTGTTGCATCTTTGTCCTTCAGTTGAGGCTCATGTTTATAACGGTAATTTTGGTGGGTAGACTCATTTAATAAGCCAGGTTTCTATCAATGCTGGTTTTGATCTGTGATTATATAATTTACACAAAGTGCTTAGAAAGGGATCTATTATTCATCAAGCTGAGTTTATCATTTGTATATCTGTATTATTTGTTTTTCATTTGTTGGACATCAATTAAATTATTACCTTTAAATGGGTTCTTGTATTGAGTTTATTTATTTACAATTTACTGTTTGGGGAAGAGATACAGTCTCTATATTATCTAGTTCGGGGAACAGATACAGTCTCTATATTATGATTTTCTAGGTGAATTGAAGAAGAATTGAAAAAGTCTCTAAGAAAAGGTTGAATGCCCAAATCACTTCTTCTATGTCATATTGTACTATCCCCTGTAGTAGGAGCTCCGGGGCCCGTTTCAGTAAGGATGTTCAACCAATTCCCTGAACTCTGAATTGACTTACTCTGAGATGGGAAACTCTGAGTTTTGGGTTTCAGAACAGCTGAATTGAGGTAGTTCAATCAACTCTGAGTAGACTGACTCTGAGTTAAGCACATGCACTCCAACTATGAAAAGCCACGATCAATGGAGCTCCAAAATTACGATTCACCATGGCAACATCACCCAACAAAAAGATATTTGCATACTTCCGGGTCAATATGTAAGTTTAATTCTTAATCATTTTAATTAAGTTTAATTTTCATGGTATCCAAAAGGCAAAAAAAAGAATGTGGCAGCAGCTAAAAATGAAAAATAAAACATAATTCAATCAGGTAAAGCTTTAAGCATAAAATGTTCATGGGTGTTGGTTTAATGACTTTACAAACATTTGACATATTAATTAAATATCATTCAGTGTCCAATGTGCAGCAGCTTTTCCCACATATACCCTTTTCACAGACTGTGATGACGTGTTTTAATGGTCATCAATATCGTAAATCCTGCAACGTTTTTTGTATTTATTTATTTTTTTAAATGTATGTACATTTATAAAACTAATACTTTGTATTATATTACTTTTGCATCAAATTACAAAAAACAAGTTACCGCTGCTGTGAGAGTGTTTCTAATACAGTGTCTATGGGAGTGATGGTGAAAATTAACATCTTTCTCTCTTTCCACTTCCGTTATCAAACTCACTCTATTTTTTTCCTCTTTTTGAAAGTTGTTAAATCACTATTGTGGAGTTTTTCTTTTGCTATTTGAGCAAATGGGGACACAAAAAATATATATTTAATTTATTCTTTCATTCACCGCTATAAAGTTAACCCTATGACGAATTCCGCTCTGAGAAACCCAGAAATGTGAAAAGGGTCTATGCTCTTTTCACATAATTAAATGTTCTCTGATCCCACTTGTTACATTTATTAATTAGGGTAATGACATTAAACAGTTTACTTCTACTCAGGCCAGCCAAACACCAGCACCACTGACAGATGAAGAGCAGATGGAGGAAGAATATTAACATCCAACAGGAAAAAGAATAAAGTATTTGTAGGAAATAAAGATGACCATAAAAATTGTAAATAAATGTATTTAACAGCTGTGGTGGTGGTTATGCCATATATCTCGTACTACCATCTGGCAGCATCCTTCCATTCCATACAGTAATCCGTTTTCAGAAAGTGTGATGATGGGAATATGAGTGTCATAAATGCATCCAACCACTGGAAATCCTAAAGGAAATTCTAATTATCAGGTTACTTCTAGAGGTTAATCAAGTGAACGTCAAAAGGACATGCCATTTTTGTCAGTTTGACAGTGTCCCCATTATGAAAATGAATGATTGAATGTACCTCCACTGCAAAGATTGCTTTTCTCACTATGTATTTTTGTCAAGTGGCAGATTATTTAATTTGTTTTAAGTAAACTTCGCTTACTTTAGATTTAGATTACATTTATAATTTGTTGAAATTTGTACTTGAAATTCTCAGTACTTGAAATACTCAGTAAAAAAGCATTTGTGCAGTTTGAATGAATGAATAAACTATTTAAACAGCTGGCGCTTTAAAAAAGGGGAGGACACTGAAAGAAACTTTACCAAAGAAAACCTGCTCCTGACCAGGTTAGGTTCATAGAGTAAGTTACCCTGGTAACTGACTCTGAGTATAAGTTACCTCTCTTTTAGAAACGGGCTTGACTTACCCTGCTTTCTCGGGTTTGACATACCGCCCATTCTGAAACAGAAAACCCAGAGTTTCCCTTATTTCAGGGTTAACATACTCAGAGTTTTCACTTAACCTCCTTTCTGAAACGGGCCCCTGGTTAGATGAATTGCAATTTTGCCTAATGAACCCATTAAGCAGAGGTGGGGCCATACCATGAACATTTTTATACACAAGTAAAATATCTAAAGGATCATATTTAGTTGAATTTTTACAAAGATGCATGCATATAAATTTGACTTTTTATCCAGTATTTTCAAAGCCTGGTTATAGAGTCTTTCTATTGAATGTAGCCTAGCCTAATAGTCCCACCTGGTGAGGCAGTAGTTCATATGTGAGAAAATCCTGGAATTAATGTATAACTTTGAGGCCTCAGTATAGTTAAATTAATCTTAATGTGTCTAAAATGGACCCAATTAAAATTTAAGTATGTTCCCAACTTGTTCTTTTTTTTTTTTTTTTTTTTGAGATTCTATTAGTATGCCTATATCTACTCATGCACTAGGCCTACTGATAATCTTCTTTTTTAAAAGTTTATTTACATTTATTTTGCCTGTATGTTTTGGCTGAATTTTTGTTGCATTTACTCCAGCAGGCGTCACCAGCGTGTTGCGTTTGAGAGCTTCGAACCAGTGAATCAATTGATTCAAAGTTTCGTAAAGCTTCGTTTCTCCGCTACTGATTCATTTTTGAGCACCGGTTACACTGAGCATGCGCGGAGGATCTGGCTTTCTATTCGACAAATCCGCTGACCACCTCTGAGTAAAACCATGGTCTGATCCCAGTCATTGGTTCACTTTATATGGGGTTGTACGGTAATCTCTCTAATTGGACAAATACGAATCCTCGTGTTCAGCGTCAACCAATCAAATTCATGGCTGTGTTTCATTTGCTTTCTGTGTTTTAAACTGTCAAGAATCAATCCGCCATAAGAAGAAGAAGAAGAAGAATAAACTGTCAAGCTGTAGCTGATATCCAGTGTATGTGTATGCTACTTGCTTTTGTTAAATCATCGGTTTGTCAATTTTTATAAATTTATCAATATGCCGGAAAACGGTCACCAAAATCTTGCTATGGTCACCTGCACGGCACCAGTGAACATAGCGGTCATCAAATACTGTAAGTGTGCATGTCTTTCAAACGTAATAGTAAATATTCACTTGTGATTGTTATTACATGTTCTAAATTTTAGTTATCCTTACTATGTTCATTTCATTTTCATATTTTGTAAACGTTTATATACATTGTCTGCAAAGATCCCACAATAATAATTCAAAGCAGCATCATGCTAATAAAAAGGTAAATTAAGCAGATTTAATTATGCAAACATGAAAATATATGTTCGAGTTTTTGCAGTAAATCAGCTGTACCAAGATAATCGTGTCAAAATTAAACTCAATTCAGTTCAGTGATGATTCAGTTCAGTTCCCCTTACGAAAAAGTTTACTTCAAGTTTATTTCATTAAGTATACTTAAGTAATGTTCAAGTATATTTTTAAAGTATACTTTAATTAGTAAGTAATATAACGTACTAGAAATAAACTTGTGGGTAACACTTTACAATAAGGTTAATTAGTTAACTACATTAGTTAACATTAACAAAGATAAATAAATGCTTTAAAAGTGTAGTTCATTATTAGTTAATGTTAATTTTAGCATTTACTAATGCATTATTAAAATCTTGTTAACATTTAATGCACTGTGACCTAACCTGAACAAACCATGAACAGCTTTATTTTTATTAACTAACGTTAAAAAAGATTAACTAATGTTGTACTGATGTGTTGTTCATGGTTAGTTTATGTTAACTAATGCATTAACTAATGTTAACTAATATAACCTTATTGTAAAGTGTTACCGACTTTGTGTTTCAATACTGTTTGGGACTAAATTGCCCCCCTTTTTAGTATATAAAGTATATGATTAAGTGTAACTGTAAACTTTAAGTGCACAACTAGGGTCCTTCTTATTTCTGCATCTTCGTTTCCTTTCCTCACTTCCTTTTGTTGCGTCTTAGTTCCACCCCTTTAGATGTGAGGGAAGGATACACCTGTGTATTCTCGCTCATGACTCCTCAGGAAGCTTCCTCGCTCTTTTTTTCCTCGCCTCCTCAACGTGTAATTAGAGAATTGAGATGTCCTTCAAGTGTTTGATCTGTTTCCGGGTCACGGGCTGGAGGATGGAAGAGTGAGGAATCGAGGAAGCATCAATTTGAGTATTGACAAGTTCACAACTATTTGTACTGCATTTGTACTGAAAGTGAACTTATAAGTATACTAGCAGTTTAATATTTATATACACTTTTTTTTTTGTTTATGAAAGTACACTTTGAAGTATTATCTCAGTAAACTACTAACGTTTGGCAGTTTTGATTTATATGCTGTGTAATAATTTCACTTTTGGGCCCAAACAAGGGACGCCAATTATGTAGTGATTTTACCTTCGTCCATCCAAGGACGTTAAGCAAGGTAGTGATTGGTACTCATGTCACCGCTGACATTGTGATTTTTGGATCACACGTCACTTAAGGTGTGGTTATGAGTACATCAGATGACCACCTTCCCCCTCTCTTAGTTTGGGACACTAGTCAAGGTCTTTTACCTTGGCTGTATGAGAACACTCCACACAGGAGGCTGTTTAATCATGTTAGATTGAATGTAAAGTGGGGAGAGTTGGTCAGCTGATTTATCTGAAAGATTGGTGAGATTTCTAACTTGTAGAGCCTTTTCTGTATTATCAGCACAAGTAAGAGACAATTGTAATAAAATAGATTTTATTAACAAAAGATAAACATGAATAACTAACACCACTACTAAATTAATACAATGAATGATAAAGGAATCAAGTGCAAGATACATAAAATACATGTGATTAAGTTGAGTGTGGCTATGGAAGAGTTGCGTTATCTTATGGAAAGATAAACTGTTGTTTCTCTGAAACTAAGGTGAAGAACCTTATTATGCATCAAACAAATAACGAAAGATTATTTGTTATTAACTAGCATCTAGGGATGCACGATATTATCGGCACGACATCGGAATCGGCCGATAAATGCATAAAATATAAAAATCGGCATCGGCTGATATGAAAAAATTATGCCGATATGCCTTGCCGATATGATAACGTGTTGATACGAGCCTGCAATAACTCACATGTGCAAGGACTACTATAGTGATAAGATCATGTCAGCCGTGTGGTCATTCTTGAAGCAAAAACAAGCACATACATTGCATGTATGGTTATTTATATTGACCGTTTTTAAATACTGCCTTGAATTTGTGAATGTACAGAAGGACGTGACCGACAACATAGGGTTGCCGGGTTTTCACAACAAAACTAGCCAAAAACAATCGAATCGCGCGCAGCAGCCTCCACAGCAGCAGAAGCCTCCTCCAGGTCCTAGTGCCCGTCAATAAAATGTTATATGTAGAGGGGGGCGCTGTTGTTACAGTAATAAAATGAAAAGTAGAATACACAAATAAATTGAAGTTACTTTTTTCTGAATAAATAAAGCAGTAATGATGTCATATCACAAACATGACACTGTTTCAAATTAAATACTTGTATATACAGTTTATTAATCTGTAATAAAATTTTATGAAATGGATGATGAAAAATAATCCAAGGAGCACTAAAATAATTGTATATTTTTTTATTTGAAGCTAAAGACAGCATCAACTGATGCCATGCCACCCCCACATAGGCACAAACATTAAATCCAAAAATAAAATATTTAGATTACAACTGAATCTGTCTGGGATGAAAAATCACTGACTTTATTATTATTATTTTTAGAGAAAATATACTCTTATTATAAAATTAACTTTATTAACATTTATTTATCTTTAACAAGTATCCTTTTAGCAAGGAGACATCAGAAATCTGAAACCAGAATGAAAAAAAAATGTTTTTGCTCAAAATGGTGTTGTTTCCAAACAAAGGGAAAAAATAAACATATATCGATATCGGCATCGGCCAAAATGAGTTGAAAAATATCGGCATATCGAATATCGGCAAAAATCCAATATTGTGCATCCCTACTAGCATCAGTTAAATTACCTCTAATGTAAATTAGAAAATCATATACTGATAATATACAACAATGCCATGGTTTCGGGAAAGAGGTTTGGTTAAATGATAATTACGTTCCACGTGGTTGAGTAAGCAGTCAGATGGAGGTGACTTCTTCCACTGGTTGTGCCAGGTGACAATGCAGTGAGAAAGGAGCTGGAATCCGTTTCAACAGTCTTGAACACGAAGATCTGTGGGATGCTGATCTCCTGGAACACCAAAGAGTCCTAAAATCTGGAACACGCAGATGAGGCCCTGAAGTGGGTGCAGAAGGTCCTTAATCTGGAACACGCAGATGAGGCCCTGAAGTGAAGGTTTGCTCGCCTGAGCTTAACCTTGTTGCAAATGTCTCTGTGTGTCTTCTGACTCTGTGGCTCAGACACTCAGGACTTGGTCAATCCGCTTTGGTCTCTCTGGCATGGAGACTCGGGACATGCTGTAGTCTCGCTGGACTAAAACTCTGAACGTAGTGGTTGTTAATGTCTCTTTCCTCACAGGCTGGAGGCTCAGAACATTGTCGTTTCTGTTGCTGCCTCACAAGCTGTAGACTCAGATCCTTGGATCTTTTGTTGTCTCTCTGGATTAACCAGAGGCTCAGAAATTGGTTGCTCTGTCACAGTCTCTCTCAAGGAGAAACTCAGAACTTGTTGAACTGTTTGTCTCTCTCAAGGAGAAACTCAGAACGTGGTGAACTGTTACAGTCTCATCCTTGCTGGGGAGACTCAGAACTTTACGGTGTATCTGTTATGTCTCTCTTGAAGGGAGACTCAGAACAAGGTGTGTCTGTTGAAAGGGTACCTTTATCCTTTTCCGAATAGGAGGAGATTGCAATTTGGCGCTTCTCCATTCCAGTGTTGCGATTGGCTGCTGGGATCAGAGGGGGTCCACAGTGAGACTCACCCTCCTTTCTCCTGTGGAACTCATTTGCATACTGTACACAGTTAGAAGTCTTTGAAGTGTCTTTAAAGTTGACCAATGCATTTCTCACTTTCCAAACCACCATCAGAATACCCTTGGCAATATTCTAAACAAATAGAAACCAAACATGATGGGAAAAGATTGAACTGTTCATTCATTTGTTCATTAACAGCTGATTATGTGTAAGATGTTGCATTACAAATAGCTGTCACTGAGAATACTTATTTCTCTGAATAAGTATGAAATGGATGTGTGTAGTTTACATCAGTCTTAAGGTTTCCAAACATAGTTATGAATGGATTTAGATGGATCATTGTGGTCTTTGTTTCACCCACTACTGCTAAGGTCCTGTGGAATTTTTATGGCAGTCATAGACCAGGACACTAAGGATTTGGGTGAAGGGCAGAAACTGCATGTGGACCAATGAGATGTCTCGTCCTTCCTGGGCTTGGTACAAGAGTTCTTCTTATTGCCCTCTAAGAGGTGTCTGGATGTTGTCCTAGCATTTTTATCTGATGGCGTTGGAAAGTTTGTTTGTGTCAGTCCACCATGATCCAATCAAAACGAAGCAAACCTTTGTCCACTGTTATGGACAGAGAGGGGCCCGGCCATAAACTGGGCCATGGAATGTGCTGTCCACTACAGCTGTTTAATGTTTGATGATCGCGTTGTTTCACATTTACATAAGCAATCTTTTATCACTTGTTTCTCCTTCTTCACCTGTATTTTGATCCGGAAATTCTGTAGTAGAAGATGCGTAATAGTGCCTTCTACCGTACAACAGTGAACACCTGGATAGCCAGAAAATTCAGTCAATGGCGGGGAAAGATTTGAAGTAAATTCTTATGTACACTATCAGTGGACTAGCCTACACAAAAATTTGGATACTCAGAATTAGGAACAAATCTGTTTTCTTTATAAATCAATATTTTCAAACAATGTAAGTTTATAAGACAGTATGAAAAAACTGTGTGAAAAAAGTATTTAAAGCTGCAGTCCGTAACTTTTTGCGCTCTAGCGGTTAATAAACAGAACTGCATGAGTCTTGCGGAAAAACATTGCAGCCGGAGCTTCTTCTCTCTGTTTATGTCTATGGCGAGTAACGCAGGGACTGTGCTCCTCCGCAGAGGTTCCTACCAGACCGGTCTGAAATAGTCCCAATATAAACACTTATTATAAGTGTACCATTATGATTCAGGGTAAGACAAAAACACGGTTTGGAAAATGCATTCAATCGTGAACACAAAAAAAGTTACGAACAGCAGCTTTAATAGGCGACTCAATCATTAAGCACAACTACAAGCCAAGTATAGTTAGAATACTTAATTATACTTTAAACTATATCTTGATCAAAAGATTGAGTACAAGTATAGGCCAAATATACTTGGACTTTTTCTGTCAGTATAAACCAAGTATACATAGTGTAATTTTTTGTATATTTCAGAGAAGTACATACAAAGTAGACTGAAAGTATACTTTTTTATTTTTTTATTTAAAAGAAGTATATTAATAGCACCAGGGTTTTTCCTGGGTCAAAAATGGTCTTCGGTGGTGGCTGACAGACATGGTCATCCATACACACACACACACACGCGCGCACGCACAGTAAAAAAGTTCCCTACCCACGTGATCTGCAAGTGCAATACTGACAAAACATTTTAAATAAATTCAAAGAAAATATGTAATTTTTGCTTCTCTTATTTTGATACCTTGATGTGTTTTTGTTCCTCATTTTTACACTATTTACTGATAGTTGTTTTGGTATAAAATCATATCAATATTAAAAAGTAGTATTAAAAAATGAACAAATAGCCTAATTTTCTGCTATATACAATTTCATAAAATTATCAGCTAGCTAACCACAACTTTGTTCTGGGTTCACTCCAGTCTAAACTAAATGATTTTAGGCTATTTATTTTACTACACATTGTCCAAATAAATAAGCTGAAAGACTGTGGATGATTAAAGCTAATTCTTACTATCCACTCTTGCTAAAGTGGGTAAGCACACTTGTGTTCTCATTTCAAGTGTTCTGAGTAAATGATTCAACTGATTCGTGAGTTCAGTGTTGGACTGATCCGTTCTAACCAGTCGTTAAAATGATTCGGTTCAAAGGAGTCATAATGTGGCGAATCGGACATTGGCTGACGCGCTGTGTGCGAATCCCTTCTGTTAGAACATCGCGAAAGATTTGTCAACACACAGAAAACACTTCATAACCGGATAGGATTTGTTTCACGTTTATTGAAAGTATGGTTTATGTCAGCTGGTCAGAGAATCAGTCAATGTTTTTTGAGCGCATTTCACACCCAGCGGTAATTAAAGGAAAACATCGTCTGATAGCGCCACGTGCAACATGGATTCGGTCTTCCGACCTTTTGATTTTGATTAACGTAATATGTGAAATATTAGAAAGCTAAGAATGCTTATTTTGAAGACAGAGAGCGTGCGAGCGGGGGAGGAGCTCACTGGTCGTTCTCTCTGACACTCAGTTAACGCAAGGGCAGCGGTCATCTATTCTACATCACTCCTAAATCACAATAACTCATCAAATAAGGCTTTGGCGGGACAACAATTTGTTTTGGCGGCCGCCAAAAATTTTTCAATGTAGGAAAAACCCTGAGCACACTTGAATGCATTTCTTTTTCGTAGGGGTCAATAACTGTGTAAAGTAAATTTATTATGAAATAAGTCCATTTCAGCTATAAGCAGTGCTACTGAAAACAGTAGTGTGGTTATTCAGCTCAGTTCAGTTCAAGTTTTGTTCTCAACTGATAGTGTCAGTGCAGTTTAATCAGTAATTTTTCTGGATATGAAGTGTCCCCATCTAAGAAAACTGAAGGAACCCATATATATCCAAAGCTCTAGTTGATTAGAAGGGTTTGAAGGGTTAGTTCACCCAAAAATGAAAATTCTGTCATTAATTACTCACCCTCATGTCGTCCGACACCCGTAAGACCTCCGTTCATATTCGGAACACAAATGAAGATATTTTTGTTGAAAGCTGATGGCTGAGAAAGGCTTCAGATAGGCCTCCATTGGCATTCAGTACATTTACACTCCCAAGACCCATAAAAGGCACTTAAAACGTCGTTACAAAGTCCATCTTACCACAGTGGCTCTACAATAATTTTACGATGCGACGAAAATAGTTTTTGTGTGCAAAAAAAAATCTAAGTAACACCTTTATCCAACTTGTTCTTGTCTTCCGTGTGTGCCTCCAGGACGCATACGCGAGAATATGACGTAGCGCCGGCGTTTTTTAATTTTTAACACAGAACAGAAAATGTAAAACACTACTCTCGTGTCTTTTGCTTGTTCAGTGTGCAGTAGAGTGTACATGAGTTTGTCACATGTACATGTATGTGCAGAAATACACCACATATACAGTATGTAATATGCACAACTTATTAATTTTACACATTTATGGAACTGTACTGAGTTCTGAATAATGACACTATTGGCTTGGGTCAGCATGGGCACCCTGACCGGTCATCCCCATACGCAACAAACTGTGATGCACGGTATATTCTGACACCTTTCTATCAGAACCAGCATTAACTTTTTGAGCCATTTGGGCCAGCCTTCACTCCCCATGTTCATCAATTAGCCTTGGCCTCCCATGACCCTGTCGCCGGTTCACCACTGTTCCTTCCTTGGACCATTTTTGATAGATACTGACCATTGCATACCGGAAACACCCCAGAAGAGCTGCAGTTTTGGAGATGCTCTGACCCAGTTGTCTAGCCATCACAATTTGGCCCATGCCAAACTAGTTAGCCCATTTTTCCTGCTTCTAACAGGACAAAATGGTCACTTGCTCCGTAATATATCCCACCCACTAACAGGTGCCTTGATGAAGAGATAATCAGTGTAATTCACTTCACCTGTCAGTGGTCATAATGTTATGTCTAATCGGTGTATATATATGTGTATATATGGTGTGAAAAAGTGTTTGTCCCCTTGTTAAATATGGTCAAAGATGGCTGTAAAAAATAAATCTGCATTGTTAACTTTTGATATATTATTTAAAAAAAAAAGCAAAAATCTAACCTTTCATTGGGCGGCAGTGGCTCAGTGGTTCATGTAGGTTGTCTACAAACCGGAAGGTTGGTGGTTCGATCCCCGGTTCCACCTGACCAAGTGTCGAGGTGTCCATGAGCAAGACACCTAACCCCAGCTGCTCCCGACGAGCTGGATGGCGCCTTGCATGGCTGACACCGCCATCGGTGTATGAATGAGTGTGTGAATGGGTGAATGTGAGGCAAAAATGTAAAGCGCTTTGGATGCCCGTAGGTCTGTTAAAAGCGCTATATAAATGCAGTCCATTTACCATTTACCATTGAAGTAAAAGAATTGAAAGTGGGGGGGGGGGGGGGGGGGGAATCACATTATGAAAGTGGGGGGGGGGAATCACATTATGAAAGTGGGGGGGGGGAATCACATTATGAAAGTGGGGGGGGGGGGATCACATTATGAAATATATTTCTCCACGTTGGGAACAATTATTTGCCCCTTTTATTAAATACTTTGTGCAACTTCCTTTTTCCAAGATAACAGTCAAGTCTCCTTTATTTATATAGTGCTTTTTACAATGCGAATGTTTCAAAACAGCTTCACAGTGTTAAACAGGAAAATATTGCAACATAATTTGATTTGGCTGTACAGCAGTTCTGGAGAAAACAGTGATATCATCCTGTTCAGTTAAATTATCATAATGCGGGCAGATCAGTAGTATAGTTGAATATTTAGTGTCCCCAACTGAGCAAGCCAAAAGCCAGAGGCAACAGAGGCGACAGTAAACCTCGAGATAAACAGAGAGACTAATAATAAATAGAGAGCTAATAATGTTCTCTAGCATAGATTTCATTCTTTTTATGATGTACATCAGGTGTTATGGGAAGTGTTCCCGGTTCCGGCTCACCTAGCTAATGCAGCCTAAAACAATCATTTAACTGATTTGAATAATGTAAATTGATAATGTTCTTTGTGTATGCCATAGTAAAGAGATGTGTTTTAATCTAGATTTAATCTGATGGGTGTCTGCTTCCCGAATAATACTAGGAAGACTGTTCCACAGTTTAGGTGCTAAATAGGAAAAGGATCAACCGCCTGCAGTTGATTTTGATACATTTACATTATACATTTATGCATTTGGCAGACGCTTTTATCCAAAGCGACTTACATTGCATTCAAGTTACACATTTTGTCATTTCTTGCTTTCCCTGGGAATCGAACCCATGACCTTGGCGTTGTTAGTGCCACGATCTACTGTTTGAGCTACAGGAAAGCCTATTTTGATATTCTAGGTATTATCAACTGGCCAGAGTTTTGAGACCGCTATAGACGTGATGGAGTATAATGCGTTAAGAGCTCGCTCAAGTACAGGGGAGGTAAACCATTTAGTGCTTTGTAAGTAATTAGCAAGATTTTAAAATGTATACGATGTTTAATAGGGAGCCAGTGCAGTGTTGACAGAACCGGGCTAATATGATCATACTTCCTGGTTCTTGTAAGAACTCGAGCTGCTGCGCTTGGAAGTTTATTTATTTAGCGAGCAGGGCATCCACCATAGAGCATTACAATAATCTAGCCTT
Source organism: Gobio gobio (assembly GCF_949357685.1). Taxonomy (NCBI): domain Eukaryota; kingdom Metazoa; phylum Chordata; class Actinopteri; order Cypriniformes; family Gobionidae; genus Gobio; species Gobio gobio. The sequence continues at coordinate 23,611,484 of NC_137115.1, read as the reverse complement.
GAGGTCATGAACGCATTAACTAACTGTTCAGCATTTTGCATTGAAAGCTTGTGCTCTAATTTAGATATATTTTTAAGATGGTAGAATGTAGTTTTACAGATGCTAGAAATGTGGCTTTCAAATGAAAGATTGGTATCAAAGAGCACACGCAGGTACCTAACTGACGACGAGGACTTGACAGAGCAGCCATCAAGTGTTACCTGTCAAAAGTTTGGAATCATTTACATTTTTTAAGTCTCTTCTGCTCACCAAGGCTGCATTTATTGTATTAAAAATACAAAAAAAGCTGTAATATTGTGAAATATTATTAAAATGTAAAATAACTGTTTTCTATGTGAATATATATTTTAAAATGTAATTTATTCTTGTGATCAAAGCTAAATGTTCAGCTTCATTACTCCAGTCTTACAAAAAACAGTATTATTGTGAAATATTTACAATTTAAAATAACTTTTTTCGATTTTAATATATTTTAAAATGCAAATTATTTATCTGATTCAAAGCTGAATTTTCAGCATCATTACTCCAATCTTTAGAGTCACATGATCCTTCAGAAATCATTCCAATATGCCGATTTGCTGCTCAAGAAACATTTATGATTGTTATTATCAATGTTGAAAACAGTTGTGTACAGTTTTTTCAGGATTATTTAATGAATAGAAAGTTCAAAAGAACAGCATTTATCTGAAGTATAAAGCTTTTGCAATATTATCATGTATATACTGTCACTTGATCAATTTAATGCATCATTGCTGAATAAATGTATTAATTTCTTTAAGTTATTTCCCCCAAAAAATATATATATATTACCGACCCAAAACTTTTGAATGGTAGTACAATATTACAAAAGCATTCTATTTCAGATAAATACTGTTCTTGTGAACTTTCTATTCATCAAAGAATCCCAATTTTTTTTTACACAACTGCTTTTAATATTGATAATAGTCATAAATGTTTCTTGAGCAGCAAATCGGCATATAAGAATGATTTCTGAAGGATCATGTGATACTGAAGACTGGAGTAATGAAGCTGAAAATTTAGCTTTGATCACAAGATATTTTAAAAAATATATTCACATAGAAAACAGTTATTTTAAATATTTAAATTAAGTTATTTAAATTAACATAAATGCAGCCTTGGTGAGCAGAAGAGACTTCTTTAAAAACATTAAAAAATCTTAATGATTCCAAACTTTTGGCTGGTAGTGTACATGCAGCTGTTTTTTGTCCAATAATTAAAAATTCAGTTTTTTCAGAATTAAGTTGCAGGAAATTACTAGTCATCCAATTTTTTATATCAGCTATGCATTCAGTCAATCTTGTGAATTGGTAAGTTTCGTCGGGGTGCAAAGAAATATAGCGTATCAGCATAACAGTGAAAACAAACTTCCTAAAAACCATGCTTCCTAATGATATCTCCCAAGGGTAGCATGTACAGGGTGAAAAGCATCGGTCCTAGCACTGAGCCTTGCGGTACTCCAGATAAGTATGATTTAAACCAAGCATGCATAATTTGAGTCTATTCAAAAGAATGTTGTGGTCGATATCGAATGCAGCGCTAAGATCGAGTAATACTAATAGCGAGATACAACCACGATGATGATAAGAGTAAATCATGTAACTTAAATGAGAGCAGTCTCAGTACTATGATACTGTCTAAATCCTGACTGGAAACTGGGTTTCTTACTATAAAGGAGCATAGTTGTGAAGACACTGCCTTTTCTAGTATTCTTGACAGAAAGGGTATATTTGAGATTGGCCTGTAACTGACTAATTCTGAAGGATCAAGTTGTGTTTTTTTAATAAGAGGTCTAATAATAGCCAGCTTAAAAGTTTTCGGTACATATCCTAATGACAAAGATGAATTAATGATATTAAGAAGGGGATCTATGACATCTGGAAGCATCTCTTTTAGTAGCTTAGTCTGTATAGGGTCGAGCATACAGGTTGATTTAACGAGTTTAGCCAATTCTTCTTCTCCTATAGCAGTGAATGAATGGAATTTTTCCATTGTCTGATGTGATACTGTAGTACATGGTTGCATAGTTATAATTTTTCCCCTAATATTATCAATCTTGCACATAAAGAAGTTCATAAACGTCAGAAGTTGAAACTTTATTTCTTGTTCATGTAGCCACTGTATTAAATACATTTCAAATAAACTTTGCAGCCTTGGTTAAATTAAGTATACATGATACTAGATAATGATCTGAGATGTCATCGCTCTGCTGCAGAATTTCAACGGTATCAATATTTATGTGACAATATTAGGTCTAAAGTATGATTACGATGATGAGTGGGTCCTGACACATGTTGCCTAAGTTTAGAATGTCTCTAAATAACAATCCCAATGTGTCTTTTCCATTATCTACATGGATATTAAAGGGGTACTTCAGCGCTGGAAAGATGCATGTGTATTTAAATTTGGGTCATTTATGTAGTAGAAATTTAAAATTATTTTTGAAGTTGGTGCCTTCTAGACTGAGAACAGCCAGAAAATGTATTTTTGGCTCATATGGATGAAAGACAACAACTCCCAGAATGCACTTGCTTCGCTGCCCTACGAGGCCACTCCCAGGCCACGCCTACCGGTTACATCTCTTGCCCACCACGGCATCACCCCTAGTAGTGGGAAGTTCGGATCATTTTACTGACTCTGATCTTTGAGTCTCGTTCAGCAAAATGAACTAATCTTTTTTCGAGTCATTTCGTTAATTTCAGAAAAATATAATTAAAATGACATGTTAAATAGCCCAACCCATCTAGTACTTATGAAAATGTTGATTACATTTGTAAAACTAAATAAAAATAAACTATAGGGTACTGCAACCAAAGCCAAATGACAAGAAACTGAAACGTTTAATTAATTGATTAGTTGTTGGGTCAGGCTATTGCAGTCTAACTCTGTTAGTTCACCTCACCTCCTGATCCGAGACATTCTTTCTTTTGCAACTTCATATTTATCACGTTTGTTCTCCGCCTCTCGTGTCTTCGAACTCCTCAAAACGTTGTCGAATGTCGACTCGTCTGTGTGTGACTCTGATCTGGGGCTGGGCCGGGCCATGTGACACAGGTCCGGGAACAGAATGATTAGTTCATCTTTCGAGTCTCGAGTTCGGGTTTGAGTCTTTCCTTCTTCCTGTCAGTCCCATAGAGTCTATGCTGTCAGTAGCGGAAACAGAAAAGATTAGTTCTTACGAGTCTTTCGGGTTTGAGTCTTTCGTTCTTCCTGTCAGTCCCATAGAGTCTATGCTGTCAGTAGCGGAAACAGAAAAGATTAGTTCTTACGAGTCTTTCGGGTTTGACGTTTGAGTCATTCGTTCTTTTGCCACGTGACCTGTCACTGTATTGAACACTAGTTCACAACCTTTTTACTAACAAGCACGTAGTTATTTTTTTATTTTATTTTAATTTTTTATATATATATATAATTCTCAGTTAATATCAGACATAAACAAATATGGGAAATATATTGACTATTCAAGTCTAACATCACAAATTCAAGTCAATTAGACTATTACTCATTTTGAATCATATAGCACAAACACACACACACACACATACATACATACATATATATATAGATATAGATATAGATATAGATATATATGTGTGTGTGTGTGTGTGTGTGTGTAATATGTTTTTGTATAGGTGCTATAGGCCTATAAGCTATGTTACAAAGGTTTAGGTAACATTTTTAAACTGATTTTTATTCATTAATAACACAAGGACAAAAAAATAATAATATAACTCAATAGAGAAAAATAAAATACAGTTGATTCAAACCGAGTAATAGTCTAATTGACTTGAATTTGTGATGTTAAAAAATAAAGAATAAAAATAAATAATAACTGCGTGCTTGTTAGTAAAAAGGTTGTGAACTAGTGTTCAATACAATGACAAGTCACGTGGCAAAAGAACGAATGACTCAAACGTCAAACCCGAAAGACTCGTAAGAACTAATCTTTTCCGTTTCCGTTACTGACAGCATAGACTCTATGGGACTGACAGGAAGAACGAAAGACTCAAACCCAAACTCGAGACTCGAAAGATGAACTAATAATTTTTGTTCTTCACAGTACAGGTTTAGCGTAATGCGCATGCGCAGTCAACACAAAATGAACGAATCACTCAAGGAGACAACTCGGTAGTCCCGAGTCATATTAAAGATTCGTTCAAAATGAACGAATCGTTCATGAACGACACATCACACTGTCATTTTCATTTTTATAGTTATAAAATCATTTAGTTCAGTTAGAGAACAGTGTGTGCACCAAACCCATATTAAGTGTTAGCTGCCAAAAAGGTATTATTTTCTATCTGAGTTTTGATTTCTAAGTGATCAATTTATGTATGTGTTTTTACACATTATCATTGGGTGTAGTTAATCAGTAAATGAGTGTGGCATTTAAATGGCAGTGTTTTCAAAATGAAACACAAGAGCTGTTAGTTTTGAGTGATGTATCTAATGTAGAGAATTGTGTTGAGAGTTTTGCAAAAAGTGTGTTTTACAATAGCAAACTGTGTTTAAAGCACGTAATGTGCTTATATTTTTTGCAGACTTACTCTAAAGATTAGGTCCATAAGTGAGTGGGCCTGAAGTTCCATTTTTAGTGTCTAAGCAATTTAAAAAAAACTGTAATACACTGTACATTTGCACATTTGTGATGACAAATGTGCGAATGAAAGTCGCACATTTGTAAATGTGAATTAAGTGACAAAATACTTTTTGGGGAAACTGTATACATCTTCTGTAAATATTTATAATATTGATTATTGAACATGCTCTAATCAAGAGTTTTGAGTTGTTACTTATTGCCATTGAATCAGGGGGGAAACGTGATGAAGATCTCATTCTGCCAATCAATTCATCCCTCAGTGTGACACTGCATCAGGAACAGGTGACTGATAGTCCCTATATTATTAGCCCTGTCAGCATCTTTCACTGTACCACAATCCATTTTAAGAGCTCCAGATTATTAGCTGAAACAACAAGTTTGCCATTATATACTATAATTGTTTCTCAGCTCAAAACAACTACAACAATTGCATGCAGCAGAAGTTTCAAGCAAGACCGCATCTGGCTGAATGGCAAGGAGGAGGATATCAGCTGCCCCAGGTTGCAGTCCTGTCTTCAGGAAAGTATGTCCCTGACTTTCAGAACATTAACATTATTAAGCACTGAGTGACAGTAGCTGTCATTGTGATATTAAACTAAAAAAAATGTAATTCACCAGTTCGACGGTTAGCTCGCAAGAGAAGGAATACTGGTGATCCAACTTCTGATGTCAGCATAGTGTCCCATAAGGTCCATATCTGCTCTGTGAATAATTTCCCCACTGCTGCTGGCCTGGCATCCTCTGCAGCAGGCTACGCCTGTCTAGGTAAGTAAAAAATAAAAATGACAAAAAATGTGCGATATTCTGTGCTCCTGATGATAATGTGAAAACCTGGGTTGTTTTAGTGTACACACTGTCACAGTTGTTCGGTGTGGAGGGTGAGCTGTCTGCAGTGGCGCGACAGGGCTCTGGCAGTGCATGCAGGAGTTTGTACGGTGGCTTTGTCCAGTGGAAGATGGGGGAACAGCCAGATGGAAAAGACAGTATCGCTCAACCAGTGGAATCTGAGTCATACTGGCCAGAGCTCAGAGTATTGATCCTAGTGGTGAGTGTGTGGATTTAACCCGTAGAATGTTAGCAGCATACATATAATGTGGATAAATGGTTATTTTTTTATTAGTTCTGTCTACTAGGATGCATGCATATATATATACAGGGAGTGCAGAATTATTAGGCACGTTGATTTTCTGATCATATTTTTTTTCCAGGCACATTTGACCAATTCCAAACCACAGTAATCCTAATAACTACTATTGATTTAGTATTTAATAATGTATAAGTGATATATAATTGTTCATGAAGGCTGGAAATGAAAATCACCTTATATTCAGGTGTGCAGAATTATTAGGCATGTTTTCTTTTACTGATAAATTGAGCCAAAAAAGAGATTTAACTCAGACTGAAAAGTCAAAAAGTATTAAATTAAAAGTATTAAAAAAACTGAAGTCTCTGAGATCCTGACACCTTGCACTTCTGGAGACTCCAGGTAGGTTGCAGCTCTGGAAAATGGTGGCGCTGGAGACTAAAGGGTTCCTGATGGTTTCACCCTTAATTCTTCACCTTAATTCTTAATTCTTTTGCGGTTAACAGGTGTCTTTTCTCCGCCACATGTTTTTGTCTGACCCTGCTGACCCAACGAGCATTTCACTGTCCAATGGTCACGCCTTAACTGCAATGTCTAGTATTGCATTAGTATTGCATCCTTCTCATGGGCATTTAATACTTTTTGACTTTTCAGTCTGAGTTAAATCTCTTTTTTGGCTCAATTTATCTGTAAAAGAAAACATGCCTAATAATTCTGCACACCTGAATATAAGGTGATTTTCATTTCCAGCCTTCATGAACAATTATATATCACTTATACATTATTAAATACTAAATCAATAGTAGTTATTAGGATTACTGTGGTTTGGAATTGGTCAAATGTGCCTGGAAAAAAAATATGATCAGAAAATCAACGTGCCTAATAATTCTGCACTCCCTGTATATATATATATATATATATATATATATATATATATATATATATATATATATATATATATATATATATATATATATATATATATATATATATATATATATATATATATATATATATATATATATATATATATATATATATATATATTAGTGGTGGGCATCGATAAAAAAAAAAAACTAATTAATCGCACTTTTTTCTGTAATTAATCGCGATTAATCGCAAGTTTTTAATATTTTAAACAATTAAACAAGTATAAACAATTTAAAGACAGCATATTTTAAATATGTGTTGTATTGTCATATTTTTATGAATGAAGGCCAGTATCACTGATACTAAAGTGTCTGTGAAACATTAATGACGTTACATTACAGTATAACTGAAAGCTCCCAATTTCAACATTTATTAGGCTTTAAAAAAAACAACTTTTAATTTAAGTGAACTTAAAACAATCTTAACATAAACCCAAAATAATACATGTTATATTTACCCATGGCCTAATGGACAAAACTGCGTCTGTCCATTATTTTCTGACAGCCATGCGGAGAGACTGGGTCGGGATTTATATAACGTTGTCTTCTGAATGTATACATGATGGCTGGATTGCGTTTACATCACACTGAGATCCGATCACAATGCATTCTCGGCTACCGCTGGACCAGGGGCCTCATTTATAAAACTTTGCATAGGATTTGCGTCAGAAGTGGCGTACGGTTGAAACATAGGACGTGCGTACGCACAGAAATATTCGGATTTATAAAACCGTGCGCACGCGCATCCTACGCAGTTTTCCCTTAATAAATCACAATCAATTCTAAATGTAGCGCAGCTTTTGCGGCTTCATGTCACACCCATAGTTGCCCATAAATATTCCGTGAAACGGCCACAAGTTAATATTCATCGATTGCGAAATCATGGCAAATACAGAGAGGAAATAAAAAAAACGTAACTTCACTCAATGTGAAGTAGAAATTATCGTTGGCGAGGTGGAAAAGAGGAGAACATTTTTTTTTGGAGGGCACAGTGTGGGCATTACTAATGGCAAAAAGGCACTTGAGTGGCAAAAGGTTGCAGACGCTGTAAATGCTGTAGCCTCACAACCTCGGACTGTGGCCGAAATAAAAAAGAAATGGTCAGACATCAAAGTCGAGGCAAAAAAGCGTCTAGCGCTCCATCGCCAGAGTGTGTCTGCCACGGGTGGGGGAGAGGGGACACCGAGCTGACCCCTCTTGATGAGAGACTAGCGGCAATTATTGGGGAATCCCTATTAATCCCTATCCCTATTATCTACGTGGAAATGGGAAATAGTTCAGTGCAAATGTAATTTCTTGCAGCTTTCTGAATGGTTGAGACGTCATATGTTATTTTATCGAAAATAAAACTAAAGGCATTTGCATGAATACCATGATTCCGTAGCTGATGAAGAAAATTTTACTATGAAAACAACTTGCCCCAGTGGACAATTAATACATCTATCTATCTATCTATCTATCTATATATCTCCCTAATTATCTATCTATCTGTCTATCTAATTGCATCTATCTGCTCCGCCAGACGGACACATTGACGAGAAAATCAGTTTTGTACATTATTTAGTTGTTTACCATATTATTTATGAGGATGAATTGCATAACATGCCAATATTATTGCAGAACATATTTCACTTTTCTTTTTTTTTTTGCATTTCTGTTGTAATTTTCGTTTGATTTTGTTTGTTTTACACTGCAGATCGATCAAACGGGTGTTCGTGTAGGCTGTTAGTAATTGTAAGACTTGCTTTGTCTTCATGTTATTTATGAGAGGCAGTATTGCCATTTCTTTTACACAACGGTCAACAGTTTAACACACTTTCACTTGTTTCTTCCATCTGCCAACGGTGTCGCCATTTCTCATTTCACCCGTTTTTGTGAGTACGCCTGGGTCAGAGCTTGCGTGAAGGACCGCACTTTTTCCCGTCAACTTTGCTTTTTATAAATACCAATTATTGCGTAGAGAGCGGTGTACGCCTTCTTCTGTGCGTACGCAACGTTTATAAATGAGGCCCCTGGACACGCTGATTGGATAACATTCCGATCAGAAGCGCGTTTACACTTGTCTTTTCAATGTGTACAGTGGCCAATGAGTGACTTTAAATAATTTTTTATTCACATATGGTCATGTTTGTTTGTTTGTTTGTTTGTTTGTTTATTTATTTTTGCAGTCCGACTTGTACACATGGCCACTTGAATCTGGCATTTAAAACAGTTGGAAAAACACACAACCGAATGCAACAGAGCACATGGTTTTGAGAGAAGTTCTTTATATTATATTAAAAACTAGCTGCAGTAAATACACAGTTAAGGCAGCTGTGATGAATATGTGCTTTGCTGGATCTTCTTATCATTTAACAGAAACTTTAATCCAAAGCAAATCATTTGTACCGCCTCCGAATGTAGTGAAAATCCTCACTAGTGACCAGTTACAGCATCTAAAAAACATACACTTTCACTCTGAGATCTTGGAAAAATGTCTATTTGTCAGCTACTCATTTATGTATCTGATATGAAGGCTTTTTCTCTCAGGTGAGTGCTGAGCAGAAGTCTGTTGGGAGCACGTCTGGAATGCATACTAGTGTGGAAACAAGTCAACTTCTGAAGGTATAAATGTTTCATAATTTCTGTTTGTTTTTACTGGGGGGTGTATTTCAGCAATAATGCTGTCTAATCTATAGAGCATTATAAATTCTTAGAACTCGGTCTATGGCAATCCTTAGAAACTAGGACAAGTATTTAAAACTGAATGTGATACACAATAGGGAGCCAGTCCAGTTTCTGAAGGATGGGAGTGATGTGAGCTGATTTTTATTTATTTTTTTCAATGTAAGGGTACAAGCAGCTGAACTAGTTTTAAGTGATTTAAGGGCTTTAGAGGGTAGGCCACAAAACAAAGAGTTACAAAAGTCCAGACACAAGGTTATAAAAGCTGGATAGCAGATTCGGCATCTTTGAGATTTAGCGAAGCTTGTAAACCGACAATGGTGCGAAGGTGGAAAAAAATAGGATTTAACAAGCTGGCTGATATGGGGTTCAAAGCATAATTTGGAATCATATAGTACCCCAAGATTCTGTATAGTGGGTGATGGATGAACTATATGAATATAGTGCATTAATGGAGAAGTCATGTTGGGAAAAGACAATGGATTTAGAGCCTACTTACTAACAGGATTTCGGTTTTGTCAGTATTCCATTTTAAGAAGGTTTGAGGCGTCCATACTTTGTGATCTTGTAATCAGGAAGTGATGGAAGTGGGAGGGAAAACAGTATTGGGCTGAAAGGTAAGAGATTTGTTTATCATCAGCGTAGCTATGGAAATTAAGACCATGCCGCTGGATGATCTGACCAACAGGAAGCATATAGATTAGAAATAGAAGTGGATCAAGATTGGATCTTTGATGTACACCACAGGAAACAGACAGAGCGAGATTTGTGTTTATTAATGCTAATAAATTGTTGCATGTCCAAGAGAATGAATATGAAGAGTCTTACACCATTCATATGTAGAAAAATATTTTTGAGAAGAACAGTTCAAATTATACAGCTGCAACGGGGTAATCAATGAAGAACCATGGGTACAACTTTACAATAAGGTTCATTAGTTAACATTAGTTAACTAGATTAGTTAACATTAACTAATAATGAACTGCACTTATAAACCATTTATTTATCTTTGTTAATGTTAATTTCAACATTTACTAATGCATTATTAAAATCTTGCAACATTAGTTAATGCACTGTAACTAACATTAACAAAGATTAACTAATGCTGAACAGAGGTGTTGTTCATGGTTGGTTCATGTTAACTAATGCATTAACTAATGTTAACTAATACAACCTTATTGTAAAGTGTTACCGATCTATGCTAACCAGAAAAAGACCAGATATGAATAGGTCCCATTGCCTTGCACAATTCGAGACAAACAGCCCTCCCAAATTGCTGTAAAAAAAAGCCACACTAGACAACCCCCACGTTAGCCAGGCCCAAGGAGGTACGATTGTCAAAACCTTATGGAAAACAACTCGCTGAGAGAGTAGAAACTCAATCACAGGTGATGTTGAGTGGTAAGGGACCCATGGGCAGAGGGCTAGCGGGAAATAGAGAAGTGAGGCCACATCGCACCATGTTAGCCAAGCCCAGAGAAGCAAAACCACACACAACTCAATTTTACTCATTGAGAAAGAGGAGACCTACTCGCCGGGAGTGTCTAGTGGTAAACCAGTGGACACGGGTTGAGGGTTAGTTATGGGGTTAGAGTTGTTGCGTATTTCTAGATAAATAGATTTGATGTACAAATAATTATAAAGAGAATCACAAAAATTAAACAAATTCACAGATAAATAGAATGCGATCCACAAATATATGAACTTTTATAAATATAGGTTAAACGTATATAAATATAATCTTCACAAAAATTAATTAATCAAGTATCCACAAATATGTTAAAACACTTGATAACACAGATATATATACCAGGGCTCATCATTAAGCCTGTTCACGTGCTTGTCCTTGTGGACTTACAATGGCCGCTGCGTGCGCGTGTCCGTTAAGTCCACGAGACCGTAGAGTGTCCCATTTGTCATTTTAGGTCTCAGAAGGGTGCTCGCGAGCGCCCCCTTTGAGGTCGATATGCGCCCTCGATGCGCACTTCTGCCGAGCCCGCACTGGTGCGGGTTACACAGCGGACTTCTTCCTGGCAGGCAAAGAGGCATTACGTTGTGAAAGTGCGGACTCAGAGGAAGACCGTGAGGGTTTAGGGTGCCATCTGGGACAGGGCCACAGTCATTTATGAATGCGTCATTGAATCTTTGATTTAACCGATTCATTCAAAACACTGAATCATTCAGTAACACGCTGTTGCTGTAAGGTATGGTTCTGCTGTGATCTTTGTTTGGAACTATTTTCGCTGCTGAAATAGAAAAGAAAACGGTCAATATTGCTTCTAAAATGTAAGTGACTTAATGTTAATTAATTGTTTATGGAATTGTCATATGAAATCAGTGTCATTTTCAGTCGTGATGGTTTTCAGGAAATCAGCAGCTCGTGTGATGTTGCTTAACTTAATCATACGTTATAAATATAAAAACTCCACAATTTGACATTTTAACCGTGTATGTTAACTGAGTTACTTTGTGTGAGAGGCGCTCATTTGTTTTGATTTCTCCTCGAGAGGTTGCGTGAGCGTCAACAGCGCAAAATTGTTACAGTCAGTTCATTACATTATATATTATTATCCACTATCGATCGCCAATTACACTAAATTAATGCAGAATCATTCTTGCATTTTGGTGATTCCCTAGTTATTTTTGTTATTGATGTTTTAATCAGCTTGTCCTGTCGGGCAAGTAAAATTCTCTTTCACTTGCCCCTTCAAAAAAATCCACTTGTCCTGGACAAGCGGACAAGCGTTAATGTCGAGCCCTGTATACGTATATAAAACAGAACCAACGATGTATTGCAGATAGCATTAATGTCAATATTAAAATGTACAACCTAATTCGGGAATTTAGTGATCATATTATGGCAGTACACTCTGCTTATTGTTTTTCGAGAATTTTGCACTCCGGTGTTGTGTAATATTCAGTTCCTGTGAAAAACTGTTCCGGTGAGTGGAGTATACATGAATATTCATGATATTCCCTTGTTGTGGGCATGGCCTTGAGACAATGCAAACGAATGTGCCCTAATAAAATGTTTAAAAGCTAGCCTGGTGTGAGTCATCCTGAATTTCTTGTTAATTATATAGCCAGTGTTTCAGTGTTTCTAGCCTACATAAACTACATCCCTTTTGAGGAAAATGTTTTATTAGGGGCCAAGCACCGAAGGTGCGACGGCTCCTATTAAAACCGTTCCCGTTCCTATTATTATTATTATTATTATTATTAGGGGCCAAGCATCGAAGGTGCGAAGGCACCTATTGAAACCGTTCCCGTTCTTATTAGGGGCCAAGCACCGAAGGTGCGAAGGCACCTATTGAAACCGTTCCCTTATTTTCTTCTTCCACCATAGGAGTCTATGGCAGCCCATAGAACCGTATGGTAAAAAGTTGTGAAATTTGGCACACTAATAGAGGACAGTCTGATCTGTCACCATAGCAATCTTGGTGTCTCTAACTCAAACCCTCTAGCGCCACCACCTGTCCAAAGTTGCACTCATGTTTATGCTAATAACTTTTGAACCTTAAAGGGTTAGTTCACCCAAAAATGAAAATTCCGTCATTAATTACTTACCCTCATGTCGTTGGACACCCGTAAGACCTCCGTTCATCTTCGGAACAGAAATGAAGATATTTTAGTTGAAATCTGATGGCTCTGAAAGGCCTCCATTGGCACAATGGCACGGTTCACTATCAAGACCCTTAAAAGGTACTAAAGACGTTGTTACAAAGTCCATCTCACTACAGTGGTTCTAAAATAACTTTATGAATCGGCGATAATAGTTTTTGTGCGCAAAAAAACCCCTAAATAACGACTTGCATAGTAATGACGATTTCAAAACAAGGCATCATGAAGCTTCGAAGCGTTATTGAAACTTTCAGGGCTGGTAGTACTCACAACGACTACAGACGTCACCGATCGGCCTGACGGGGGGCGCTACAGCGATCGAAAGTATAAACGGCGATCAAAAGTACGAAACGGCTCATAACTCCTCCACCGTAAGGCAAACCCTCGAGTGTCTCATATCGCTGGAATCCTTGGCTCAAGACGGACAAAATGCATGCCTCGGATTTGCTCATCCTTCGGGCGCCAAATTCGTGATATTTAAATTTTTTTGCAAAACCTACTTTTGCAAATTACTCCCAGGTTTTTTGCCTCATCGGAACCAAACCACTGCAGAAATGTTCTCTGGAGAGTCCATATCAATAATTATCAAAAAAACCAAAACATTTTGATTCATGGTTGCTAAGGGGAGCCAAAAAGTTTGATGTGACCGGGACCTCTTTTACTAAAATGGCTATAACTTGTGAACGGAATGAGATATTTTCACCAAATTCATGCTCAGTCTGAGATCACATTAAAAAAAACGCAACAATTGACCACTTGGTGGAGCTGTAACAGGGGAAAAATACATGAAAATGGCAATATATGCAACCAAACATTAGTCAGATGAAAATGGGCATTCATTGTCTTTGTCTCATCCAGGTTGCCATGATAGTCAATGAGGACACTGGCATATCTCAAAAAACTCTGTATACGTCATTGGCACAATGCCCTGAAGGAGCCTGAGAAATTTCAAGCCAGTGTTTTTCACAGCATTCACCTCCTTAGACTCCTGAATCCTTGCCGAGTCCAATGATACCAAACATGCCAGGTTTCACCTTATGGTTTGTAAAAAGGTGTACTTTAGCACCTAAAAAACCTTTGCGAATGTCTTCAAGACAGTTAGTCCGATCAAAACAAAACCACAACAGGAAATTCGGAAACATAGGTCAATAGCTAAACAATAATGACTAAAAGCCAACATTTTGGAAGGAAGTGGCAAAAAAAAAAATCCAATCAATGCAGCCCATTCTCTCAAAAATATAATTGGCTATAACTTTAAAATAAAATGAGATATTTACAACAAATTTGACACATATATTTATGGGCACACTTTGAGGACACCTAAAAAAAAGCAGAGATGTGTTATAACTGTCAAAAAAAAACATTGTTCCTTTGTTAAATTGCCTGTATTGCTGTGAATGCTCTTTCCCATCTATGATCTAAGTTTATTTGTTTATTTGGATCCCCATTAGCCAGTACCTAGGCAGTGACTACTCTTCATGAGGTCCCAAAAAGTAAAAAATACAAAACTACATTAAAGCTGCAAGAGCAATGAAAGGGTCCTCGCACCCGTGCCACCACCACCTTGTGGCTTTAGGAACACAGAGCACGGTGGGCAATATGCATTTAAGTATATAAAAATAGGAGTACTGCATCAATCATTTGTATTTGCCACACTTCCTGCTACCGGGCTGTATTCAGATCAGATGGTGGACCTGCGCCTGGACCAGAGCCATAGAGAGAGAGAGTTGCGACAACGGAAGTTCAAAACGCTTGATAGTCACGTGATTCATGTAGACCTCGAATAGTTCCAGGAAGTGCTTTGACGGGCAATTCAAATTGATAGTCACAGTGACAGAACTGCGCTTTTTGGTAATTAATAGTCAATAAATGCATTGATTTTCAATAATTTTATTATACATCGACATGTGTATGTAGCATGAGTATGTAGTTACAGCTATGTTGTTTTTAAAATATATATTTTTTTAATGATGAATAATCTACACAAGCAGGCTTTAATGTACAAGTTATTTTGATTAAAATGTGCTGATCATTTAAAATCTTACTGATTAAACGCCTTACCTTTTAAAAGTGCATCACAAACGGTCTGTTCTGCTGTAACTCTATGGCGCGGCTGCTACTTCCGGGAACTATTGAGAGTCTCCGCGAGCCGCCATTGCTGTAAAAAAAACCGTTCCATTGGAGTCTATGGAGTTGTCGCAACTCTCTCTCTCTATGGCTCTGGCCTGGACATGACCAATGCATCCCTGAAATGTCTGCAGAGAGCGTGTCAACTAAACTCTGCCCTGTAAATGCTGCATCGAAACGACATCCTTAATAAATCTGTCTCCAGCTAGGGCTGTGCTCAGAATATCGATACATCATACATCGTCATGAACTGCAGCTGCCGTATCGATACTGTGTGCTTTTGAATGTAATCAACGTGACACGAGCAGCAGTGCAAGACATTCAAAATGGAGAAGAGGTTTTCAGTTAATGAATGAACAGAACATTGCAGCGCCTCACATCCATTAAATAGCAATACTCTTTGTGCTTTGTTGCTATTGATATAAAACAAAGTCTCGGATTTCAAATTACGACCATTTTATTACGAAATTCAAAAACATAAATACCGTTTTGGCGCTGTGGCGTGAGATCGCTTTGGCGCAGCTCAACTCTAGAGAAGCGGCCTTCTCTTCTGCATTTATACTTAATACCAGTTACAGCGCAAAATAAACATGAATGAACATCTGAACGTGTGTTAAAAGATAGAGTACAATTTACCGAAACCATATCATGTCACATCGAATTACTCGATCAGCGTTTCAAACGCGGAAAGGCGTCAGTAAAACAGCTTGTAAACAATGTCATGTAACGTCACATTTACCTCAGAAAAAAACATATCCAGTGTCCATAAACTCGTTAGTCAGCTAGAAAAATTTACTCTACAGAGGAGCATTTTGCTAAACATATGCACCATATTAATTATAATTTGTAATATTCTTCAATATTTAATGCATGTTTGAATTAATCTGGCAAGTTTGTATGACAGCCACCATTTAAATGTTTATATTTCAAAAAATATGTATATGATTATATGATTATGTAATTTGTAAAGTTAATATTATAACTTTATTATTATAATTTTTATTATAAAAAAACATGTAATTTAAGTGTTTGTACAAATCAGTTCATTTTTATCTTTAATATGATAGGACAACTGACTCCCATAGTTTACAGCATTAGTGAGATTTGTTTTCCCAAATTTGTTTTAGATTTTAGATTATCACAAGATTTGTTTTACATTCCAAAATTTGCCATGTATTGTACCTGATATATATCCAAAATAATCAATATTGAACCAAGCCTTTCCAAAGTTTTTTTGTGACAGTTTATTTATTTCATTTAACTCAGTTTTTTTTTAATGACAAAAACAAAATAGTTTTTCTGTTATCACTCACAACTGTTCTAACCCTGGTTATTCAATAAACAGATATTATTAGATATAAGAAATTTTATTCCAAATTGATCCATATCGTGATACGTATCGTATCGTGACTTCAGTATCGTGATGCGTATCGTATCGTGACATTGTTGGTGATACACAGCCCTATCTCCAGCACGGCGACTCCAATCTATCGAATAATCTTACGAATATCTATTTATCTAATATGACTTCTGAACTGTAATGTTGCCAGAAATATAATCATACACTGTTTGTTCGCCGACCAGAGGACAACTGGCACCCAAACTGGTTTCTACCAAGGATTTTTTTTCTCCATTCTGGCCCTGAAGATGTTTTGGTTCCTTGCCACCGTTGCCTTTGGCTTTTGGCTTGCTCAGTTGGGGACACCTAAATTTCAACTATATTACCGTTCTGTCCGCATTAACACTATATGAAAATTGAAATTAGCTGGATAGTTAGATAGTTGGATAGTTAACACTGTGAAGCTGCTTTGAAACAATTGGACTTGTTAAAAGCGCTATTTAAATAAAGGTGACTTGACTTGACCAGCTGTTGGCACTATGACTAACTAAAATTTTGCCGAAACATCAGACTTTGTCAGGATGCCACAGATACGCCGTTCGACAAAACTCAAGATCTTTGAAATGTAACATTACTAAGGCTTAAGATTAGACTTACCAAATATGATTCTGGTTCAATCTTAATGAGGAGTTGCCCACAGGTGGCACTATAACTGACTAAATATTGGCATGTAGACCGCCATCGGTGCTCGGGCCCTAATTAAATCAACAACAATAAAATTAAACATACAAATCCCATTAAATGTTCCTTCCTTTTAAAACTCTTTTTACTTCTTAAAATATGTAATATCTATATCTGTTTTCAAAACAAAATACATGACATTCTGTGCACAGTTTAAAACAGGAGGAAGATCATTGGTAAAATAATGATGATAATAATAGTCCTAAACAACTTCCTTGACGAACACCACATTGCTCTTTAAAATCTGAATAACTTCCATAATAACATACACATTGTCACATTTTAAACAGATAACTTTTAAACCATTGCACAAAGTAAGAAGTACATTTCTGACATTTCAATTTATCCAGCAATAATTTATGATCCATTACATTAAATGCTGAGCTAAAATCTAACGATACAGCTTCTACTAAGTTATTGTCATCAATTTGTGCTCATACTACTCCCTAATATTGATCTGTAATTCATATTTAGACATTATAAAATCACTATTATAACATTTACAATCACATTTTGTAAAATGCATCACTTCCTTTCTATTGAAGTATTGGTATTGACAATTGTGCCACATGATGAGTAATGTGAAACCTGAAAAAGACTTGCAGTAAACATTTTGTTTACACCATATATTTCGCATATCTGTATCTACAACAAAATGTGTGTTTGTGTGTGTGAGCATGTTTAGTCTGTATAAAATATTATTGTTTAAGCCTATTGTTTAATTATTATTGTTTAAGTATTCATTTTCCGCCATATTTTGTGGTCTCAGTAATACATTTGAAGTTGACATAGGGTTGACAAAACTCGGTATGGGTCATCACCACGATGCCTTGAGGTAGCCTGAGTAGTTTTGAAACAGCGCCTCCTAGTGGAGATTTTTTCCCCCCAAATGCTTATAACTTTGGGTGTGATTGACTTGTTTTCATAGGAGTAACTTTTTTTTGGTCTCCTGAATCCTTGCCAAGTCCAACGATACCAGACTTGCCAGGTTTGCGCAGCATGGTAACTTAGCGCTAAAAAAACGTTAGCAGATATCTTCGAAACTGCTAATCTGACCAAGACGAAACCAGCATCAGAAGTTCTGAAACATAGGTTGATAGCCAAGTGTCAATACCCAAATGTCAAAATATTGACAGTAAGGGATAGAAAAATCCAATAAAAGTCAGGTGTCAGTCATTTTTCATGTGTTTTTTCATATAAATGTCTATAACTGTCTATAACAAAATGAGATATTTTCACCAAAATCGACACACACATACAAAAAATGGTAGAATTGTGCCTCTTAGTGGCGCTATTATAGAACAAAACATGAAATTTCAATTGACTACAATGCAGAATTATGATATAAATGCTATACTTCCCAAATGAATTGGTGTATCATTACGAAACTTGGTTTGTGCCATCAGCACCATGCCTTTAAGCTACTTAGAAGGTTTCAAAACAGCACCGCCATGTGGTCCATACTTATAATGAAAAGGCCTCTTGAGGCTATATCTCTGCAATGACATATTGACACTATATTGACACCCTGCTTTGATATATTGACACCAATCTTTGCATGTGTCATTGTTCCCTTATTCTGACCACACCACATCAATTTCGTAACTGTGCCACCTATTGGTTGAAAGTGATAAATCATTAAATCATTATTATTGACTGTATTTATCATTTTACCGCTATTTTACTTAAAATCACCTTAATAGGTCTTTAATTGCTCATTGCTGCAGTTGATCTGACACTGCCAGCCATTTTGGCATGTCTTGTCTTCTTCTTTGTGCTTGGCCCCGATAATGGCTGCTTGCAGCTATATTTAATCTTGTAGTCATCATAATTAATATTAATATTAATACAATTAATATTGCAATTTGTACTTGATTATATAATACAGTGCATAAAGCTTTAAAGTGTCTGACGGATGGCCCAGTTTTGGACAAAGGCCAGAGGTTATTATTTTTTAAACTGGGATAGGAAAAAAGTATAGGCTATGCATGTCTTCATCACCAATGTCATAATGGCTTATTTTAGCTTTTGTGATGCATATATTGATCATCATAAGTTACTGTCTGTTTCAGACTGGATGTAAGAGCTGAAGTCACTAGTAGCGCTGGCAGTATGTAATCTGGACATACATGGGGCCTGTTCTCTCTCATTGAGTGCCAAGGCCCTGTTTTAATAAATATTACAAAACTGTAGTTATTATAAAACTGTGAACAAACTGTCAGTGTGTTTTTGTACATACAATAGAAGTCAATGGACACCAATATTGATTCTACTGGTTCCCAATGTTCTTCAGAATATCTTTACACAGTGAGTAAATGTTGACAGAAATAATTTTTTTTTGATGGACTATACCTTTAATCGATTAGTACTTGGAGTATTTGATTCCCAAATAGGTGTATGTGGGAAGATTTTGATGTTGTTCTGTTAAAGCCTTAAAGGGATAGCCTAGAAATCTAGACGCACCCTGGCGGCAGAACATTTATTTTGCCGCGAGTGGAGTCTAGCAACTCTCGGTAGACCTGAGAGCTGGAAAAAACAAACTCTGGTCAGGCCAATCACAGCGTGTGTAGAGTCGGTGGGCGGGCTAAACATAATGACGGTACATCACGGCTGAGGTTCTGTGTGCTACTCGTAAACACAGAAGCTGGCGAACAGCAGACTTTTGAATCGGCTTTGGCCGCGACTCTGGAAGACTTGGAGTTAAGCTTTTATTTGAGAAAAGAACAAAGAACTGCACTGAAGTCATTCTTAAGAAAAGAAGAGATGTTCAAAGTTTTGCCGTCCGGATATGGCGAAAGTCTATCAACTAACGTTAGCTCGGCTTCACCTTCTTCTTTGCACTGGTTGGTTGTGGCGGTCATGGCGCTATCCAATTGCATGCAGAGGGAATTTGAAAGACAAGCGTTTATCCCGCCCCTCGGATTGAGCCCTGTCAATGGTGAGTTTCCAGACCCAACATCTTGATGTGGGTCTGGCTTGTCAGGCTATTAAAGGGATAGTTCACCCAAAAATGAAAATTCTGTCATCATTTACTCACCCTCAAGTTGTTGTTTTAATAATTATTACAAAACTGTAGTTATTATAAAACTGTAAAAATAAAAGCAATCCAAATAAAACACAAAAAAGATGACACATCTTATTAGTTTACATGTACATCATGTCACCATTAACCAACATCAGATAACTGTGTGAAAGTGTGTTAAATTATTGAAATATTAACTTTAATATTAAAAATATTAAATATTAACTGAAATAGTATTAATCTCAGGAGGACTTCAAGTAAATATTTTAGGTCAACAGAGTTTGGCTGACAAAATATTTGGGAATCCCTGGCCTACAATGTTCAGAAATGATCAGAAATGGTATCATCGTATGTATACTTTGAGGAATATTAAACGCGATTAACACAACGTTATGGATTGTTACATTTTAGATGATTTCAGACACCATATAATACACATGATATGAAACGTTATTTTCAGTGCAACATATGGTCAAAGAACAGACATGAGATATGCTTTATTATAGCCTGTGTGTGTGTGTGTGTGTGTGTGTGTGTGTGTGTGTGTGTGTGTGTGTGTGTGTGTGTGTGTGTGTGTGTGTGTGTGTGTGTGTGTGTGTGTGTGTGTGTGTGTGTGTGTGTGTGTGTGTGTGTGTGTGTGTGTGTGTGTGTGTGTGTGTGTGTGTGTGTGTGTGTGTGTGTGTGTGTGTGTGTGTGTGTGAGAGAGAGAGAACTATGAGAACTATTTATTATATTATTAGTTCTTTATCTTAGATTCTCTAAACTGTATTTGACTGTTAACTAGGCTAAATATAGTAGAGAAAAACATGAAGTACTCTTTTGAGGGTCCACTTAAAAGGATTGGTTTTTCAAAAATAACAATTCTGATGCCCTCATCTCATTTCAAAGTTGTATGACTTTTTGAATTTTTGAAAAAAATGTCAGTGTGTTTTTGTACATACAATAGAAGTCAATGGACACCAATATTGATTCTACTGGTTCCCAATGTTCTTCAGAATATCTTCACACAGTGAGTAAATGTTGACAGAAATAAATTTTTTGGATGGACTATACCTTTAATCGATTAGTACTTGGAGTATTTGATTCCCAAATAGGTGTAGGTGGGAAGATTTTGATGTTGTTCTGTTTAAGCCTTAAAGGCATAGTTCACCCAAAAATGAAAATTCTGTCATCATTTACTCACCCTCAAGTTGTTCCAAACCTGTACAAAGCAGATAGAGCAACCATTGACTACCATAGTATTTTTCCCCCTACTATGGTAGTCAATGGTTGCTCTATCTGCTTGGTTACAAACAGACTTCAAAATATCTTCTTTTGTGTTCAGCAGAACAAAGAAACTCATACAGGTTTGGAACAACTTGAGGGTGAGTAAATAATGGCAGAATTTTCATTTTTGGGTGAACCATCCCTTTAAAATATGTGACAGATACAAGTAAATGTGCATTTACTATTCAAATGAATTTTAAAACCTCACAAATTAAATAAAAAGAGTAAAAAACTGTAGGCTATTAGACTGGATGAGCATAGGTTATTCAATCATTGTTTGCTCTGTGTCCTTACCTACTTATCTGAATGCCTTTAATCAATCATGCAAAACAATGATTTATCATATTACACAAACTATTCGTTGTTTTGAAAATGTGAACTGTTGCAGTTAATGCTTAACATTGTCTATTCGAAATAACCCATGAAACTAGTTGCGATTTGAGGAGCGTGCACTAATATTTTCAGTTCTGTTCGTTTGCGTGTCTCAAGGTCACGCCCACAACAAGGGAATATCATGAATATTTATGTTTACTCATGGGCGTCGGAAGCAAAAAAAATGTGGGTGGGTCCTCTCTCAGAATTTTTTTTCTGGAGTAGATGCCATTTACATCAAGTACAAATATACCGCCTTGTTTGCTAAAGGTCCGGTCGGGAAAGACAAAATTACGTAAATCACCATATCATTAAGAGTGGCAATAGTGTAGGGGTAAGACGAATAGCATCAAGTTTTCGAATCCGCCTTTTGCCGAACTCACTCTACTCCCTTTTCCCATCACATATCAAATCGGAAAGGCATTCATTTTCAATAAATGAATTGAAACCACCCACATACAATGGTTCCGACACCCATGTGTTTACTCCACCCACTGGAACAGTTTTTCACAGGAACTGAATATTACACAACTCCGGTTTGTCATTTGTGCACGAAACTTCACGCCAATAAATCATCAGATATATTACTGATTTGTTATTATATATTATATTATTAGATATATTACCCAAGCGCCCTCTTTACATTCATCTTAATGCCTGTTAGTTGTCCGTGGATTGGTCTATATTTTGGCGTTGAAAATGGAAACGCCTTTAGACATGGAAAATCGATTTTTACAATCGATTCAATTAACACTTATGTCTCGAAAATCGAACAGGATTTTTTCACAAAAGTGACAGCCATACTTACAATCAATGCAGCGAATTGCGTGTTCAAGTTAAGCTGGGCATAAACTGTGTGATTTTTCGTCCGATTTCGAGCCGAATTCTGACTCGTGCAACAGCTTTGTTGTGCGTTGTTTGTCTTGAGGTATTCATGCAGTGTACAGGGGGAAACGAGAGGCGAGAAACCTCTCCCGATCGGCAATCGGATGGTCAGGTGAATTTCTGGCATGTCAGAAATTCTGATCGGCCCTCATGAGGGTATCGCACAGCTGAAGCAGAGCTACGAACTGATTGCCTGCGCCTGAGTGAAAGCAGAAGTTGAACCATTTCATCTTTAATGCAGCAAGAAAGAAGGGGATCTTTAAGTTCTGTAGGCAGCTATCAAATAGCAGCAATTTAGAAAACTGTTGCATGCCTCCAGTTCGTGTTGTAAAATGGATAATCCAAGTCTTCCAAACCACCGTGTAGTCAGCTCCTCTTTTAATAATTTAGGTAGCCTACTTGATCATTAATTTACTTTTCACTTTATTTACTCATTTATTTAATATTTACTTAATTTTTTTTATCACGGGAAATGTGAACCGTTGTCCATCATTCGACAATTGGTGATAAAGAAAAATGTCACGTTGCAATATGCTATTGAAATGTATTTTTTCGTTTTAAATCATGAAGGCGAGTGAATATCACGCAATGTGCAATGTTGATGAAGTCTCAAAACCAGTCAATTATTCACTACAGATTACAGAAAGTGAAAGTAAAATCTGACAAGCTTTCGGTGCATATTCTCAGAGAAGACAAGAGATAAACTAGGCTTCTGCTGATAACTGATAACATCTTTAATTTATTAGGGGTTCAAGCACGAAGTGCTGAAACCCTATTGTATTTGTGCTGATTTTTATTATTATTATTCAGACCTAAAACGCATCGTGCAGACCAAACTGTAAGGGCTAGAGACTTGAAACTTGGCCAATAGGTAGTACAAAAATCGAGGAGAGGTTATCAAATTATGAGCCAGATTGGCCTATAGGTGGCGCTATAGCAATCAATTGCACGAAACTGCTCATAACTCCTAAACCATATATGTCGTAGACTCAAGTGTCTTATATCGTTAGAAAGCTGAATACCTGCCGTAAAAAAAGTATATCTCCGATTTCATTTGCGGTATGCAAATTTTTCCGCCATTTTGAATTTTGTCGAAAACCTACTTTTGCGAACTAGTCCTAGTTTTTTTGTCCGATCAGAACCAAACCAGTGCCAAAATTTTCTCTGGAGTCTGAATATCAATAATCATTGAAAAAAAGTCATCATTTGGATTCACGGTCGTTAAGGGGCGTAAA
This sequence comes from Gobio gobio, assembly GCF_949357685.1. NCBI lineage: Eukaryota > Metazoa > Chordata > Actinopteri > Cypriniformes > Gobionidae > Gobio > Gobio gobio. The sequence goes on along the minus strand of NC_137115.1, from coordinate 23,587,581 downwards.
AATGGTCGTTCAGGGCGGAGCCTATTTTACTAAAAAGGCTATAACTCAAGATTAAAATGATATCTTCACCAAACTTGGTACACATGTGTATGGGCTCAGTCTTTGGTCACGATAAAAAAATGCGATGATTGAACACTTGGTGGCGCTATAATATGAAAAAAAAACATGAAAAGGGCTATAACCACCCGACCGCTAGTCCGATTGACTTGAAAATTGGTATGCAGTGTCTTGGTCCAAGGTACCATATATGTCTAAGAGGAAATTGGTGTATCTCAAAAAACATGGCCGCCACAGCCAATGAAATTTGAGCACCTATTAGACAAGGTTAACGGAGGCCGATCGGAACAAAACTCAATGGGCACGTTTGACTCATGACCCTAGAGGTCTGTAAGAATTTTGAAAGAAATTGGCCACTAGTTGGCGCTAACGAGTTTTATGGCTCTGTAATCACATGGTGTTGCACACATCCAAAAATATGCATATCATTTGATAGATCTCCTTATACTGAACAACTTTGCCTCTAGAAGCATTGCTGTCAATCAAATCGTTCATTAAATATTCGCAATTATGTTAAAAACCTACTTTTGCGAACTAGTCCCTGGTTTTTTGCCCGATCGGAACCACACCAGGCTAGGACAATTCTCTGGACTCTCTAGATCAATAATTATTGAAAAAAAGTTCAACTTTTGCATTTGGATGGCTATAATAGGGTCATTTAGAAAAGAGGCGTAGCAAAATACACTCAAAAGCCTATAAATCCTAAGGGCAAACTCAAAACTTCACGAAAATTGTTGTGCATATGTGACATAACATGCTGAAGAACCATGCAAAGATTCATGGAGATCGGACCATAGGTGGGGCTATAACTGTTAAAAAACTTTGAAAACCATGTATTCCCTATGGTGAATTGCCTGTATTGGCTGTAAATGGTATTTTCCATCTCTGTAATCAGGTGGGGTTAAAAACATAATATGCATAAATAATGATAGATCTTCTTATACTGAACAACTTTGCCTCAAGAACTAATACTGTCAATCAAATTGTTTAAATATTCACAATTATGTTAAAAACCTATTTTTGCAAACTAGTCCTAGGTTTTTTGCCCGATCGGAACCAAACCACTGCAGTATGATTCTCTGGACTCTCCTGATCAATAGTTATCAAAAACATGTTGAACTTTACATGTTGGGTAGCTATAACAGGGTCATTTAGAGAATAGGTGAGGCAAAACATGCTCAAAAGCCTATTAATCCTGAACGAAAACTCAAAACTTCACAAAAATAGGTGGGCACGTGCAGCATGTGACTCTAAAGAAGCATGCAAAATTGGATCATGGAGATCAGGCGTTATATGCCTCTATAACAGTAAAAAAGGTGAGAAATGTGCCAATGCCTATATCACGCATTGCCTAAAATTGCCACCAGATGGCAGCAGAAGACCACTCATTGGTTCATTCTGTCCACTAAGCATATATATAAACTAAAAAAAAAAAAAACATTATAATAGCATTGCAAATGACATTTTGTCAATGTTTATCAATTAATTTGTTCATTTGATTAATGTTTTTACAATAATATTATATTACAATTAAAATAACACCTGAAAATATGTTTTTAGGGGAAAACATGGAATAAGCAATTTGTTACCTATCATTTATTTCAAATATCTATATCTCCAACTAAATGTGCATGTGAGTTAGCACATTTGAAGGCATTAACTTGCAAAATGTGCCCATTAAATGAAAAACAGACATTTAAAATTTAAAGGTGGGCTAGGTAAGAATGATCTAAAACACTTTTGTCCAAATTTGTTTAAACTTTCTTTATATGTCAATACATAATTAAAATTTAAGTACTCTGAAAAAGAGAGTATAAAAATCGAGTGACTCTAGACTTTTTAATCTGCAATAAACACCGCTCATTATTTTCGTTCGGGCCGAAACAAGTGATTGGCTTGGGCGACTGTCACTCTCTCTCGCTACCATGGCTACCGCCACTTTTGCTACAGGATCTGCCCACATGCGCACGCCCCAGTGTTGCCAAGTCGGGCTACTTCAAACACTGTTGCCGTGGGCTGTTTTTCATGTCCGCGGGTTGAAGCGACCCCAATTATGTGATATTTTGCCCCGGGATTTGCGAATTTTAGCAGGCAGCCCTACCAAAAAGACATATTTTACCCCCCAAACGCGATTTTTACCAGAGAAAAACGATTGGGCTTGTTTTGGGCTAGTTTTGAGTAGCAATTGGGCGGATTTTGTTGTGAAAACCTGGCAACCCTGGCGCACCCGTTTGATTTGAGTTCAAGAGGCTGTATTTCTGCTGAACAGGTAATCTTTCATTTTGATTATACATTTTTTTGGTTTATGTTTTCATGAAGCATGTCTCACTAGCACACGTAGCTGCCTAATATAGCTAACATAACATTACTTAGCATAAAGTTATAATGTTATACACTTAGCGAACCATTAGTAGAGATGATAAATACTCAATATGCTTAGCTCAAGTTGATCGCTGTCGTGTTGAATTTCGCAAAATGTAACTTTAGATAACAAAATGCATGTGTAAAAGCTAGTACACTGCATCCAGGAACTTTTTTTAGAACTAAGTTAGCTTTAGCTACTACCCTCTGTCTAAACTCTTTTACCATGTTCACCGGGAACTTTACCTACACGTTTATTTCGGCCCTTGGTTTGTTTTTATATACTCTACCAATGTTTATGTTGATGTTTTTATCTTGTATCTGTGTGTGTCGTAGACACTGTGTTGTGTGTGTATTTTAAACTTTACCAGTATATTCTAGCTTGATAGTGAATACTAAAAGACATCTTATTTGTTTATATCCATAATGATAAAGTTAGATTTTTTATTACATGTGATTCTGACATGATGTCACTACATGCACTTCTTGTCTGCTCGCCTCAGGTAAATACTGCGTCTTTCAGCTGAGCTGATCGTGGTCGGCGTTGCGCGTTCATGTGTTTTGGGGGCGTGGCTTTGGAAAGAGCCCAGAAGGGAGAAGGTGGAGTGAATGGAAATAATGAGCTGTCTTTAAAACAGTCGTGAGAGGTCTACAGACACTCAATTTTTATACTTTCTTTTTCTGAGTACTTACATTTTAATTATGTATTGATATATAAAGAAAGTTTAAACAAATTTGGAAAAAAAGTTTTTTAACCAAATCCTACCTACCCTACCTTTAAATGAGCCAATGAGTGGTTCTCTGCTGCCACCTGCTGGGCTTAAATAGTCAATTTGTCATACTATTTACATATCATGTTCTATAATTCCTATTTAGACATTATAAAGTCACTATAACAGTATTTACAATCACATTTTGTCAAAATAATTTATTTCAAATATATCTGCAACAAAATTAAAGTTTAAATGAGTTCAAATGGAAAATGTGCCTATTACATATTACTTAAAATTACAAAACCTTACCGTGTTGTGGAGTTGAGTAATGCCGCTGGAGCGATTGTTAATAAGAAGAGCGGAACGCGCCTCACGAGCAGCGGGACTGTTATTATGGCATAGTCGTCGGCGGGACTTTTATTATGCCACAGTCGCCGGCTCCACTTACGCTTTTCCGGTCATGAGTATGAGATAACGCAGCTCTGTTTATCATATTAGATACATCTGAATGTGTTGAAAATTATGTTATGACGTTACTCTGTGCATTCGCTTGGCGACTGCTATGACACTTGTTGCACACTGCAGTGAGAGTAAAGCATTTCTGCAAAATAAAACAGGAAACCAAGGGTAATGCAGATATGACGCAATTTGCTATGACACTTGTTGCACACTGCAGTGTATGTTGCACACTGCAAATGTATCTGACTCAAATGAGCACATACGTACGTTTTATGTGCATTTTTAGAATTTAATGTGCATAAAAATTGTTGGATGGAAACATAGCTAATGAGAAGAAGCAGCCACATTGCGCACAGCATACTCGGATAGCATACCGGAAGTCATTAGAAGAATGTGTGAAGGAAAAAAAAAATTATAAAAAAATTGCCTTCCCTATTTTTAAAGGTCCCGTGACGTGGATCTTTTAAAATTATTTTGTAATGTTTCCTGAGGTGTACTTATATTGTTAGTATGATTTTTACATCATAAAATGTCATAATTTAGAAATAAAAGGCATTTTTCTATCCTGATTTTAGCCCTCTGGCTTGAAAGCTGTTTGAAGGGGTGTGTCTGCTGTGAGACTTCAGTGTAAATGCCCGCTGTTGTGATTTGCTGACATCTTTGCATTTGAAATGCATATTACATGTGGAACCCCTCTCGAATACTTTTACTACATTTTTTACTATTAGAGCTGTCAAAATTAATGAAGTGTGAAAGTTTTGATTATAGCATTATTTTTAGATCTTTTCCCATCACATGAAAGGCTGCAGTCAGGGCCGGACTGGGACACAATTTCAGGCCGGGAAATCCTACACCCATCCAGGCCATCCTATGCACAAAAAAGTATCCCCCCTATTTTTCCCCTAAATAATTAAAGGCTTTCTCTTGAACGGTACCCTCCCTTCCCTTTTCTTTTTCTTAATTTTCCTAATATCTTTCTGTCTCTCCCTTCCACCAGGATCATCAGCCTCATACACTAAGTAAAGAGGAGTACTAGTGTTATTGGAAATTTAAACTAAAACATTACCATATATATATGTGTGTGTGTGTGTGTGTGTGTGTGTGTGTGTGTGTGTGTGTGTGTGTGTGTGTGTGTGTGTGTGTGTGTGTGTGTGTGTGTGTGTGTGTGTGTGTGTGTGTGTGTGTGTGTGTGTGTGTGTGTGTGTGTATATACACTCACCTAAAGGATTATTAGGAACACCTGTTCAATTTCTCATTAATGCAATTATCTAATCAACCAATCACATGGCAGTTGCTTCAATGCATTTAGGGGTGTGGTCCTGGTCAAGACAATCTCCTGAACTCCAAACTGAATGTCAGAATGGGAAAGAAAGGTGATTTATGCAATTTTGAGAGTGGCATGGTTGTTGGTGCCAGACGGGCCAGTCTGAGTATTTCACAATCTGCTCAGTTACTGGGATTTTCACGCACAACCATTTCTAGGCTTTACAAAGAATGGTTTGAAAAGGGAAAAACATCCAGTATGCGGCAGTCCTGAGGGCGAAAATGCCTTGTTGATGCTAGAGGTCAGAGGAGAATGGGCAGACTGATTCAAGCTGATAGAAGAGCAACTTTGACTGAAATAACCACTCATTACAACCGAGGTATGCAGCAAAGCATTTATGAAGCCACAACACGCACAACCTTGAGGCGGATGGGCTACAACAGCAGAAGACCCCACCGGGTACCACTAATCTCCACTGCAAATAGGAAAAAGAGGCTACAATTTGCACAAGCTCACCAAAATTGGACAGTTGAAGACTGAAAAAATGTTGCCTGGTCTGATGAGTCTCGATTTCTGTTGAGACATTCAGATGGTAGAGTCAGAATTTGGCGTAAACAGAATGAGAACATGGATCCATCATGCCTTGTTACCACTGTGCAGGCTGGTGGTGGTGGTGTAATGGTGTGGGGGATGTTTTCTTGGCACACTTTAGGCCCCTTAGTGCCAATTGGGCATTGTTTAAATGCCACGGCCTAACTGAGCATTGTTTCTGACCATGTCCATCCCTTTATGACCACCATGTACCCATCCTCTGATGGCTACTTCCCGCAGGATAATGCACCATGTCACAAAGCTCGAATCATTTCAAATTGGTTTCTTGAACATGACAATGAGTTCACTGTACTAAAATGCCACCAGATCTCAACCCAATAGAGCATCTTTGGGATGTGGTGGAACGGGAGCTTCGTGCCCTGGATGTGCATCCCACAAATCTCCATCAACTGCAAGATGCTATCCTATCAATATTGGCCAACATTTCTAAAGAATGCTTTCAGCACCTTGTTGAATCAATGCCACGTAGAATTAACACAAGAAGTCCCAGGGAGCAGCCATTTGGCTTTTCTACCTATAAAACCCGCAGGACAGCCGATGGGCTGGAAGGCTTTAGGCTAATATCCTTAATCAGCTGTGAACAGTTGCTTTTGTTATGTAAACAAGGTGGGGCCATGCTGAGCCACTTCAAGGAAACTTGTGTTTCACTTTGCCATCTTAGGGAGAAATCAACACACATGTTTTTTTTTCCTTTGTTGCTGAGATTTATTGATAAAAACAGTACAAAATAAAAAAAAAAAGAAACCAACCATTTGTACACATATTTACAAATAATATTAAAAAGTGAGTACATTCCAGCAATCACTCACAATCCTGGCACTGCCATGGTATCTCCCGTCTGCATTTACCACATGTGTATCTTTTTTTTTTATTTTTTATTTTTTTATTGTAAACAAGAATGAAGTTACAAACAAACTACAACAATACAATAGACACGAGTACTAGACATAATATTAGAATATTATCTTGACATGACATAACATTAACAACAGGTATAGAGGCTGAGTGTTATTTCATACAGGTTGACTATAGATATGAAATGACAGAAATTAAATGACGAGAATAAAATAAGTGACAGGAGTGAAGAAACAGAAGGGGGGCGGGATTGTGGGGGGTTGGGAGTTGAGTACGGATGGTGGATCTGGGAATGTAGAAGTCGTGGCCTTGCGGGGTTGGGGGGGGGGGGGGGGTTTAATGAGTATGTGGGAATGTCTGTGTGTAAGTGTGTGTGTGTGTGTGGGTGTATATAAGGAGTAATGCTGGCTTATTGTTGGGCCGGGGTGATGGAAGCTGGATCACATAGGATGGTTACAGAGGAGAAAAAAAAAAAAAAAAACCTAGTTATTTTCATTACATAGGATAAAAATAAGTGGAATAAAAAAATAAAAAAAATTAATAAAAATAATTGATTGACTGACTGATTAAGCAGACTGCCTGGGCACCCATACATAGCCACAGTGCCCCCGGCCCCCGCACAAGGTATACCATGGTGAGGCGGCAGAGGGAAGGCCCTGCGCGCCATCCGGCCCCCAGGCCCCCAGCACACAACGACCTACCACACCCGACCCCAGAGCCAATACTCAACCCACCACTCTCGTCCTATGTATGAGTGTGAATGGCTAAATTGTGGGCTTTCTCTAATGTAATGCATTAAAAGAAGTGGATATGCAGGGTGAATATCTACCCAGATTCCCCCCTGCACAACGCACCCCCCCTATGTATTAGTGGATATGTGCTTTCTCTGGAATTTATGCATTAAAAGAAGTGAGGCGTGCAGTGAAACACCTGCTAAGGCATCTACATGCACACCTCACATACCCTAGTCTGTTTTGTTGTTCTTGTTATTGGTGGAAGATGTGTGCAGCCTAATGTGTAGAGCATTTAAAAGAGAGTAAGGCGTGTTGAGTGCTACCAGGGCGAGGTGTGTGCATGTCCGAGTGAGGAGGGCGCTCCATGGGGGCCCAGAACCCACAGATACCCCACCGGATCGACCAACACCAAACCAACATGGCAACCCGACAGGACCGGGCCGTACCACATGTGTATCTGTAGCAGTGAACACATCGCACAGTGGCATGATTGTTCTTGCATTGGTGTTTGGTGTTCCGGCTAAGAAGTTTATGCGCAAGTGACAGCGATGTGAAGAAATTGTCCGTGGTAACATTTCTGCCCTTGTCTAGGAATGGTTCCATCAGCCTCATCACTACATTTTCAGACAGTCTCTCTCCACTGGGACAACTAGGGTCCTTGCCAAGATATGGGAGGACATTACAAATGTACTTGGATTTTAGGTCGCAAGCCACCCAAAACTTGATCCCAAACTTGTCAGGTTTAGTTGCAATATACTGCAGGAAACAGCAGCGAGTCTTTGATGGGAAAAGCTGTTCATCAACGGTGATATTTAGACCAGGGTTGTAGGACGTGATGCAATTGGTGACAAATGATCCCCACACACTGGAAATTGCAGCAAACTTATCAGTCTTTGCTCGATCACTCCGGGTGGACCTGTCATCAAAGCGTAGGTGTCGCATGATGTCTTGGAAGCGGTTTCGCGGCATTGTTCCAATGATATGTGGGTTTCCCAGGTTTGCTGACCAGCAGTCACGTAGTGATGGAACCTTGGTAAGCCCCCGGAAGATGACAATTGCAATAAATACCATTAGTTCAGGGAGGGCCATGAACCAATGAACATGCTGCCTTTCCTGTGCATGTTGAATAGTCCATTCTTGAGTGCTATGTAGCATGTCAAGAGTGATGAAACACAGGAAGCTCTGAAGGCGACTCGAGATACTTTTCCTGGCCTTAGCCGTTGGCTCTCCATCTGCAGCGTACGCTTTGATTGGGGTGAAAGGGAGACGCGTCCCCACCTGTTCTTCACGCCACACTGTGCCATCTTTCGCTGTCTCTGTCAGGTTAGTCCCCAAACGGGCTCTCTTTTTTTGGTTGAGGAGCAGTCTCCTCATCTGCAGTGTGAACAAATTCAAATTGTGAGCAATGGAAAAGTCAAATGATATCACAAATGCATGCATAGATACTAATAATAATTCCAGTATCTCCTTCTCTGTATCGGAATAATGTCTGAAATATCTTCCTAAATAAAAAGATACAACTAAAGCAAAGAAACAACTAATAATGTTTTGCACTTCAGATGGCAGTGAATGTCTGCTAAGTAGTACAAACAAAAAAGTGGACTAAGAGAAAAACACAAAAAAAGCAGAGTGGAGTGACATAAATATTTACTTTTTTGTATTGTCTGGTTTGAAATGAAATAGGAAATAATATGAAATGAAACTTAACCTGAAGACAGATCAGACAGCTCTGAGTCCGAATCCGGCTGAAGTTCTATGTCTCCTCCATCTGAGTCACAAGGGTTTCCTTCACTCAGGATAATTTCCAAGGCCTGCCGAGTGGTCAAAAGACTAGCCAGTTAGCTTCCACTTGGCTAAAGGAGGGGTAAAAATCTCTGGGACTTCTAGTGTTAAGGCAGTTCTGAAGGCGAAAGGGGGTCAAACACAGTATTAGTATGGTGTTCCTAATAATCCTTTAGGTGAGTGTATATATATTTATGTGTGTGTGTGTGTGTGTGTGTGTATATATAGTGTGTGTGTGTATTTTTCTCTCTGTGTACCTTTGTACCTGTGTGTTTACCTGTCTCTTCTTCACCTGTCACTTTTTCTGGCCTCATGTTACAAACAGAACTGTCTCCACCTTGGTGAAAATCATCCACCTTCTTGTAGTTTGTTTGCCCAGAATCTACATCTATTTTATAAAAAAATATTTTAAAAGTATTATATTTATGACAAAATGTTGTTTTTATCTTAAAATTACTTAAATATCCAAAATTTAGCAACACATATTGTATGATATATTTCATACAATATGTAAAAACAAAAAAAATTCTTTCTTTTTTTCTTATTTTGCTTCTACTCCCTGCCTGGCTGAATCTGCAACATTGCTAGTGCTAGGTTGACTATCTCCACCTTCATTTGATTAAAAAAAAAGGAAAAAATTTTTTTTAAACCTTACAAATGGGCAGACATAATTTTCTAAATTGTCTAAATGTCAAAATCTATTAAATAATAAACTACATTATGACAGTATCTCATTGGCAACAAACAATAGATATAACCTCAGGTCTAACAATAGCATACTTTTCAATGTGCCTACTGTTCACTCCGAATTTGGTAAAACAGCCTATCGTTACAATGCTCCGTCAACCTGGAACGCACTACAGAAAGAACTGAAACTAAACATGTTTATCCCCATTTCTGATTTCAAGTCATATCTGGCAGACACTTTACATCATACATGTGAATGTGTCTAGACTTTTTGTTGTTTACAGCCTGCATATTCTCACTTGTTAATTGTATTTATGTTTTTTATGTTGTGTCCATCTCTGTTTTTATGTCTTTTTAAGCTATGTGCTGCCTTTTCTTGGCCAGGGCTCACTTGAAAAAGAGACTACTGTCTCAATGTGACTACCCTGGTAAAACAAAGGATAAATAAAATTTAAAAAATATATATATATACTTAGAAAAATCCTAATAAAATGTTATTGCATTATTTTTTGTTGATGTCTGCACTATCGCTCCTGTCTCCAAATGTGAATATTTGTCTGCTAAATTACTAATGTAACTTAACACTAAATAATATTAATCTCCTTTAGCATACAATATTTTGAGTGACGATAGTAATAGGGGCACTACCGCTAACATTTGCTAGCAGTTCAATACTAATTTAACGAAGAAAAAAGTTCAGTATTTACAGATGAAACTGACCTGGATTTGAAGCCCTGAACAGGTCAGTAATTTTGCTGCTTCTTCTTGGAGTGCTTTCTTTTTCTTTGCCCTTTCCCTCTCTGCTCCACCTGGCCGCTTTCTCTCCATCATCAGGTGCTGCACGCATTTCTGTTTAACCGGCTTCTGTTGGCTGAGGCGTAAAGTCGAATCGTAGCTTTGCCAGTCAGGTCAGATTCATGTTTTTTTTATTATTATTAATAATTATAATTTTATTGAATGCCGAATACGAGAATTATAACTTTGGTAAAGGCAATATAAAATAATAATTATTTATTTATAAATTAAAAAAAAGCGCTGGCTAGCAGCAGGCCAAATTAGTCACCAGGCCACTGGGAATTCTCCCGGTGCTCCTGATATCCAGTCCGGGCCTGGCTGCAGTGATGAGCTTTGAGTAAACAGACGGTCTGTTTATCACGTGAATGCAGTGATCTCGTCATCGCAACGCTATATTTCTCACAAAATGCTTTCACCACAACTAACAGCAAACACAATATCGATATGAATACAGTAAGAGCTTCGTTGTGCAACATAACAGCGTCATTCATTATAACGGCAGTTTGGGCAGTGTGCAGATATTCTCGCGACGTGTGATTGACAGCTTCAGCCATTATAAAGAGAGTGTTCTTTGATCGCTCTCTGTAGTCTAATCACAATTTAAATAACAGATTTGTTTCATGCTACTAAGAGAAACAATGTGAAGTTGATCTTTTAGTCACTGGCTTGATTCACTGATGCATAAACGGTATTAAACGATTTAGAAAGAAAGTCTGTGTGAACTTGAATAATTTGCTACACATCAGAAATCACTGATCACAGATCAGGCATTAATGAACACTGTTACTTACTGTTTGTGGCGGTGCTGTCGAATCCATATCGGAAAAGTATGTTTGTAAAGCCTGTGCTGACATTGCGACTGAATTAAATGTAAAAAATAAACGGAATCCATTTTCTCCAAATTCTCTGGCCGGGTAAAGCAGAGAAAGGGGAGGTAACCTTTCCCTGTATATGACGACATATAGGGAAGATTCTAGATTGTCCCATCTGAGCTTTCATTTTCTCAAAGGCAGAGCAGGATACCCAGTGCTTGGTTTACACCTATCTCCATTTCTAGCCACTGGGGGACCATAGACATAGCCTGGTCTTACCAGACTCTCGTACATTTCATTTGTACATAGAGTCTGGCCACTCTCCATTGACAAGCGTTTACTTCCTTGAAGGCGGGAACTCTGTTGAAGTTTAAAACTATTGGATCTGCTAAGAGTCACTCTGGATCTGCATAACCAATCGCTAACGTTTGGTCGTGACGTATGTCACGCGCCGTTCGCCTTTGATTCTCACATTAACTGTGCATACCACCTCAGTGTCAGTGATAAAACCTTGTTCATTCAGATTGTGATTTATTCACAGTGGAGAGGAGAGTTTTGTGATCGGAACGCGCTGCTCTCGTGGTGCATATCTCGTGCAATCATAACATGATTGTATATGCTGTAAATAAAATGTCATATGCTTGGTATGATAAGAATAAATGCTGCCGTAAATAACGGCCCAATTCAAATGTTTACGTGCTTTTCTCCTTTTATTTTTTGAGCGGTGATTAAATATTTTGCTCTTGTAAACACTTGCCAGCATTTAAAGTAATACAAGTCTAGAAATGCAAATTACAGCTCACGCAACCACACGATGCTCTGCAGGGGTCTAAAAAGGATATAAACAGTGAATTTTGAAGTGATATATTCTTGAAAACTCAGAGATGTGGATTCGGAGAGCAATTACATTACCACACGACCTTGGTGTTTGTCAAAAGCAGTAGGTAATTCAGCCTGGGTTTTTCTCGCGGGTGGTGGTGGGAGACGGACGGCTTCAGCCAACTCCTTCACCACTAATGGAGCAAGCTGAAAAACACTTTTCCCGTACCACAACATCATGGCCACCAACAAAACTCAGCAGTGATTGTTCTTGATCTGTGTAACGGGAGTTCGTTTGTTCAGGGAAGAAGGAGGCGGGAACCGGCGAACGTTTAACAACTTTTAATCAAATAGTAAACACAAAATGAAAGTAAAAGCGGCAGCCCCTCACGGACGACTGCCGCGCACATACATAACAAAACGTAAACAAAACACAACTTCAAATCCAGGCCAGGTCCTCTCTCATCCTTCACCGGTGTCGCTCGTCCTTATGCTTCCGTGCTCCCTCATGAGAGGACTCGAGACCGGTGTGTCTCATCCTCAATCACGCACACCTATCTTGCTCGCTCGTCCCATGTCTCGCTCGCTCGTCCACCTCGCTTTAACTTCTGGACATTCGTCAGCGGTGCCACACACTCGCATCTTTCACCGCCGCAATTACTGAACTACAACTCAAACTAGCGCACGACATCAACGTTCGCTCTCAGCCACTCCCTCTGTTCGCTGATTGGACCGGTAAAAAAGCCTGTATATGGTCCCCAAGTGGCTAGAAATTTTGATAGGTGTAAACCGAGTTCTGGCTGTACTGCTCTGCCTTTGAGAAAATGAAAGCTCAAATGAGTCGATCTGGAATCTTCCCTGTATGCCGTCATACGGGGAACGGTTACCTCCCTTTCCTCTGCTTTGCCCGCCCAGAGAATTTTGAGAAAATGGATTCAGTTTATCAATCACGATGTCAGCACAGGCTTAACAAACAGACTTTTACCATATGGATTCTACAAAACCGCCACAAACAGTGTGTAACAGTGTTCATTAATGCCTGATCTGTGATCAGTGATTTCTGATGTGTAGCAAATCATTCAAGTTCACACAGACTTTCTTTCTAAATCGTTTAATACTGTTTATGTATCCGTGAATCAAGCCAGTGACTAAACGATCAACTTCACATAGTTTCTCTTAGTAGCATGAAACAAATCTGTAATTTCAATTTTGATTGGATGCTAGATTAGCAATCAAAGAACACTCTCTTTTTATAATGTTCGGATCTGTCAATCACACGTCGCGAGTGTATCTGCACACTTGACCAAACTGCCGTTATAACGAATGACGCTGTTATGCACAACGAGGCTCTTAGTGTATTCATATCGATGTCGTGTTTGCTGTTAGTTGTGGTCAAAGCATTTTGTGAGAGAAAACGCACTGCAATGATATGATCACTGCCTTCACGCGATCAACAGACTGTCAGTCTACTCAATGCTGATCACTGCAGCCTTTCATGTGATAGGAAAAGATCTAAAAATAAAGCTATAATCAACACTTTCACGATTCGTTCATCTCAACAGCTGTAATGGTAAAAAAAGGGGTTCCACATGTTACAAAGTTCGTAGAATAAGGAGGATGATGACAGGGTCGGCGTGACTGGGACTTGTGTTTATTCCGAATTTACTCTGATACAAACAAAATAAACTCGTGCTCACAGCGCTCTCAACAACTCAGTACAATATAACTTTTCTCAGCAATCTTCCTCCAGCTCTCGTCATTCTGGTCTACAAGTGCCCAGTCCGTCTCTCTCTGGCAGCGCTTGCAGACCTCGCTAAACCATGCCCCCTCCGCCACTCTAATACTCATTTCAAATGCAAAGATGTCAGCCAATCACAGCAGTGGCCGTTTTCACTGAAGTCTCACATCAGACACGCCCCTTGAAACAGAGCATTCTAGCCAGAGGGCTAATATCAGAATAGAAAAATGCCTTTTATTTCTACATAATGTCAGATATGACATTTTATGATGTAAAAATCATACTAACAATATAAGTACACCTCAGGAAACATTATAAAATAATTTTAAAAAATCCACGCCATGGGACCTTTAAGCATTATTAATAGAAACTACTTGTATTATTAAGAATAAGTTATATTATGTTAAGACAGTAGATCAGAACTATGCACATTATTGTTGTTGCATGACTGTATATTACTTTTCATTGTTAAAATTGAGATTTATGTATCATAATAAACAACATGCTACGATAAATTATTGCTGAAGTTGATTTTTATTGATTTGCAGAGTCATACATTTATTTTACTAATCAGATGGACAATTAAACATTTACCTGAACCTTAGCTACAAGTTTATTAAAAATTCACATCTTAATTTCACTGTTAGATGGACAATTATTTACTTGAACTTTAGTTTCAAGTTTATAAAAAAACTTGTATAACTTATACATATACTATATATACGGTATATCAGAATCAGAAAGAGCTTTATGCTCTTTATGTTCTAGTGGCCAGTGATCGGAGTCGCCGTCCTGATGGTAACAGTTCAAACAGGAGGTGACCAGGGTGAGTGGAGTCTGTGATGATTTTCCCTGCTCTCTTCCTCACTCTGGAAGAGTACAGGTCCTGGAGGGTTGGCAGGGAGGCACCAATAATCCTTTCTGCAGTCCGGATTGTGCGTTGTAGTCTCCTGATGTCAGATTTGGTAGCTGAACCAAACCAGACAGTGATGGAAGTGCATAAAACAGACTCAATGGCAGCCGAGTAGAACTGAATCAGCAGCTCCTGTGGGAGGTTGAACTTCCTCAGCTGACGAAGGAAGTACAGTCTCTGCTGGACCTTTTTCACAATGGAGTCAATGTGATTGTCCCACTTCAGGTCCTGAGAGATGGTAGTGCCCAGGTCATTGGTGTACAGGGAGAAGAGCAGTGGGGAGAGAACACACCCCTGGGGGGCACCAGTGCTGGTAGTGAGAGTCCTGGATGGACAGTTTCCCCAGTCTCACAAGCTGTTGTCGGTCTGTCAGGAAGCTGGAGATCCACTGACAGATTGAGGATGGCATGGAGAGCTGGGTCAGTTTAGCTAAGAGAAAATCAGGCATGATGGTATTGAAGGCCGAACTGAAGTCCACAAATAAGATCCTTGCATAAGTCCCAGGTCTGTCGAGATGTTGCAGGATATAATGCAGTCCCATGTTGACTGCATCATCCACAGACCTGTTTGCTCTGTAGGCAAATTGAAGAGGATCCAGCAATGGTCCAGTGATGTCCTTCAGGTGGGCAAGAAACAGTCTTTCAAACGACTTCATGACCACAGACGTGAGAGCGACAGGTCTGTAGTCATTAAGGCCCTGTCCACACGAACACAAGTATTTTCAAAACCGCAGCTTTTTCTACGCGGTTTGGCTGTTCGTCCACACGCAAACGCAGTTTCCGGTTACTGAAACCGGACTTTTTTGAAAACTCTGGGTGAAGGTTTTTAGAAACTCCGGTTACAGCGTTGTCGTGTAGATGGTGAAACCGGAGATTTCGGCTTGTTAAGTCAAAATGTGCGCCGTTCTCTCCTTTGTTTGACGTCAGTTTGTGCGCCGTTATCGCTTTTGTTTACATGAGTGGAGTCTATGCAATGGCAGACGTAGCTTTTAATAACTCTGCTAATAGCGCTTATCACATGTATACAGATACATGCACAGTTATCTCATTGTATTGCAGAACAGAGGCGCCAGAATGCAATAATACAACATAGTAAGGCAAGTGTGTGAAGCTTCAGTCCACTTGGGCCCTGCCCCTGTGTACAGTTACCTGTCACTGATACCCCTTTTCCACCAAGGCAGTGCTAGAACATCGGTTAGTTCAGAGCTAGAGCTAGTCCCAGTTCATAGTTGGTTCAACTGAGGAGCCTTCTAAGAACCGTTTGCTTTTCCACATGCTGAGAGCCACAACGGAGCCATGTCTTACGTCACTGTATACGTCTCATCTTTCTCAGCAACGCTAGCGAGGCAGCGGCAGTGTTGCCAAGTCTGGCTACTTCATCACTGTTGCCGCGGGCTGTTTTTCATGTCCGCGGGTTGAAGCGACCCCAATTATGTGATATTTAGCCCCGGGAATGCGAATTTTAGTAGGCAACCATGCCAAAAAAAACATATTTTACCCCCAAATGTGATTTTTACCGGGGAAGCCCCCCTGAAACACGATTGGGCTTGTTTTGAGGAGCAATTGGGCGGGTTTTGTTGTGAAAACCTGGCAACCCTGGGCAGCGGGAAACACACACACACCAGGCTTGTTCGAGATGCATCGGCGCTGCGCAGACCGATCCACGTATGATATAAAAAAACGCACGAGTGAATCAAAAGCATAAGGAGTTATATGCTCTCGCTGGACTCGTTGTTATACGCCGATCGGTCTGCACAGCACCACTGCGAACAAGCCTTCCATCAACAATGCAAACGTTGCGTTACTATTGATTCACATGGCTTTACGATCCTACATCGGCATCAAAACACAACGAAAACACAGCGAATCCAACGCATTCATGCAGTTCGCCATAATTTGTATAGACGGAGATTACAAACGAGCAGCAGCTGTTAGCTCCATTAGCTGCTATTTCAACAATGGCGGCTCTCAAGTTTGTGTTCGTCTTGTTGACCCCGCCCCCAGTGCCTGACGTGATCGGTTCTTACTTCTAGCCCTGTTCTAGCCCAGCAATGTTTTGGTGCTACTTAAGAACCACTTTTCCTGGCCAGGAGCTGGGGCTTTGGGTGTGGAAACACAAAGAACCGATTTGAAACTAGGCTCTGGCTCCGATCTAGCTCTAGCACTGCCTTGGTGGAAAAGGGGTATGAGTCCAAAGTAAACTTGTAGAAGGGTTTCACTGAGCCCATGGCATCCCTCAGGGCATCGGTGCCGTGGATGGGACCCATGTGGAAATCAGGCAGCCAATCATAGCGCGGTTTTGCATTTTCATGTGGACAGAGATTTTGTTTAAACCGTGCTTGGACGCAATTGTTTTTTAAAACGGAGGAAAAACTCTGGTTATAAAAATACCCGTGTACGTGTGGACTAGGCCTAAGTGGAGTAATCTGGCAGTAAGTTTTGGGAGTTCATTTTTAGTCCATCTCCTATCCTGAAGTTCGTTTTGCAGAGATGGACTAAAAATTAACTCCCAAAACGTACTGCCAGATTCTGGAAGATGAATTCTACAAACAGTGGTGTAAGAGGATGTGGTGCTGGTCCTTCAAGAGTCATTCTCAACCTATCTGTCCATAAAGCTTATAAAAAAAACGTCTTCATGTATTTTACAATATTTC
Organism: Gobio gobio; assembly: GCF_949357685.1. Classification (NCBI taxonomy): domain Eukaryota; kingdom Metazoa; phylum Chordata; class Actinopteri; order Cypriniformes; family Gobionidae; genus Gobio; species Gobio gobio. The sequence continues at coordinate 23,570,327 of NC_137115.1, read as the reverse complement.
AGCTTGTGATTCTTATTTAATGGGGGTCATTTTTTAGGATTCTTTACCTAATTTAAGTCTCTAAGATCCTGACACCTTGCACTTCTGGAGACTCCAGGTAGGTTGCAGCTCTGGAAAATGGTGGCGCTGGAGAGTTCCTGATGGTTTCACACTTAATTCTTCACCTTAATTCTTAATTCTTTTGCAGTTAACAGGTGTCTTTTCTCCGCCACATGTTTTTGTCTGACCCTGCTGACCCAACGAGCATTTCACTGTCCAATGGTCACGCCTTAACTGCAATGTCTAGTATTGCATTAGTATTGCATCCTCATGAGCATTTAATAATTTTTGACTTTTCAGTCTGAGTTAAATCTCTTTTTTGGCTCAATTTATCTGTAAAAGAAAACATGCCTAATAATTCTGCACACCTGAATATAAGGTGTTTTTCATGAACAATTATATATCACTTATACATTATTAAATACTAAATTAATAGTAGTTATTAGGATTACTGTGGTTTAGAATTGGTCAAATGTGCCTGGAAAAAAAATATGATCAGAAAATCAACGTGCCTAATAATTCTGCACACAGTGTGTATATATATATATATATATATATTGTATTGTTATATATATATATATATATGCTACAAATATTTTTTATTGTATGATTCTGCATTTACAACGCATATCTATTTTGATATGCCATATTTTTGTCCTGTGCTAGTTATCACTGTTAATTGCAATTTCGAGCAAGTGGTACTCACTGCAGAGTCAAATGACATTCAGCTCCTCCTCTCTGGAGCTCCAATGGGGTGGAGGGATAGAGTTGTGGGTAGGGTTAGGGTGTGGTTGGATATTCTAGCTCCACCCATTTGGCACAAATTACATTCGCCCCTCCTCTCTGGAGTTCTAGTGGGGAGGAGCTACATGTACGTTCCACCCATTTGCTCTGCAGTGAGCAGCCTCTCATTTCGATAGTGAATCATGCATTTATATGTAGACATCACTTCCAAAACATGAAAAACAATCATTTTAGTAAACGGATTATATAGCTATAGCCTCGAAATCCCGAAAGAGCACTCACTTTACAATTATTAAGCTGTCACTCATCTCACTTAGCAATCTCACAGCATTTCATCAAAATCAGTAAAGTTGTCTACACTGAATAATGAGTCGTCATAGTTGGGTTAACTATATAGCGGTGAATGAGAGAATACATTAAATATATTTCTTGTGTGCCCATTTGCTCAAATAGCAAAAGAAAAGCTCCACAATAGTGGTTTCACAACTTTCAAAAAGAGGGAAAAAATAGGGTGAGATTGATAACAGCAGTCAAAAGAGAGAAATATGTTAATTTTTACCATCACTCCCATAGATGCTGTATTAGAAACACCCTCACAGCAGCGGTAACTTGTTTTTTGTAATTTGATGCAAAAGTAATAAAATACAAGTGTTACTGTTATAAATGTACAAAAAAAATGAAAATACAAAAAACTTTGCAGGAATTACGTCATCACAGTCTATGAAAAGGGTCTATTACAGTATCAACCGAGGGTGCTGTGCTTTTGTTTAAGGGTGCTTATATTTGAATTTGACTTTGTTTTTCCCCCCATGTTATAATTCTTTATCCAAAAATTATTTGTGATCAAACATTAATTGGCGGATCTCATGCAGTACTGCTGCGGACCCCCGGTTGAAGACCCATGTTCAGATCGGTTGGAACTTATATTAATGTTAAAAAAAACCTCAAAGTGACATTTTCGTGTCATGGGACCTTTTAAGTGTGTTCCATCGGGTAATCAAAAGTTCTACACATTTACGATATTCACCCCCACTTCAACACTTGGGCCAAATACAGGAAATACAATCATGTATGTAGGCAAGTGGTCAAGTGCAAAGACTGCATGTGTGGGTATTTGGACAATTATTGAATGGATAATTCAGTGACTCACTCAAAAAGACTGGCGTAATAATATGTTAATCTGCAGAAAGAATCACTGAAAAATCCTTACCAATAATGCACAAATATACTAGCCTGACAAGCCAGACCCACATCAAGATGTTGGGTCTGGGGAAACACACCATTGGCAGGGCTCAATCCGAGGGGCGGGATAAACGGTTGTCTTTCAAATTCCCTCTGCACGCAATAGGATAGAGCTACAACCAACCAGAGCAATGAAGAATGTGAAGCGGAGCTAGTTGATAGATTAAACTTTCGCCGTATCCGGTCAGCAAAACTCTGAGCACATCTTCCTTTCTTAAGAAGGACTTCAGTGTCGTTCTTTGTTCTTTCCTCAAAGAAACGCTTAACTCCAAGTCTTCCAGAGTCGCAGCCAAAGCATATTCGAAAGACAGCTGTTCGCCAGCTTCTTTGTTTACGAGTAGCACGCGGAACCAACGCAACTCTGCAGTCAGTATGTTAAGCCCGCCCACCGACTCTATACACAATGTCATTGGCCCGACCAGAGTTTGTTTTTTCCAGCTCGCAAGCCAACGGAGAGTTGCTAGACTACCCTGGCTGCAAATTAGATTTGCTAGGGTGCGTCTAGATTTCTAGGCTACAAATAGACAGTCTGTCTAGAACAAACAGATAAGCAGTGATACAAACAAGATCAAATTTAGTACTGTGACCAGCTACTGCAGTATAGAGGTCTGCACAGGCTTTAAAGGTCCCATGGCATGGATTTTTATATTATTTTATAATGTTTCCTGAGGTGTACTTATATTGTTAGTATGGTTATTACATTAAAAAATGTCATAATTTAGAAATAAAAAGCATTTTTCTATACTGATGTTTAGGGCTGCAGCTATCGATTCTTTTTGTAATCGATTAATCTAGCACTTAATCGATCGATTAATCGGATACAAAAAATTCAGTGTTTTTAAACAACCAAAACAAATAATGCATAACGAAAATGAAGAGGAAAAGCTATTTAATTTATTAATATGCACAACAGGTTTCATGCTGTAATCTAGCCCTGACATCAAAGTAAATATCTTTTATGTAGATTTCTACACCTGCAGCATTTACCATTAGGCTACTAACAAATAATATATCATTTCTGGGGTGAGCCTATTTGCTATGGTAACCTAGCAACCTGTGTGTGTGTGTGTGTGCGTGTGCATGAGGCTTCATTGCAGTTTGGTACGGCATACATACATTAATTTTCAATAGAACGCTGCATTTGGCTTGCATCACTTGCAAAGCGGTGCATTTTAGGTGAAGCATCCGTTCGAAAAATCGCGTCACAACATCAGGTCCCGGAGTATACAGTGAACGCATGCTGAAATTATTGTTGTGTGGCTACATAAAAGTTTAAGCATATGTGATGCATTGCCACGATTGGTCTGACTGACGTGAGAGAGAGGAGGGTGCATGCGTGTGTGTGTGTTACTGATTTTCTACTATTAAAGGGGTGCTAAACCACGATTTCACTATTCTAACTTTAGCTAACGTGTAATGTTGCTGCTTGAGCATAAACAACATCTGCAAAGTTACAACGTTCAAAGTTTAAAGCAAAGGGAGATATTTGCTTTTAAAGAAATCAGTTTCTAAGAACTACAGCAAACGGCCAGTAGGCGACTACACACATTCCTCCAGGGTTGGTGACATCAACAGGCTCAATATTTACATAAACCCCTCCTCCGAGAATATTAAATAAGGGGGGTGAGGCCATTTTGTATCGCGGCGCTGTTGTGGTATAAGTTAGTTAGGCTGGAGTGTTGTTGCCGCGATGCCGAGGAAACGATGTTATTTTCATCCGGATTGCAGGTCTGGGGTACTTGCTCTGTTCAGCCTTCCTTGGGACGGGGGTGCCTTGCAGAGCGTTTAACATACAGCATGTTATATGCACGTGTGTTTGAGTCAGCGGGGAACAGGCGCGCGCGGGGCTTCCTGCAGCACATCTAACAGAGGAAAACATCCACCGTCTTCGCGATTTCAATGCCGGATTTGCACAACGTCAGCTGCGTGAAAAAAACACTGCCGGTGCGTGGATGCACGACGCGCGCGCTGCACATTTCACGGAGGACAACACAAACTTCCACAAACTTTGCGAGTTCAATACAGGATATGCACAACGGCTTGTCCTGAAAGCTGGATTTACAAACAGAAGCTGTTCACGGGCCACAACCTGTAAGTCTGATTTATTTTTCATCGATGTGTTTTCCTGTAATAGGTTGTAGCAAGGAAGTAAACAGATGACATTGCTGTTCTGCAAACCAGTCTGTTAAATGCTCATTCATACTTAACGTTATCCGACGAACACCTAACATTACAAACACTAACGTTAAAATCTCAACAGCGAACCTGACATTAGTGTAAATTATTCTTTGATTAGAGCTTTTATGTATTGTTTATCTACAGGCATGCTAAACATGGTTCTGTGTGTGATTTGGCTAACTTACTAGTTAAAGCCAGTGCTTAGTGTTTGTTTTGGGTTAGTTCTTGCGACAGATATTTGGCTGTAATCATTCTAAAAATACAAAAGTTAAAGTGCCATTCAGTAGCGATCATTATAGATCCGCAGTCTTTACTCTTGAGGACTGAACATGTTCTGCTCGATCATCTTCACTCAAATGTTCTGGGTCTGATTCGGGCTCAGATGGTTTTATTGACGCCGTTGTTTCTAACACTGACCAAAGCAAGCACAGCCTCCGGTAAGGGGCGTGACGTTTCCGACATACGTGCACTAGGCGTTTAGCGAATCACAACACACTGGGCCAGCTAACCAATCAGAGCCCACTGCGTATTTTTGAGGGACTGGCTTCATACAACCCGGAAAGCATCAGACCGTTTTACAAGGAGGGACAGAGCAGTGTAGAATAAAGGTCAAATATATGAAAAATAAGGCAATTTTTTTTTAAACGAAGCATGAACACATGTTACAGTGCACCCCACAAACACAGTCAAGCCTTCAAAAGAATGTGTTTTACCACCCCTTTAAAGTTATAATTTTTCCAACAAATGCAAAAAGTGCATTTCTTTGTGATTTTAATTTACTTGAAGGAAACGGTTCACTTTCAGCAGTTATTGTCTATGGGGCAGATTTATGTTTGTTGTACATCAGATACAGATACATTAACACAGTAGTAGACCTACATTACATTTATTTGGATGCATTAATGAGAGAGTGATTGTGTGTGTGAATTACTCCTTCCGTCTCTATTCATTATGAAGCTGTGGTTTGTAATTACTTCAAAGGTATTCAAATGTATGCCTATAACAGTTGAGTTGAGTTTCTAAGCTACTTTAGTGACTTTACTTTAGTCACAGGACGGCGTTGACACTGCGTTTCTGTGCTGCTCTCCGCGCGCGATCTTCACGCGAAAAGAGGTCTGCCTTCAGGGCGCGCGCTCGTTGTCAAAGACGCGACACGGCTCAACTCTCCGTGTCACAGAAAAAAGCTGAGCACTGAACGGATAAGTTTTCCGTATTGTTGTTTTTGAATAGTGCACAATCGCTTCAATGTTCAAACTGGCAAGACTTTAAAAGCATTTACTTGACAAACTTTATGAGGACGAAAGTGAAAGCGATCTGGCTTCGGGGCTTGCGCGCGCCGTGTGTGTGTGTGGCAGCTATAAGAACGGTAATCAACTTACATAAACTGTGTAAAACATGCAGTTACTATAGTGATTCTGGGCATCTAGAATCTAAACTAAATTCAAAATGTATCACGCGCTATATGGTGTGCTTCCTGAACATTGAACAGCGGTCCGTGTGAATCAGATCCCTGCGCGTATAGTGCGCGTCATAGGAATTTAACGAGGCTTCAAGGCAGAATTTTTGCCTTGAGGAACTTTTGTAATCGAGTTAATCGAGTAACTCGATGAATCGTTTCAGCCCTACTGATGTGTTAGCCCTCTGGCTTGAATGCTCTGTTTCAAGGGGCGTGTCTGCTGTGATACTTCAGTGAAAACAGCCACTGTTGTGATTGGCTGACATCTTTGCATTTGAAATGAGTATTAGATTATGTGTAGATTTTATTGTACCGAGTTGTTGAGAGCGCAAGTTTATTTTGTTTGTATCTGAGAGTTCTGAATATTTTACCATCACAGCCGTCGAGATGAACGAATCGTCAAAGTGTTGACTATGGCATTATTTTATGATCTATTCCTATCACATGAAAAGCTGCAGTGATGAGCATTGAGTACACATGCAGTCTTGTTCATTGTGTGAATGCAGTGATCTTGTCATTGCAACGCGTTCTCTCACAAAATGCTTTCACCACAACTAACCGCAAACACAACATCAACATGAATACAGTAAGAGCTTTGTGCAGCATAACAGTGTCATTCATTATAACGCCAGTTTGGACAAGTGTGCAGATACACTCGCGACGTGTGATTGACCGAACCGAACATTATAAAGAGAGTTCTTTGATCGCTCTCTAGTTTAATCATTTAAATTACAGATTTGTTTCATGCTACTAACAGAAACAATGTGAAGTTGATCGTTTAGTGCTGATGCATAATCAACAGTATTAAACGATTTAGAAAGAAAGTCTACGTGAACTTGAATGATTAGCTACACATCAGAAATAGGGATGGGCAACAGTGGTCGAGTAATCGAGTACTCGAACTTGACAGCGATCATCGATCATGAGAACGATGATCGCCCTGACTTGAAAAAAATATATTTGTCTCTTTTTTATTGGTTATTGCATCGTTTTGCGCGGTACCGGAGGTCTGATTGTTTAGCGTTATATAGCCCGCCTCCAGACCGCGGCGTGAAACTGAGGTGTGCACTGCAGTGATGTCTGGAATCACTGTGATCATTGATAAATGTTTAGTGCAAGATGTGCAGCGCCAATCTGTCATAGCCTACATAGCATTATAATGAGAGAACACGATGGAAATAGAATGCTGTAAATTCTCTGTGCTTAATTCCCCGTGTATCAGCTGTTAAAGGAAATCCACAGAGAAACCAGCGAGAACACTCAGACTAGCGCGTGAAGTTCATGTGCGCATTCGCGTCCTTTTCTGCAGATGCACGTTGTAAGATTACTTTTATGTTGTCTATCTGATTAATCTAATATAAGAAGCGTTTGGTTGAGCTTAATAAGCTAGCAAAGCGCTGCCGTTATACCGGCTGTTGTTCATTCTCTTCAGTTTCAGCTCAAACGCATATTTCATGCTCGACATGATGGTTTAGAGACAGTCAGCTATACTGTTCTCGTATTTTTTAATAGTAGGCTGGACCTAGTTTATTTAAAGTTGTTTTTCGTTATGAGTTCGAAAACGCGCAGTGATGTCTGTAAACACTGCGATCATGAATAATAAAATTAAGTGCATGATGTGCAGAGTCAATCTGTCAAAGCATTATAATGAGAACACGATTTTAATAAAATGTTGCTTCTGTGTGCTTTCGTTGTCCGTGTATCAGCGTTGATTAAGGGAAAAGCGCATTCAAAATGTTCCTGTAAAATCTAGCACGCTGAAGTTCACATGCGCCTTCACGTCCTTTTGTGTTGATTTATGTCGTAATAGGTTCATAATAATCTTCATATTAATATTGATATGGGGTGCGTTTGGTTGAATTTATTAACCAGCTAGCAAGCTCTGCAGGGTGGTGTTATTTCACAGTTTCAGCTCAAAGGCAATGCTCGATATTACTGACTTGGTTATTTGAGACGGTCATTTTATAAAGATGTTTCTTTTTCAAAGACATTTATGCATCATAATCTAGCAGTTATTTTTTGTTTTATATGTTCATGTTTTCATATACCTGTTTTCATGTCACGTTTGTATTTGTCAACAACCATTTTCATAACAGTATTTTCATTATCTCAATGACGGACATGCCCCGCCCCCTGCACATGCCCCGCCCCCGAGTACTCGAGTACTCGTTTTTGAGACCTATCGATGATCGAAATGAGAAATTGACAAAAATGCCCATCCCTAATCAGAAATCACTGATCACAGATCAGGCATTATTGAACACTGTTACTCACTGTTTGTGGCGGTGCTGTCGAATCCATATGGTAAAAGTCTGTTTGTAAAGCATGTGCTGACATTGCGACGATAAACGGAATCCATTTTCTCCTAATTCTCTGGGTGGGCAAAGCAGAGGAAGGGGAGGTAACCTTTCCTGTTATGACAACATAACAGGCAAGATTCCAGATCGGCTGTCTGAGCTCTCATTTTCTCAAAGGCAGAGAAAGATACCCAGAACTCGGTTTACACCTATCAAAATTTCTAGCCACTTGGGGACCATATACAGGCTAGGGGAACTCATATTAATGTTAAAAAAACTCATAAAAGGAGAATTTCATGCCATGGGACCTTTAAACTGAAGCCCGAATTTTTCTCACATTTTTCTCTGGAACTCAAACTTTAAACTTCAAAACGTTCACACAGTGTTGCTAAACTATTTACACAAATATATCCTTCTCATTACAAGTTATGAAGGAAGAGAACGGCATCGACAGTTGATTGTAATTCTTCAGCTGCTTTGTGTGCAGCTTTTCCTGCATAATTTGGAACAGTGATACATTTTCCCTCAATACGTTTTTGCTTTATCGTGGTTAATGTTTGCTTGCTGTCGTCTGCTGTGTTGTGACTAGCACACGCGCAAAACAGTTTTGTGATATAAATGATATAGCCTATTATAATGATAAAATAAATCTAACCTATGCATGTATTAATCTGCGCATGTGCTTTCTCTCTCTTGAGTGCTCTTTCGGTCACAAAAGATGGAATTCCAAAGCTGCCAAAAAAAAACTTTAAAAAAACATAAATAAATAAATAGAAATAGAAATGTAAAAAAAAAAAAAAGCAAAAATAAATAAATATCCATAGAAAAGCAAGAAAACTAAAAGAAATAATTATTTATACATTTATTTCCTTATTTATGTATATATAAAAATGTTTTCGACATTTATTTATTTATTATTTTATTTATTTATACATTTATTAATTTATACATTTATTTATTTTTACATTTATGTATTTTTACATTTATTTGTCCGTAGGGTAATGAGGAGGGCGTGGTTTACCTCAGACATAGCAATCGAGCTCAGAGTAGGCGAGGGCGAAACGTTGAAGCCACAGTGACACCTTGAGGTGTGGCTGAAGTACAATAAGTATAGCCTACTGACATTGATACTGTCTGTGATGAATGACTTGGATAGGTATATAGCCAAAATCTTATATCACGGGTTAAGTCATAGGTCATAACGCTCATAACATCAGTTTATGGAGGAAGGCTAAAGACTACCACCACTTAATAGAAAATAAGTTTGTTTCTGTTGCTGTCAGTATTGTTTTTGGAAGTTACATTAAAATGCAGTTGGCTCAAAAATATGAGGGCACGTGACAATCCAGACGATGTTCTACGGCCATGCCCGGAATAAAGAGTAGCCTATTCATGTTACACAGTACAGTTGTGTGATATGACTTAAAGGGATAGTTCACCCAAAAATGAAAATTAGCCCATAATTTACTCACCCTCAAGTCATCCTAGGTGTATATGACATTCTTCTTTCTGACAAATAAAAAGTGTTGTAACTTTAAACATTCAACACTTTTCCACGGAAGGTGGTCGGCCGAAGGTTTACTTGATAAAGTTTTAAATATGAATATTTTTCTTACACAAACGCGTCGATTTGCTTCAGAAGGCCTTTATTAACACCCCGGAGCCGCGTGGAGCACGTTATTTGACGGACAGATGCACTTTTTATGGACTTCAAAAACAGAGCAACTATGAATCAAATTCTAATGCTTGGATTAGACTTTTGTAATATAACTCCGATTTTATTCGTCTGAAAGAAGAATGTCATTTACACCTAAGATGATTTGAGGGTGAGTAAATCATGGGCTAATTTTAATTTTGGGGTGAACTATCCCTTTAACCCGTGATATAAGATTTTGGCCATATACCTATCCAAGTCATTCATCACAGACAGTATCAACGTCAGTAGGCTATACTTATTGTATTTCAGCCACACCACAAGGTGTCATTGTGGCCTCAACGCTTCGCCCTCGCTTACTCTGAGCTTGATTGCTTTGTCTGAGGTAAACCACGCCATCCTCATTACCCTACGGACAAATAAATGTAAAAATACATAAATGTAAAAATAAATAAATGTGGAAATAAAAAATATATAAAAATGTAGAAATAAATAAAAGAATAAATAAATAAATGTGGAAAAAATAAATATATACATAAATAAGGAAATAAATGTATAAATAATGTGTATATCTATGTATATTTATTTATATATTTATTCATTTATTTTTGCTTTTTTAAATTTCTTTGTATATTTATTTATGTATTTATTTATTTTTAATTTTGGCAGCTTTGGAATTCCATAAGCAAGTAGGCAAAGCACATGGCACGCAAATTATATGTATACTATATGTATATGTAAACTATACCTATTTAGTTTTTCTTAGATAGAAACCCGAACCCGAGGCTGATCATTAAACATTAACCCGACCTGAAACCCGCAAGTTTTTCGGGACCCGTCGGGCTCGGGTCGGGTAGCAGACCTCTACTACAGTATATAACTTGCATTATTTTTTGCAATCTTAATTTACATCTGTTTGATCTGTTCTTAAATTACAATCTAGCTGTGGAATACAAGTGAAGTAATTTAGGTTTCTTTCATTTGCATAGGTTTGTAGGTATATAAATTCACCTACTATACTCTTCCACAGTACCGGGCAGATGTTGTGGTGCCCTGTCGTATGGAGGAGATGATTAAGGTTATTCGGCAACGAGACTTCCCAGCATTTGGTGAGCTGACCATGAAAGACAGTAATCAGTTTCATGCCACCTGCCTGGACACCTACCCACCCATATTCTACCTGAACAACGTATCGCACCGGATCATCAGCCTTGTGCACCGCTACAACCAGTACTATGGAGAGACCAGGGTGAGCACAATGCATTTCAATATTCAGATATTTAATCTTAACCTTGCTAAACTTGCAGCCTTGGACAAATCCAGTGATTTATTTATTTTTTATTCTTGAAAGAGCTCATGATATCAACTTAGTACCCTGTAAACACAACATTTGATTCCAGGTGGATGATGAAACCAATGTTCCCTTTACTCTTCAAAGTTGAGTTAAACCAGCTAAACAGATCAACGCTCCCTAGAAAGTATTTCTGCGTGCAATATGCATCAGAGGGTCAGTGAATGGACTATGGGTGGTTTGTGGACATGCCATCTGTGGTCTACCTAATCTGAGTCTACCTAAGGAGTCTTACAACCTCTAGTAAAGACATCAAATGACCAAACACAGATGATGTTTATCTAGTTCTGAAACTAATTGTAATGAGGTTGTAGTATAGCGTTAGATGCTATCATCGTACTGTCCAGGATGATGGATCCAGTTTCTTTACCAAATCTTAAGATCTAATCTAAAAGATATCTGTTTTGTTGGATACCTAAATATAGCTAATTCTGATTTTGTCTGATATCCAAACTAGTCTTTGTCTGATATCAATTAACTCTTCTATAGTGTTAATTTTGTCACCTATTTTTAATTTAGTCTTAGTCTTAGTCTTGTGCCAAATTTATTTTATAGTTTTATTATTATAGTTTTAGTCATATTTAGTCATCCACATATCTTTTTTTGTTAGTCAAGTTTTAGTCGACTAAAAGTCTCATCATTTTAGTCTAGTTTTAGTCAAAAGACAACTCAAGGTATCTTAGTCAAGTTTTAGTTGACTAAAAATCTCGTCCTTTTAGTCTAGTTTTAGTCAAAGGAAAACTCTGTATATTGTGTGGCAAAATAAGTTACATAAAATACATATAACCTGCATAATGTATGTGCCACAACACCATAGCTAACTGGTTGATTTACAGCGTAGATGCCTAAAATCAGTATTAGCTTATGAGACGATGGGCACAAATATCGATTTCGATCTTGATTTAGTATGAATTCATATGTATATAGCCTACTGTACATAAGGAAAAAAATGTTTTGCCTTTTAGCACTATTTTAAACTTTTTGGGGGGTTAAATTATATTTTGTTATATTTATAAACAAATTTTACAAATAAGTAAGCAGTTATGATCTGCAATACTTTTTTGAGCAACTAGACTACATGCATATTTATTAAAGAGCCATACAGGCACCAGTAATGGCATTACAAATGAAAATTTTAATTTTCCAGCCACAAAATGACTCTAATTTGCCTCTTTGCATTGAAATTCTCTATTTTAACCTTAATTACTACACTAATTGTAATATAAATAATAAAAATATTAGAAGACAAATGTTTTAAGTGATCATTAATGGACCAAAATATTCAATAAATATTATTGAACTAAAATATAGGCTATTTCTTTCAAAAATAGTTAAGGTGTATGATCACATTTGACCACCAATGAGAATAAGTGTGACCAATTAGTAAGGAATACCTGAGGGCTAAATACAATTAAAAACATTCATATTAATCTAAACAATTTTGCATCTCCATCATTCTCCATAATATAATGATACTGTAAGTGGTTGACGTAATAATCAATGCACACTATGCTGTACTGTTTACCAAAAATTGCTGCAAACACCTGTATAGTTAAGCTGTTAAGCCATTCAAATGTAATGACAGCTCGCTAGAAGTATTGAGCGCTCCGGGAACCACGTGACCACGCGCGCCGCCGTGAGATGACAGGCTGGCAGCAACAGGAGGAGTATGAGACTTATACTTGAGCAACAGCGCAAACTCTTTCTGAATATTTTGAACAGCTGAATATTATATCTCATGAAAAAGTAGAGACGATTGTAGACGAAAATGAAGAGAGATTTTATCTTTTAGTCTCGTCTTTTTTCGTCATTAATTTAGTCTTAGTCAGCGTTTTTGGACATTGGTGCAGTCTCTTCATCGTCTCGTCTTCGTCATGGAAAAAAAGGTTGTTGACGAACATATTTAGTCTCGTCTCGTCTGACGAAATGAACACTTCTCTTATATCAACCGAAGAGGCGGACAGAGGCAGGGGAAGAGCATGAATCTGAAGATAAAATAATAGTAAAAATTAGGGATGTTAACCGATGACCGTTTAACCGATGGTTGACCGTATCAACGTTAACCGATCAAAGTTGTCGGTTGTCAGTTAAAAAAAAAAAGTGATCTCTAAATTAGGCTATTATAGACAGTGGACTAAATGCTACTACAGTTAGCCATCTCATTCCAAAATCTTTTTGTGTGAAGTGAACAAATCCCTCACACTCAATTTTTCATAACTCGCCTGTTTGTACTTAATAAACCAATAAAAACATTTGGCGCGAGGTCACAGCGTTTGGGTTTGCGCGCTCACAAGGTTTGCAAAAAGTAAACAGGCTAAAACACTCGAGGTTAGAGCCAGGGCAGACGACAGTATGAAGCGTGCAAAGAAAAGTAGTGTGTGGGACCATTTCACCAAAAAGAACGACACAGATGTAAGTTGCAACTTGTGTGATACAGTGCTTAATTAGAAGGCACACAGTGAGTTAGAGCTGCCTTGGCCGGTGCGTCTTTTACGCATTCTGAAGGTGCCTGTTTTATCCATTGGTTTTATCGAGTTGCAGTCTATTAGACAACATTCCGCATAAGATGGGCTTACATTTGGAAATATATTACATCTACATTTCAGTGGTAACACATAAGGTGTTGATCATCATCTTTCTTTATTATTGTTAGCACTACCTCGAACTAAAGCGGCGTCTCTTCGGAGCTGTCATTTTCTTAAATGAGCCGCGGCAATGTTTCGAATGAGCTTCTAACGCTAGACAAATGCCTTTATTTTCAACACGATCACCTTGTACCCAAACCATTTCGAAACTAAGGAGCCATTTGTCCTCCGATTACAAACAAGCTCCTCGGCACCGCGTTTGCGGGACTTCCAAGGTCCTTCCTTCAGAGGCTAGGCGAGGCTCCTCTTTAGCATTCAGAGAACACGTAAATGGAACAGGCTAGCAAGTGCACGTCAGCCTCATTACGTCAGGGAAAAGGTCCGTTAGCAATCAATAACGTAATTTGTATAATATCAATACGGTTGTAATTTGTACTGGCATTTAAAAGTTAAACTTTACTTATATTTACTACGGTTATAACAAATGTTTGGTAACGTACTTACACTTGAAAGCATATTGCCCCGTTAACGCTCTGACTCTGATATTTTGTATTTTTTGAACAAGATCGCAAAGCTGCGCGCATAGGATTGTGGGTGATTTGAGAATGCTAAGACCGCGAAGTCTACACATATGCATCCTTTCCTGTATATGGCATATTTTTCGAACGAAGGACTCAGACCTTGGTTGAAATTCCGAGGATCCTTGACATTGGAACAGCCCTTCGACGGACGTTGATGACGTAGCATCCTCGAAATTCTGGCTTCCAAGGATCCTTCCTTGACATTGAGAAACGCCTAGTGTGTGTGTGAGAGCGGGAGGCAGAGCGGCAGAGAGATGCGACAGAGTTGCGAAATTGCAGGCGCGGCTCGCGGCTGTTATTTCAAATAGCGCAGCATATTTTAAACTAATCGGTTAACCAGTTTCAACCGGCTAATGAGGCTCGGTGGTCGGTCAAGAAAATGTTTAGTTTTCGCCATCCCTAGTAAAAATTAAAAGTTTGTTGAATCATTTCTAGCTTTGCCTTTCTCAATTCTTCAGTCTGACGAGCACAAATTTATTAAATATTATTATACCAACGTGAGAGCTGCTTTACAACATACTTGTAAAGGCAATACAACACTCTGTTCCGGTTCTAGGAAGGTGCTATGCACCCTCAAAAGCAATCTCAGTTAGTACTGTAATAATATCATATTGGCGAAACAGATTTGGCAAACACTCCAGTGCATATTTGTGTTAGCAATGTGTTTCTGTTTACAAAGTGTTTTTGCAGTGGTGGTCAATGCAGCGAATAACAGACATGTTTTGTTGATCTCTTGAACACATTGGCCAATCAGGGGTGTTTAAAGGGGGGGGGGGGGGGGGGGTGTAATGCTATGTCATGCATACTGAGCTTTTTCCCATGCTAAACATGGACAAAGTAAAAAAAATTAAGTTGGACGATTGATGGAGTATTTCTGTGCCAAAAATACTCCTTCCGCTTTCTCACAAGTTTGGAAAGTTTTTTTCGAGTATGGGTCTTTCAATTGAAAGATTAGTATCAAAGAGCACACCCAGGTTCCTAACTGACGACGAGGACTTGACAGAGCAGCCATCAAGTGTTAGACAGTATTCTAAGTTACTACTTGTGGAGTTTTTTTGTCCAATAATTAAAAATTCAGTTGCAAAATTCTGAATTAAGTTGCAGGAAATTACTAGTCATCCAATTTTTTATATCAGATATGCATTCCGTTATTCTTGTGGATTATTGGTAAGTTTCGTCAGGGTGTGAAGAAATAGAGCTGAGTATCGTCAGCATAACAATGAAAAGTGATGCCATGCTTTCTAATGATATCTCACAGTGGTAGCATGTACAGGGTGAAAAGCAATGGTCCTAGCACTGAGCCTTGCGGTACTCCATATTGAACTTGTGATCGGTGTGACATCTCTTCATTTACTGCTACAAACTATTAACTAGAGATGCACCGCTTGCAATTTTTTTGGCCGATTCCGATTTTTTGTTAGTGAGATCGGCCGGTACGGATTTTTGCAGATTCCGATTTTTCTTTCTAAGAACTATAAATGAAAGAATATACAAACAAAAATCCACTTTTTCTTCAAAGCTAAATTTTATTTTTATTATAAAATAAATTATTAAACATTACAACAGGATCTTCTCTCACTTAAACAACTCTCAAAAATAAGTGTTCTGTGCCTGGAAAGAAGTAGAAATAACAAATAACAGAAAATCAGTTGCTTTATGAAACAAAACATAAATTTACCTTTTTCTCTTTTTTACATGTCTTATGAATGAACAAACCTGAAGTGTACAATACTCCTCCAAATAATAACTGTTCAGTAATTGGGTAATAAATGTTGCCAGGATATGTATAGGCAAATACTAATTGAGCATTAATGGCAAGTTTTTCTTCACAAACAGAAGCATCTCTGCCTTGTCACCTGATAATCGATTTCTCTTTTCATCTATCACATTTCCAGCCAAGCTAAACAAGAGCTCACTTTCAACGCTTGTACATGGAGCAGAGAGGTAGGCTCGGGCAAGTGGAGCAAGTGCAGGGAAACAATCTTTGTTGATCCTCCAGTAGGCCAATGCATTTTCGCCTCTGCTGCTGGGCATCTCGTTGAGGTAGCTCTGTACCTGCACAGATGAGGGGCTGGCCAGCAACTGCTCCACCTCAGCATTCTCCTTCAGTATTTCATCATGTACTGAAAGTAGTAGACTACATGGCTTTTTGGCGGCAGTTGCTTCTGTGACAAGACCAGGTACTGCAGATGCTTCTGCAACAGGTTCATCAAGTGCATGTCTGGTCTGCCCCTCCAGCTTAGCCAAAAGCACCTGTTTCACTTGGTCTTTATCTTCTGCTGAAAAGTAGCGATTCTTGTACCTTTTGCATAAACAAAGACAAGAAGGATTAGTCAAATCGTTGTGTTTCAATTATAAACTAGGAAAACAGAGCATAACTATTAACCTATAGCAATGTTCTTCCAGTTTATTTGTGCTACACAAGATTTTAATATGATGATTTATTGGCAATAATTGTATTTTGTATTATTATTATAATTATTATAGTAGTAGTAGTATTAACAGTAGTAGTAGATGATAGTAACAGAAATATAATCATCATCATCATGTTAGCATATAACCTACCTGGGATCAATAACAGTTGCCAAAGTATACAGTGGCAGCTTTTCAATGTTGCTGAAACGCCTCTGCACCGCCTTCAACAGTGTGGTTTTTGCAGTGCCCACTCCACGATCTGTGTCTGCCCTTTTCTCCAGAAGCCGCTTAAGTGCAGTTATGGCTGGAATGACGTCAACGGCTGTTGCGTTCGAGGAGCTAATTTCTTTTGTGAGTTCCTCAAAAGGTACGAGCAGACTCATGATGCTCTCGATAAGCCCCCACTGATGCGCGCTAAGTGTGGCTGGCAGATCATGTTCCGCGGCGTATGCCCCCAAAGCACGTCTCTGTTCCACCAGCGATTGCAGCATATAGTATGTGCTATTCCATCTCGTTGGAATATCTTGCTGCAGTCTTTTACTGGGCTGACCCAACTGTGCCTGAATGTGTTTAAAATGTCCGACAATCTTCCTTCCAGTTGCCACTACATCATTGATGCTTCGCTGGGACAGCAGCCCCTCAGTCACAACGAACTGTAACGTATGTGCCATGCAGGGCAAACTCGGCAGGTTGTCTTCGTCAAGCGCTTTGCTTATGTTTCAGCCATTGTCACGAAGCACAACATGAACCCTATTCTTGTCTAATCCCCACCGCTGCAACATGTCAAATGTTGATGCTATGTTGGCCGCAGTATGAGACCCCATCATTTCTTGACAGTGCAACAGTACTTGTTGTCGCTGGAAATCTTTGTCCACCCAGGTAGCAGTCAGGCTCAACATTGACATTAAGCTTACGTTAGATGTTTAGATATCAGTTGTAAAACTGATTGCTGTATCGGGCTCGGCTTGTAACAGGCTGCGTGTGTGACAAAACACAAGATTAAACAGTTTGGGTAGTGCGACGTCCGAAAAGTACCACCTACTCGGTATTGTGTATTTTGGGCTGAGGAAATGTATCAGATTTCTGAAGCCTCTGTCCTCAACTATCGAGAAGGGCTGGTCATCCAGCGCCATGAATTCCATAATTTTCTTAGTAATTGCTTTGGTCTTTCCGCTGCTTATACCAAGGAAAGATATGAGAGGCTGCTGACTTGTGGCTGGCTCTGAGCTCTGGCCAGCTTTAGCCGTTTTACCTTTACTACCCTCTTCAAACTGGGCATGTTCTGCGGGGTGATGGAGTTTTAAGTGTCTGATTAGGTTGGTCGTGTTGTGCGCTTTCCTGGTGGTTCCCCCGTGGTTTATTTTAACCTTACAAGCTTGACAAATGGCATAATTAGTGTCCTCTTCGCTCACAGTAAAAAACTTCCATACCAACGACATGTTTGCATGTGGCTGTGAGCGCGAGTGCGCGCGAATGCGGCTGTGAGCGCGAGTGCGGCTGTGAGCGCGAGCGTGGCTGTGACGTCAACATCGCGGCCGCGCTCATGCTCACAGCATGTAGACGGATCAGCTCAAAATCGGAGACACGTGAGCCAATTCCGATCCCTGGCCAATCAGTCGGTGCATCTCGACTGATAACGGTCAGATAAGTGTGATTTAAACCATGCCAATGCAATTCCACTAATGCCAACATAATTTTCGAGATTATTACTATTCAAAAGAATGTTGTGGTCGATCGTATCCAATGCAGCACTAAGATCAAGTAGCACTAATAGAGAGATACAACCACAATCGGATGATAAGAGTAAATCATTTGTAAGTCTGATGAGAGCAGTCTCGGTACTAAATCCTGACTGGAAATCCTCACAGATACCATTTCTTTCTAAAAAGGAGCATAATTGTGAGGACACTGATGTGATACTGTAGTAGACGGCTGCATGGTTATAATTTTTTTCCTAATATTATCATCTTCATAGTTCATAGAGTCATTACTGCTGTGCTGTTTACTAACAACAGAAGTTAATTGGTTAATTTGGCCACTGTATCGAATAAATATCTAGGGTTAATAATAATAATAATACGTTTTATTTATGTAGCGCCTTTCCCAAGCTCAAGGTCGCTGTATAAGAAAAATACAAACATATACATAGTATGGAAGGATATCGTGGACAATTTTCAAAAGGAATTGCAATTTGTATTTGCAATTGCGTTTTCAATTTGTGGACGCATAAAATGTGACATAATCCAAACGCAATTGCAAATCGCGCATTGTCGTTTGCATTTTCGTTTACGTGAACGCACAACGACTGCCAAATTTCAAATGGAAAAGCAAAGTCTGTTTGCAATTGCATTTCCAATGTCTTACAAGTTATGACCCTGCCATTTTGGAATAGCAATAGAAAATCACCTATTTGCTATTTCATTTCCTCCGTGTCCTGCCACAACCTGCACAAAATTCAAATGGAATCGCAATCCCCTTTGCACTTGCATTTACGATGTCTAACACGGTCAACTTGTAACAGTTTTGAGAAGCTGTTTCAAGTCATGTGACGTAATGCTCCTCCCCACCTCAAGGGGGATCTAGGGAGGTTTCTGAAGGACAGGTTATCCTTTTAAGAGGGACAAGTAAGACTGTTTTGGAGTTATTGGCATGGCTTTGAGTGTTTGCTCAACTTTGTGATGCATGAGACCCTGTATTGAGGAAGTATGAGAATTGACAAGATTTCGCTGATTCTGATCAACCACCTGGGCTTGAGTTGTCATTGGTTTGGTTATCTCCCTAACTTGTCCCTTTAGAGTTTTAAGACAATGGTCATGACGTTGAAGGTGATTTCGAATGTCTTGCTCCACTCTTCTGACACACTCCACATTGTCTTTCTCCATCTTGTCAATTCTCATACTCAACTGATTTACCTTGGTTGCAATGGTGAGACTGATGAGACTTTCATCCTCTTCTTCCTGTATCGGTGGAGGTGGTGGTAAATCAATCAAACCATCATCCTCGTCCAGGACTGCTGCCTCCTCTTCAGACTCCAAGTACAAACTACTAAGAGAGTGTATTAGCTCTTGAATTGGTGCTCTGCACGTTGTGAAGGGTTCAGCAGTGAAGTCTGGGTCCGTACCCACATCAGTCTCTACCTGAGGTGCATCCATAATTTTAAACTCAGACAAATGGAAAATGGACAAGGATTATAGATAATTTGCAAACTCTCACAATTGCAGATTGTTCCTTGCTCATACTCTGTTACAGATTGTCCCTGTTCAGGCGCCATTTCCTAAAAGCTCAAAATTGAATGAGTATCTGTTGGTTGCCGTAAGTGGGTGGAAGTGTTCCCATTACGCTCAGCGAAGACTCATGTGATAGCAGACATTCTTGTCAAGGAGATTTTTACTCGCTGGGGAACTCCGACTTACCTCGTATCCGATCGTGGACCCCAATTCACGTCCCAACTACTCAATGCCACATGCAAGCAGTGGGGAGTGATTCAAAAACTTACCACAGAAAATCACCCGCAAACCAACTTGACAGAGAGAGTGAATCGCACTCTCAAAACCATGATCGCCTCTTATGTCAAAGATAACCATCGGCATTGGGATAGGTGGGTTCATGAGTTTCACTTTGCAATCAATTCAGCATGGCAAGAAAGTACTTTATACACTCCAGCTGAAATTGCCATAGGACGTAAACTGAAAGGACCCATGGATCAATTCCAACATCGTCACCCAGATCCTAACCATTCTGCATACAATGTCATTGAACGCCAACAATCCCTAATGAACAGGGTAAAAGAGAATGTAGTGAGAGCCCAGGAACGGCAAAGTACTACAACCAGAAAAGACGACAGGAGACTTTTGAAGAGGGAGATCTTGTCTGGGTTCGTACTCATCCGTTGTCTCGGGCAGGGGATGCGTTCATGGCAAAGTTGGCCCCTAAGTGGCAAGGACCTGCAAAGGTAATCCGATAATTGAATAAAGTTAATTATGTAGTCGAAGTGTCAACTGACCCAGTGCAAACTGGAACTTATCATGTAGAGAATTTATAAAAAGTTTTACGGTTATGTCGAACCTTTCTCTAAAGGGCGGGGTATGTAACAGGTTTGAGAAGCTGTTTCATGTCATGTGATGTAATGCTCCTCCCCACCTCAAGGGGGATCTAGGGAGGTTTCTGAAGGACAGGTTATCCTTTTAAGAGGGACAAGTAAGACTGTTTGGGAGTGGTATTGGCATGGCTTTGTTTGCTCAACTTTGTGATGCATGAGACCCTGTATTGAGGAACCTCTTTGGTTATACAGCTCAGTAGGGTTTTCTTTCGGCCTCATTCGTCAAGCAAGGACACTTCATCTGGACTATATGGTTTTTTTCCACACCTTGGATTATTTGGACTGACGTTTGGTTATAGTTTGGGACACTGTATGTTGAACTTTTGTGAACTTCCATTGAACTGTCGGGATGGGGTAAGATGCACACTTCTTACCTGACTAAGTGGGAGTTGTGAGAAATGGACTTTATTTCTGAGTGAACTCTACATGTTGTGGTTGGGCTGAAATGCTCTAACAAGATGTGAATTGTGAATTTCCTTTTCTTTGAATGTAATGTTTGGTGATATTGTTGCTGTTTGGGATGTGTTCTCTTTAACCCTTTAAATATATTCTTCTCTGCTCTGGGATAAACGGATCTCCTTAATTTATATATGTGACAAAATGAGAGTGTTACAAACTGTCAATCAGGCTTGAGGGCGGGGTTTATTGATGTAGTCTGAAAGTAGGCCACACCCTCAAGTGGTGGAAAACTGTGAATTTGGCTATTTTTGTAACAAAAACCCAAGTTCAAACTCTTTAGTTCAAACTCTTTAGTTCAAACAAAGTCAAAATGCAGAACTGATTGTATGTTCACCTGGCAACCAGAAAAACAGCAAATAAGAAAACTGTCAAGACTGCATTCGGTAGGCTATAGGCTATGTATCAGACAAATATCATCATATAGCTGACACAGTAAATTATCAAGATGAATTAAAATCAGAGAATCTATAGAAACTTGACATGATGTGAGTGGTGTGTTGTCCATATGATTCTGTGCTCAAGATCCAAGCGATCAAAAAAGAAAAGAAAATTACATTAGTGACATTCAATCACAGTTGATGTTCGTTTCGTAGGAGGATGGTCTGATTTTCTGCTTCATTATAACATTTTATTCAACTTTTTTTTTTCATAATATGTATTCATATTAATTTAGGCCCAACTATATTTGTATCTTTTATTTTGACATTTAAACATTTTTCAGACATACACATGCTGCTTAGTTGTGGGAGTTACCGATCATATCTTTATAGGGATGCTCAATTCGGTGAATTTTCCCGACTGACAACCAACCGCCCCTCATTATCCGAATATTAACAGTTAACTGATACCCTAATATTATAATATTAAATTGGCATTAAATAAAAATACAATTGGCAATTGTGACCTGTTAAAAAGAAAAACATTTCACTGGTTTATTTTAACGTGCAAACAGCAGCATGCAGAACAGCTCAACAACAGAACCTGGATTCACATTATCACATTTTCACGCACATGCAGTGTTTCTGACAACAGAGAAAAACAGAATAAAATAATATATAAAATGCATAAAATAAACAGGCCTACACTAAATATTATTCACTTAGCCTAAATAATTAATACATTAAGATGACAAAACAAAAACAAACTGAATCCGTTTTAATCTTTAAAGAACCGGCATAGTTTTTTTCTGTCAGACAAATTTTTTTCGTCAAATAAAAATGGCAGTCTATTCGCTCGCTCATTCCGCTCAGCGCCGCTCGCTCAACCAAGAATGCCCTTTGAGACATGCTGGCTCGAAAATATGTGAAGTGATATGAAAAGTAGGCAAAGGCTGACCCTGACTAAAGTTTTTTTCTACTCAACTTGTTCATTTAAGCCAGGGGTCGGGAAACTTTTTGGACCAAAGAGCCATTTTTTCATTTTTGGTTAAAGCATTTTTCCAAAAGAGCCACAGTAAAAAATTATATTATTTAAAAAAAAAAATGTATTTATTAAAATTTCAACAGTAGTATAACTAAAAACAAACAAATAGGCAGCAAACAATAAATAAGTTGCAATATGGAATTAATTGTGCAGGGCTTTCACTGTGAGGTCGAGTTATAAATTAATGTGTGTGAATGCACACAGTGCTTACATCTACTGTGTTTATGTGAATTCTCGATTTGGCATTTTTATATATTTCTGTGTTTATTTGGCCGTTTAGGCAAGCTATGCTTATCCGTGTTGCGCTCGGAGCGCGCACCGCATCCTGTCAGTAATTCAGTTGTCTTTCGCGACTTAGTGTGCTTTTATTATTTATTTTCATCAACTGAAATCTGCGCGGATTATCATAAATACAACACATTTATTTATCACAA
Organism: Gobio gobio; assembly: GCF_949357685.1. Taxonomy (NCBI): domain Eukaryota; kingdom Metazoa; phylum Chordata; class Actinopteri; order Cypriniformes; family Gobionidae; genus Gobio; species Gobio gobio. Next base: position 23,547,371 of record NC_137115.1, on the reverse strand, counting down.
GGGTCTCTGCGGCAAAAGCGAAAGTACCAGTGGGTGAAATGTTTCAAAATGTCTCTTTGCACCAGTTTCAATAAAAGGATAGGCCTATTTTAAAGATTATATATTATATATTGAGCTGATCTTGACACCGTATATAGCATATTTTGCTTTTACCATGCAGCAAATAAAAACGACAACTTAAAAATAAAAAAATACATTTTAAACCGTTTAACTATAGCCTGGATGCCAGCCGAACTTAGCCCCGCCCACAATATTTGGGTTCGGGAAGTTCGGTCTGGACTTGATCCGTTTTGGAGCAACTATGCCCGAACAGAAGCTGTTTGGACCAATCAAATTGTCAGGGCGGGCTTTAGACAATGATGGACAGATGATAAACAGTAACGTAAGCATTCGTCACCAAAGAGCGCTTGGGTTGAATTTGTTCTAATCCTAAACGGAGAACTTGTTCGTATATGCATTCACCTTCACTATTTCTCTCAGGAATGATGATCGTGTTGGTGAGTACTCTTTGTATTCTTAAATAATTTTTTACAACACCGGCAAACATCGTTTACACACACTTCTTCCAGCGTGCGTGCAGACAGGGTTGGCAAGTTTTCAAAACAAAATCCGCCCAATTGCTACTCAAAACAAGCCCAATAGCTTCACAGTGGGGGGGGGTTCTCCGGAAAAAATGTCGTTTGGGGGGTAAAATATGTGGGGGTTTTTTGGCAGGGTTGCCTGGGTTCCTGGATCTAAATATCACATAATTGGGGTCGCTTCAACCCGCGGACAATGAAAAACAGCCCACGGCAAAACCGCGGACTTGGCAACACTGTGCAGTTGAGTTCTGTTGACATTTGACAACTAACGCTATGCGTCGCTCTGTTGCTCTGATTGGTTGTAGGTCTATCCAATTGAGGTCTTTCCTGGTTCGGTTGAAACACGCCCCATAATCACAGCCCAACGGAGCAGTATCAGACTCATATTCTGACTAGAATTGAGTATGACAACATCAGGCTAGTTTAACTGTATATTAATCGGTCAAAATTCTTACTTTCGGTAAACAGTTAAACGGTCAATATAAGCATCCCTAATCTTAATTTCTTCTCGACAATTTGCTTGCAACCAGAGCAGTCTTCTTTTGGTTTCTTTTTGTTTGGTTGGCAGGTGATAAATAGCCTATTTAGTTCCAGATTTTTGGCTTTGTTTGAAGTAAAAAAAAAACTACACAGTAGTTTTATGACTTGTTGTTGTTGCAAAATAGACACATTTATTGGATATTTCTCCCCATTTTCTTTATAGGAATGAATAAGGAAAATTAAATTGAATGAGATGAAAAAGTGCTTTGTTTTCCACCACTTGAGGGCGTGGCCTACTTTCAGACTACATCAATAAACCCTGCCCTCAAGCCTGATTGACAGTTGACTGTGTTAGACATCGGAAATGCAAGTGCAAAGGGGATTGCGATTCCAATTGAATTTTGTGCAGGTTGTGGCAGGAAACGGAGGAAATGAAAGAGCAAATAGGTGATTTTCTATTGCTATTCCAAAATGGCAGGGTCATAACTTGTAAGACATTGGAAATGCATTTGCAAACTGACTTTTTCTTTTCCATTTGAAATTTTGCAGTCGTTGTGCGTTCGCGTAAATGAAAATGGAAACGGCAATGCGCGATTTGCAATTGCTGTTCTGCCACCCCAAAGCGCCTTGCAAATGTTGACAGACATATCGGTCTCCTCCTCCTGTCATATCCTCCTCTGCCAATCACCACACTGAAGCAGATACCCAGTTCACTTCGTTTAATGATGACTGGAAGTAGGGTAAAACTGAAAAGAAAATATGGGACATAAATGTATGAATTTAAGTATACAGGATGTGAAGAACTGACATCTCAAACGTACACTGGATCACTTCAAATTATATCAAAATGAGTAATTAACCAGAAATAATTTTAACATTAAATACATGAGTGTAATAGTTATCACATGGTAAATGCACAGTACAGATATCAGAATGTGAAATGATACTAATGAAAACTTGCAATAAACCCAAAATACAATGAAATTTAGTTGAATCATATCTTGACATACATTTACATACCAACGATAACTCCCGAAAGACAAGAAATGCAGCAGATTGTAGCTGGCCTAACATTGATGACATCATCTAGGCGCTGCTGCTCTAAAAGGAGCCAGCGCATCTCTACTGAAACATCACATATGTGACCAATCACGGAAAGTAGGGACACAAGTCGGTTCTGGGGCATTTTGAGTTATTCGCAGATTCTGAAAGTGTAGTCTCCACGCTTTCCAACGATGTGTAACACATGGAAATCTGATAATATTTGGAGAAGTTGTGGCCATTTGAAAGTAGGCACTCAAAAATGCTTAATAGGGAGAAATCTGCCTCTAAAGATTGTGAAGTTCTCACCTGCTGGGAGTGACAATAGGGCTCATTTACATCTCATTTAGATAAGCCATACCCCCTGTAAAGCTGCATGGTTGCAATCGGACCGCATACTATTAATAATAAAGGATAATGTGCATTGTAAATGTCAGTAATTTATCTTTTTTGACTAAAAATGATTTAGAGGCTGAAATATGTGAGTTATCTTTTTATAAAACCTTTTTTGTCAACTCTATTTGAACTTGTGCATTGTAGATAACATGTTGCAAGACACTCCTTTAAAATCTGGCCGTCATTTTTTATGTTATTATTTTAATGTTTATGTAAACAAAAAGTACATTGATGCTAATTGTATTTGTTATTTGCTGGTTTTATACATAAAACTTGGTGAATTTATTTCATTGTGTAGGATCAGGACTTTTTGAACAGGATTCTGTTATAACGTGATCATTTTGGTCACTATAATCATGAAATGAAATTTTCATGCCATTTCATCTCTAGTTATGATCAACTATGATAAACTAAAATCAACTATAATTATGTGTTTTTATAGTATAATATGCAAAGTACAATTTTCTATAAGAAAAAAAATAATCTCTGATTCTGTTCTTATCTCTGACATTTAAGGGTAACATAGGCCTACAAAGACTCTTTTAGGTCTAAAACAGTTTGGATAGTTGTTAATACAGCGTTCCCACAGCTTGGTTAACTTCAAATTCAACAACCTTTCAAGGACTTTCCAGGTCCAGCTTTTCTTTCTTTTTTTGCATTTATTTTTGGCCATATGACAGAGGTCTGATATTCTATTTGTCATATTTCTGTTTTGCATAAAACTGAAGAATATTCGGTACATCCTATACTGTATTCTAAAATGATCTGATATTAACTTTTGCATGGATTTTATTGAAAAGAGCTTAGGCTCATGTAACCATTCTGTTTTTGCAATATTTCATGGTGTGTCTGTGAAACGCTGAGGTACCGTAGTAGTTTTGTGCGCGCGTGAACATCATGGCAACGTACAACACAAAGTACCTCACGCGGGAAACACTTAACGCAACGCATAAATGCAAGTAACAAACGTAAATCAAGCATAGTCCACGAAGTGTTGGCGAAATAACACATTATCGGACCGGAGAGAATAATATGGAATTACTTCCAGAAAACTTCTCGCACAAAATTAATTCAAGCACTTTCAAGGACCTGTATGTATGTTTATTTTCAGTCATGTCGTTGTACACAGCCCTCTCTTTCTGTACAAGGGAAAGATGATCTTGTTGCTTCTTTACTGCTTCAGACTTTCTATCATCTGGGAGGTTTGCACTTTTTATCAGCTGCTCGTTATTGCTTTGGCAATGCCAGCAGAGATCTGTGCGTGGCCAGGGTTGCCAGGATTTCACAACAAAACCTGCGCAATTGCTACTCAAAACTAGCCCAAAACAAGCCCAATCGCGTTTCAGGGGGGCTTCTCTGGTAAAATTCGCATTCCCGGGGCTAAATATCACATAATTGGGGTCGCTTCAACCTGCGGAAATGAAAAACAGCCCGCGGCAACAGTGTTGAAGTAGCCCAATTCCGCGGGAAAACCGCGGACTTGGCAACACTGAGCCACGCTTCCCTTGGAGGGCGGGGGCAATAACAAAGAAACAAACGCCCTACTCATGCTAGAATCTCAGAAAAACAAGCCGATTTCAACCTCAAAATGTAAGCTTTTAAATATACCAATGCTGCTATCTCAAACACGGAGAGGCTTCTTCGTGATCTCAAGTAACAGATTCTGCAAAAAAGCGAAAATCACCAATTTTAAAAAAAAAAACACTTCTTTCTCATTTTGCTTGAAAGTTGTGCTGCCGACTTGTGTCACTGGTTCCCGTGACGGGTCACATATGACAACACACTCCCCTTCTGGTATCACAAGATACCAAACCTACTATTAATAACAAAGGAAGAAACTCAGTCTCTGAATTAGTCTGAGGGAATTAGCATCACTATTTCACCTATAGGTCGGATGAACAATTTTGCCCCTTCCTTGTCCACAACCTTGATCTCCACTTTCCAAACTCTTTCATCTTTGCTTGGGAACACTTTAGGGAGACCCCAAAGGCCACTGGTTACGTTTGGACTGACTGTCTTTCATGAGAACTACATTGCCCACCGTGACGTCTTGCCTCTTTGATTGCCACTTCTTTCTAGGTTGCAGTGTAGAGATATATTGCTTCTGCCACCTGTCCCAGAAGGTAGATGCTAAATTTTGGACCTGTTTCCACTGTTTTCTGTAGAGATCAGCACGGTCGAACTCACCAGGTGGAATAGGACAAGGACCATACTTGTGAGTGAGCAAGGTCGACAGAGTGAGTATGAGAGGATCCTCCGGGTCCATCGAAACTGGCACCAATGGTCTGGAGTTTATTATAGCCGTCACCTCTGCCATGAACGTTGTGAAAACCTCATGAGTGATTCTGGACGGTCCCAGCTGAAGCATCATTGAGTTCAAGATCTTACGAGTTATTCCAATCATCCGTTCCCACACCCCACCCCTGTGGGAGGTGTGGGGAGGGTTGAAGATCCAAGTACATCCTTGTTCCGCAAGAAACCTTGTCACCTTAACTTCGTCCAAGTTGGAGGGGATGTTCAGTCCTCTGCACGCTCCTACAAAATTCGTTCCCCGATCCGAGCGTATCTGCTTTACTGGACCACGAATGGCAATGAAGCGTCTCAAGGCGTTTATGAAACAAGATGTTTCCATAGTCTCTATTACCTCAATATGGACAGCTCTGATGGTTAAACAGGTGAACAACACTGCCCAGCTCTTGTCATTTGCGAGTCCACCTCTAGTCCGACAAGCAGAAATGGACCAATGACCAAATACATCGGTCCCTACATATGTAAAGGGTGGCTCTGTGTTTACCCTGTCCATTGGTAAATTGGCCATCTTCTGTACTTCACTTTGTCCACGCAACCTTCGGCAAATCGCACATGCGAAGATAAGGGAGCATATACATCTTTTAGCTCCCACAATCCAAAAGCCAGCCATACGAATGGCGCCTACAGTGAAATGTCTCCCTTGATGTTGAGATTGCTCGTGATAATGTCTTACTATCAAGGTTGTAACGTGATGTCGTCGTGGAATAATGATGGGATTGCACTCGAAACTAATGTTCGCCTGAGAGACACGTCCCCCAACTCTCAGAAGTCCATTCTCGTCGATGAGGGGATTCAGTTTAAAGAGAGGGCTGTTCTTCAAGATATTCCTGTTATCCTCAATGCACCAGAACTCCTCGGTGAAAGCTTCTTGTTGCACAGCACGAATTATGATATTTTCGAAGCGTTCTGAGCCCTGCTGACTGTGCTTCGTTGTGGTAATGAATGCTGCTACCTCAGGACAGACTTCTTGATCGGCTGTTGGATCAACAAGGTCAAACGGGTCTGAGGTAAGGTATGTCTGGTTCAGGCAGGACAAGAATGGTGGACCAGTAAGATATGTCGTATCTTTCAGACAGGCTGCAGGTACGGATCTTCTGGCATGGTCTGCTGGATTCTGGTCGCTTGGCACATAATGCCATTGCTGTGGGAGTGTGCTGCTTCTTATTCTTAGAACTCGATTATTCACGAAAACATGAAATCTACGTTTCTCATTATGGATGTAGCCGAGGACGACTTTGATATTGAGTTTGACACTTTGAACTTCTTTTCAGACAGCAATCTCAGACATTATAAGATCAGCTATCTGTACAGCCAACACTGCACTACAGAGCTTGAGGCGTGGGATGGTCAGCTCTGGACGGGGGGCCAGCTTGGCTTTCCCCAAGACAAAGCTTGTCTTGCAGCTTCCATTAGGGCTCAAACTTCTGAGATAAGCTACAGCCACTATAGCTAGAACAGAGGCATCTGCAAAGATGCAAAGCTGTCTTTTGAGAAGCTTCTGTAGTAGAATAATGCCTAGAGATTTGGAGATGTTGAAGCTCTTGAAGGGAGTCCTTCCATTGTTGCCAAGGTCCCAACTTCTCAATAGGCAAAGGCGCATCCCAGTCATGTGACTCAGTTGTGAGTTCTCTTATCAGAGCTTTGCCCCTTATGACAACTGGAGCTGCGAACCCAAAGGGGTCGTACAAACCATTCACAGTAGAAAGAACTCCACGTTGTGTAAATGGTTTTGTGTCACTTGACAATTGAAACGTAAATGTGTCAGTTATGAGGTTCCAATTCACTCCAAGGGTACGCTGTACAGGCACTGCGACCTTGCCACGGTCCATGTCTCTTAAATTACTGACCCGATCATTTAAAGGAAATGCATCCATGACCTCCTTGCTATTAGAAGCAATTTTGTGCAGCTTCAAATTGGAACGTGCCAAAGCTGCTTGGGTCCTCTTGAGGAGATCAATTTCAGCTTCCCCAGATGGTAATGACTTTAAACCATCGTCCACGTAGAAATCCCTTTCTACAAACTTTACAACGTCTGCTCCACACTCTGCCTCGGCCTCTTTCGCCGCTTTGCCTGAGGCCATAAATCGCTACAGCAGGAGAAGGACTGTTACCGAAGATATGAGTCATTATCCTTATACCAGAAGAACCTGAGAAAGTTCCTATCCACTGGCTTGATGAGGAAACAATGAAACGTCTGTTGTATATCCGTAGTGAAAGCTACTGCTTCCTTTCTAAAGCGCAAGAGCACACCCAAGAGTCCGTTGTTGAGATCGGGCCTTTCAAAAGTACGTCGTTCAGTGAGACACCATCCTATTGACAACTCGAATCGAAGACCACTCGGATCTCTTCCGTCTTCTTTGGGTGGTAAACTCCAAAAAGAGGCAAATACCAACGCTCATCTTGCTGCTCAAGTGGTGGGGCTATCTCTGCGTGACCTTTCGCCAGTATCTTCTCCATGAATGCGAAGAAATGTTCTTTCATGATAGGTTTCTTAGAGAAAGACCGCTGTAGAGATCTGAAGCGATCTAGAGCTTGTGTTTTGTTGTTTGGTAGGCGTCGCCTCTGAAGTTTAAATGGAAGAGGGGCTACCCAGCTATTCCTTTCGTCCTTGTAGAAGCCCTCCTTCATTATACGGAGAAAAGTCAAATCTTCGATGGATAGAGCTATCTGTTCATCATCCTTTGTCCTCTTGAAGACATCCCCTTCCACTTGATGTCCATCTTCTTCCCACACAGGCCTCTTTCCAGCAACCGTAACTTGCCTGAAGGCTCGTCATAAACATTCTCCTTGATGTGATAAGCATTAGGGCATGGCTTAAAAAGCGATTGGCGGCCACTATCCAAGGTGTTGGTGAAGAAAACATTGACATTGTCTGGCTTATGCACCTTACCCAAACAAACATTGCCCACTATGACCCAACCAAGGTCTAACTTCATAGGATATGGGGCTTCCTGAGGTCCATTGATGTACTTCATCACTTTATGTACCTTTATGATGTCTCTACCCAACAGCATCATGATTGGAGCTTCCTGGTCAATTTCTGGGATCTGTTCTGCAATACCCTTCAGATGAGGATGGTGAAGAGCAACTTGCCGGGTGGGTATCTCGGAGCGATCGTCTGGAATGTTTTAGCACTCTATTAAGGTAGGTAGAGAATGAATGACTCGACCATCAATGGATGCCACTTGAAATCCGTGTGCTCTCCTCCCACTCCTTTGGGAGACCCCAGAACAAGTCTTGAGGTAGTAGGAAGAACTGTCACAATCCACATCGAAAAAGTCGAAGAATTCAGATCTTACCAACGATCGGTTACTTTGGTCATCAATGATGGCGTAAACTCTAATAGCTTTCTCCTGCTGGCCACTTGGAAACACTGAGACGAGACAAATCTTGGAACATGTTTTGCCGTTCAAATTACTGCCGCATACTTCTGTGCATTTGGTGGACACATCATCTTCAGAAGAATCTTTCTTCTCCCTGCCATAATCTCTAGTGGTTGTGTGACCTTTAGCAGACATATCGACAGGGTTTGGGTGCAAGACAGAAAGGTGGGTTTCACTGCCACATTCTGTACATTTGATGAGTTTCTCACAGTTCCTTGCAAAATGTGATGTTGAAGCTACACACTTAAAGCAAATCCCATTCTGCTTCAAAAAGGCCTTCCGATCTTCAATGGATTTCTCTCTAAATCCTCGAAATTTGTTGAAAGGATGAAGCTTCTTATGTATGTATTTGTCAAATCCACCTGAGCTCCTTAAATTTCTCTACCTGTAGACCTCTCAGGAGGGATGTCTGTTTTGTGAACTGAGATGGATGCTCTGTTAGTGTTCCTGAAATGTTCTGGCTTTGAATGTTCGGCTTGAAGAGGAAAAGCAAAGCTAGGATCATTCCGCATTCTGGCTTGTTCTACGACAAAGTTAACAAGAACAGAAAAGGGGGGAAAGTGAACTCTGTGTTGTTGTTTGAATGAATAGCCCTGAGTCATCCACTTATCTTGTAAGCTGAAAGGTAGTTTTTGCACTATGTTGGCTATGCCATGTGCAGTGTCCAAACAAGCGAGACCCAGAAGCACTCCCTCAGATTTTGCTACTAGAAGCTCCGTGAGTAGGTCTCCTAATTCTCTCAGTTTCTTCCACTCTTTGTTCTCTAATCTTCTGAGCAGTGAGCTTTCGACAACTTCAGGTGCCCCAAAGCAATCATCTAATTGTTCCCAAATCATCAAGCGACCTCTGTCAGGGTTTTCCACATGCACTGCTCTAATGCGTTTCGCTTGCTCTCTAGAATCTGCTCCTAACCACTTGACCAAAAGGTCCATCTCCTCCTTAGCAGTGAGATTGAGATCCTTTGTAGCAGTGAAGAATGATGCTTTCCATGCTCTGTAATTCTCAGGACAGTCGTCAAATTGTAAGAGAGCTGTGGAAACAATTTCTCGTCGCGCCATGAATCGTATGGGGTTAGATATGTCTTGATTCTCATCGCTGATTGCCCGAGGAGTGCTGTTGCTAAGTGGAACATGAAGAGGTGGAGTTGGAGTACCTGACTTGACCCGCGGATAACTGTGAGCATTTATAACGGTGTCTGCATGTTGGAATGCCAGTAAGCATGCGCTGGTAAGTGGCTGAGATCATCAGGTGGTCTTACACAAGCAAAGTGAGGATTCTGTCTGTTCCTGGTGGAGGGAGAAAACTTTACGTGGTGGCTTGGATTCATGTCCATCTGGGTAGGGGGCATATCTGATAGCCTCCTCATATTGTTAATCTGGGATATGCGTTTCATGGTCAACAACGTTCTCTGAGACTTTGTAATGTCTACCGTCTTTGCCTCTGTCAAGAGCATCAATATCATGTGGCGGCAGTCGTTGCATACCCTCTTGAAACAGTTCAGCCGGTGGGGGTGGTGGCCACGAATCTTCTACGAGGGCGGATGGACCGAGCTGTGCATTAGCTTGCAGTCTAGCTTGATCCTGTACATACTCTTTGGTTCTTTGTGTAGTGGAATCAGAATCAGAGTGACCGTCAGACTTATAGCTTGAAGCTTTGTCACTGCTTAATGCTGTTGTAAGAGCATCAGCTTTGGCCACTTCCACAACGGCTTCCCGTTCAACATCCAGCACTGCTAATTGTGCTTCTAAACATGCCCTCTCTGCATCCAAACGTGCCCTTTACATCTTTATCTGCATTTCCTTCTCTGCATATTTAACTTTAGCTTTGGCTTCAGCAAGGGTGATAGCAACGGCAGGGCTAACACTTGAGGCCTTTGAGCGTTTAGATGATGTTGACTGACTAGACCAAGTCACTAGACTGCTATGGATTGGTAGCTTTGAGTCTTCCATAATGCAGAGGGAATCTATGTTCAAGATGTTCTTTGACTCATTCAGAAGCGACACTCTTACCTGTGCTGCTGTAGATCTGTCTGAAAGGAAGTCGTTGTTTTACTGTTCTGCCACCCCAATGCGCCTTGCAAATGTTGACAGACAGATAACTCCTCTGCCAATCACCACACTGAAGCAGATACCCAGTTCACTTTGTTTAATGATGACCGGAAGTAGGGTAAAACTGAAAAGAAAATATGGTACATAAATGTATGAATTTAAGTATACAGGATGTGAAGAACTGACATCTCAAACGTACACTGGATCACTTCAAATTATATCAAAATGAGTAATTAACCAGAAATAATTTTTACATTCAATACGTGAGTGTAATAGTTATCACATGGTAAATGCACAGTACAGATATCAGTATGTTCAATTCAATTCAATTCAAATTTATTTGTATAGCGCTTTTCACAATACACATTGTTTCAAAGCAGCTTCACAGAAAGTGCATTTCATAAATGTACATTGAAAAATGTTAGAAAGAGAATGTTAAAGAAAAATGTTAGGATAAGTTAATCAATCATGTATTATTTTAGGCCATAACAACGCTGGCGTTGAGTCGTCTCTTCACAGGCGTTGAGTCGTCTCATCACAGGTGTTGGGGCATCTGAAGTCTCCATGAGAGGCTGGATACAAACTGGAGCTGACGAACTAGTTACCTCGGGACTAGTGTCCCGAGATAACAACAGAAAAGCAGATGGGAAATAATTAGCATAGCTGCTGTTCAGAATATTAATGCTGTTGGTGCGATTTAACTGTAGTATAAAACGTATTTATAATGTGAATGCTTGGCTAAAGAGATGCGTCTTTAATCTAGTTTTAAACTGGGACAGCGAGTCTGAACCTCGAACAATATCAGGAAGACTATTCCAGAGTTTAGGAGCTAAATGTGAAAATGCCCTCCCTCCTTTAGTGGACTTAGATATCCTAGGAATGACCAGAAGCCTCGAGTTTAGTGATCTTAAAGAGCGCAATGGATTGTAGGGCGATAAAAGATCCGTTAAATACACTGGAGCTAAACCATTTAGGGCTTTATAGGTCAGTAGCAATACTTTGCAATTGATACGGAACTTAATAGGTAACCAGTGTAGAGATGATAAAATTGGTGTTATATGATCATATTTTCTTGACCTAGTAAGAACTCTAGCAGCTGCATTTTGGACTAACTGTAGCTTGTTTATTGATGATGCAGGACAACCAGCTAATAAAGCATTACAGTAATCTAGTCTCGAGGTCATGAATGCATGAACTAACTTTTCTGCATCAGAGATAGATAGCATGTTACGTAGCTTAGCAATGTTTCTAAGGTGGAAAAATGCCGTTCTTGTAACATATGAAATATGATTTTCGAAAGACAAGTTGCGGTCTAATATAACACCCAGGTATTTTACTGTAGTGGATAAAGTGACAGGATATCCTTCCAAGTTAAAGTTGTATTGTGAGAGGTTTTGTGGGCAGTTTTTTGGACCAATAAGTAATACCTCCGTTTTATCTGAATTCAATAGCAGAAAATTACACGTCATCCAGTGTTTAATATCATCAACACACGCTGTCAGTTTAGATAATTTTGCGTTTTCATCTGGTCGTGATGAAATATATAATTGAGTGTCATCAGCATAACAGTGGAAATTAATTCCATGTTTTCTTATAATATTACCAAGTGGCAGCATATATATAGAGAATAGCAGAGGGCCTAGCACGGATCCTTGCGGCACCCCATAGTCTACTGATGTTATCTTTGATTTTTCCCCATTTAGACAGACAAAATGGTAGCGGTCTGCTAAATACGATCTAAACCAGTTTAATGCCTGTCCCTGAACACCAGTGTAATTTTGAAGTCGATCTAATAGTATTTTATGATCTATAGTATCGAACGCAGCACTAAGATCGAGTAGAACTAGTATTGAGATACAGCCTTGGTCAGAAGCTAAAAGTAAATCATTTGTGATTTTAACGAGCGCGGTTTCTGTGCTGTGATGCGGCCTGAATCCTGATTGAAATTTTTCATAGATATCATTTTCTTGCAAGAAAGAGCACAATTGAGTGGACACAACTTTTTCTAGTATTTTAGACATGAATGGAAGATTTGAAATTGGTCTGTAATTTGCTAGGTTATTATGATCTAATTGTGGCTTCTTAATGAGAGGTTTTATGACTGCCAACTTGAATATTCTTGGAACATGACCTAAAGATAAAGACGAGTTAATAATATTTAGAAGAGGCTCTTCCACTACAGGTAACAACTCTTTCAGTAGTTTAGTCGGTATTGGATCTAATAAACATGTTGTTGGTTTAGATGCAATGATAAGTTTATTTAGCTCTTCCTGTCCTATAGTTGTAAAGCGGTGTAGTAGTTCTTGAGGGGCGATAATTGCGGTTGAATCATAAGACATCATTAATGATTGTACATTTACAATTTTGTTTCTGATGCTTTCTATTTTGCAGGCGAAGAAGTTCATGAAATCATTACTACTAAACTGTAACGGAATATTTTGTTCAGGCGATGCTTGTTTATTTGTTAGTCTAGCCACAGTGTTAAATAAAAACCTTGGATTATTTTGGTTATTTTCTATTAGTTTGCAGAGATGCTCAGCCCTGGCTGCTTTTAGGGCCTTTTTATAACGTGACATACTATCTTTCCACGCAATTCTAAAGACCTCTAAATTAGTTTGTTTCCATTTACGCTCTAAGTTACGAGTTTCTCTCTTGATAACATGTGTAGCACTGTTGTACCATGGTGCTTTAGTTTTCTCTCTAACCTTTTTTAATCTAATTGGTGCTACAATTTCTAATGTACTAGAGAAAATGGTGCTCATACTGCTAGTCATTTCCTCTAGTTCATCTGTTTGTTTGGGTTCACTTAGCAGCTGAGACAGATCAGGTAAGCTATTTGAGAATCTATCTATAGTGGTTGGAAGGATTGTTCTGCCTGGTCGATAACGTGGCGCAACATGACAGATTTCAGCAGTACGCAGTATGCAAGTTACCATGTAATGGTCAGTGACATCATCACTTTGCGGTATAATATCTATATCGGTTGGGTTCGTTCCATGTGATATAATTAAATCTAGTGTGTGATTAAGACGATGAGTGGGACCAGTGACGTTTTGCTTGACCCCAAAGGAATTTAATAGATCTGTAAACGCAGCCCCTAACGCATCATTTGTGTTATCTACGTGTATGTTAAAATCTCCAACAATTAATGCTTTATCGACGTTGACCAATAGATCTGAGAGAAAGTCTGCAAACTCTTTTAGGAAATCACCATAGGGCCCTGGAGGTCTATATACAGTAGCCAGGGCTAGAGATAATACAGATTTCTTTCTTACATCTAAGAGCGTAACATTTAGCACTAGTACTTCAAACGAATTAAACCTGTGACCTGTTTTCTGGGTAACATTTAGAATGTGTATGTATGTGAAATGATACTAATGAAAACTTGCAATAAATAGGGATGGCTGACGCGAAACTGACGTTTCGGCGCTTTGCCGAGATCCCGAAGCGCAGCTGTTTCGAAACACTGCTCCGAACTGTGATTCGAAACACCCATGTCACCTGACTATGGCTAAATGAAGCTTCGAAGTGTTTCATCAGGTGGCGCCTGCCGAAACTGCGTTGATTAAAGGGGCGGGAACAAACCACACAGTCACACATCTGTATAAACCTAATTCCCCACAAAGTTTAAAAGTGAAGTAAATCCATCTTCACCTCGTGGGTTTTTGTGAGAGGAGAGAGATTTTGTGATAGCAGTGATTTTGTGATATAAGTGAGATTTATAGTGCGCTTTGGTTGGTTAGGCTATATTTAGGCTAGATTTAAATTAGATATATTGACTGATAGGTATAGACAGTGACAGATAGGATAGATATAGTGACACATTCATATGTTAGATAGTGACAGATAGTACAGCATAAGTGAGAGATATAGAATTATATAGATTCATTGGTGATATATAGATAGATATATTAATAGAATAGATAAAAATGGAGGCTCCACATAAGAGATGCTTTTTTTATTGCTGAACAAAAAAGAATTTACAAACAGCATGGCAATAACAGAACATTTTTGTATTACAAAATACAGATCAGGTGCTTGAAAGTACAGTAGAAAAATATATCAGGCAAATCATAATAAAAGAAACAAAAAACATTAAAGGCGCTAGGGTTTTGTTTGAAGATCATATTCTTCTATAATGGAAAAAAGACTGATTGCATTTTCATAACTTTGAGGGCTTTTGTATAAGAGTTAAACTCATTATGAAATTAATAAAATCTTGGTTTCACCTTTAAGATCTTGAGACGTTTCGATCATGTGAATGTGGACCTGGTGGGCCCACTTCCCCTCTCCCGTGGTTATACCTACCTCCTCACCATGGTGGACAGGACCACTAGGTGGCCAGAAGTGGTTCCCCTGTCCTCCACTACATCAGCCGAAGTAGCCCGGGCATTCATTATGGCTTGGGTGGCCCGTTTCGGCACACCGTCCGACCTCTCCTCGGACCGAGGTCCGCAGTTTACATCGGAGCTTTGGACGGCAGTCGCCGAGGTCCTGGGGGTGAAAGTCCATCGTACCACAGCCTATAACCCACAGAGTAACGGACTTTTCGAGCGGTTTCATCGTGACATGAAGGCCGCGCTCAGGGCCAGCCTTACGGGCAACAACTGGGCTGACCGCCTCCCATGGGTTATGCTTGGCCTTCGCTCCGCCCCCAAGGAAGATCTTCAAGCCTCATCGGCCGAGCTGGTGTAGGGCATACGGTGTACGGTGGATATTGGCGAACCGCTTCAGCTGGCCCAGCCCCCACAGCGAGGGTGCCCCCCTGCGGCAGCCTCGACCCCTGCCCCGCCCCTTTCCCTTTGCCCCCCTCCTATTAAGCGCAGCCGGTATGGCCGCCAGGTCCACCCCCCTACACGTTGACTCTTATAGGGACTGTTATGAGCTGGACTGTTCTGTTTTGCACTAGTGAATTGTGTTCGGTCTGGCCCTGTTATTATGGGTGAATTCTGGGGGGGCCTGTGTGGTGACCCACAAAGAGGACTGTAAGAGACATTCACTAAGGGACTGTACCTTGTGAGTTCCGGTAAAACGGTTGTTGTCATTATTGGGTCTCACTCGCTGTTGAGTTCTGAGGAACACAACATCCGTGACGAATATCTCGTGATCGACACAATGGATTATGTTGATTTTGGACTCATTTCAATCGGGAGCATCAACTGTAAGTACTGATGTGCCATTTTTAACGATCGCAGCATGTTTCATTAAGTTACAAGCGTAAAGGCAACTTTAGAGTTACAATTGTTTATTTAACGTATGTGCTCCTGTCAGGTTATAATGTGTTATAAATCTATGAGGGAATAACTTTCGGTCCGAGTGACGTATTATGAAGATTTTGGTCTCGTTTTAATCGTGAGAGTCTGCTATATATGGGTGGTTGACGTGAACTCAAATCCAAAGTGGGAAAAAAAAAAATCTAAAATGTATGTCAAATGTCTTATAATTATATTGCTTAATATGTGAATAATTCAAAACTGAATGTGTCCCTTTCTAATTCCTTATTTATTTTGCATTTTATTAACTTTTTTGTGTGGTAGTCCCAAATATTGTCCACCGGTGTGACAATTTTTTATGTTAATATTTAATTCAGAGATTGTGTGAACGATAAGACAAATATGCACAATCCTTATCAATTTGTCCTAATTACATTCCCACATCAGAAGTAGCCAATAAAAATTCACAATCATGTTATTATCCCACTATAAGATGTACACATAGGGACTTTACCCAAATGTCTGGATTATATTAATTATAATTAGTATAAAACCTAATGAAGCTTCATTCCATCCTTATATGTGCATAGTGATGATATCATTATTATACTATTCAACACCTTTTACATAAATTTGTGCATTTAAGTGCCTTTTCCACTTATAATTCACTTTGTCACAGCACAGGACATTTCGTCACATCATTGGACAACAAAAAGTACCAGTATGCCCCTGTTTTGTACAAAGTCACATTTATTATTTTTTGTTCAAATAATTATAAAAAATCATTCAAATAAAGTTACAGCTTAAAGCTCAAATGTTTTTTGTACAATAAAGAAGAAGAAACCAACATTCCTATAAAAAAAACCTGGGAGCTATCATAACATTTAGCAACATAACATGAACATGTAAACAAATAATGGAATAAATAATTAAAAGGAATTGACCTATATAAAACAGCAAAACATCCTGTAGTTCTTACAAATAATAATTCATAGTTAACTGATTATTTTCTTTTGGAACTGTGCTGTACAACAGAGTACACCATGAAATACAAACAAATAAAAAAAAAAACAGTAGTTTTAGAGTTTAAGGACTCATCCTACTCCTTTCACACCACATTGAACATCAGCCAGTCATATTTGGTGAGCTGGGCTGCACGCTGGTGGGGCTCTGGCTCAGAGATGACACTGACAAGTTGGTCCTTGCTGTACATAATGCAGTCTCGCCTAGCAGGCCACTTGAATGTGTTTTTCCAGCCAATTTGCATCATGCAATTGACCTCAATGTGCTCAGCATTTAGTTGTGTGATCTGGCCAACAAATGGCTTCTTGTCATAGCGGACGATGACGAATTTCCCTACAGTGTACTTGTCGTCAAACTCTTCCTCTCCACCTCTGGGACTCTCAGGTTGGGTCTTTTGGACTTCACAGGCAAGTGGTTCCTCTGAATCTTTTGACCGATTGTCTGGCCTCATCTTGCTTGGAGAGAAGCAATCGCACATCTCTGGGTAGCGGCAGAAACAGCTTAGAGACCTATAGAAGATCTCTCCAGCAGAGAAGGAAAGTATTTGGCGCGTGTTTAAGATGCCAGGTACTTTCGGGACAGAAGGTGGCAACATCTCGTTGAACACCTGGATATCTGCCTCATCGATCCATTTGAATTTTATGTTTGGGAACTCTTTTCGGGCTAGGAACTCATAGAGGTCCTTAGGGCTTTGTATGTCTTGCCCCCCATGGACATGGTTGTCTGCCATGGTTGTCTGCCCAACTCCATCGGGTGCACCTTTCCCATGGGCTCTCTCGGAGTAATTCCAGGTGATTCGCTTCAGCCTCCATGTGTAGGGTACACTACTCAAAAGGTAACAGTTTGCCTTGTTTCTGTATTGGGTGACTGGACCATCACTCAACACATGAAGCGTGTCAATCTTGTGGCCAGAGTTTGCTATAATTTCCTGTACCACTGGTTTGAGGTGGGCCCACACAGCACGTTCGTTGTGGCTGACAGAGTCAGAGATTGTGGCATAGGACTGTGAGCCTGTGGATGTGTAAGCCACTGCAGTATGGATGGATGCCTGCTGCCGGTTTCCTCCAAAATGAAATGCCTGGATTTCCGTGTTCAGTTTGCAGGCATAGTTCTCTGAAAAGTCCACATGCAGAACCATTTCGTTGTCTTTTAGATTTTCTTTAAGATGCCTGAATTTCTGGGCCTGGTGAAGCCAGTTGAATTGATGGATAGCAATACCGTCCAATTCTTTGTTGAACTCCTCAACCAGTTTTCCGATTGTACCATTTTCAGTTTTCTTCACCCAGTTTTTGTATGTTTTGTCTCCTACAACCACATCTTCCTTTACCCAGTGTTCCCATCTAGCCCGATCATCTAGATTAAATATGGCAATCTGGACTTCATCATTGCAGCACTCAGTGCATGTGCGCTCCATGCATTTCATGTTGTCCATATTACAGGTTATGCTGGAAAGAAGATATGATAGGCTTTTTGAAGGTAGGACACCACGTTGTGACAAGGCATCAATAAGGAGACGCATGTTCTCATGTTGGTAGCAGGCGCATGTATTACGATCATTTGCCTTGGCTTCTGTTACATAAAATGGCTTATAGCGTAGAAACTGCCTGTAAGACATTCTATGGTTTAGTGCAGCTGTCTGGGAGAATTCCTTGTGCAAGTCCACCAAAGACTTTACAAGTACTCTCCTTTGCATTTTTTCTTTCCTCCCAACAGTGTCCTTTTTCCCCGGAAGAAGCCTGCTGCTCTCGTCTCTCAATAGGAAGGACTCCACTTTTTTCTTCCTTTCTTGAGCAATGTTTCTTCGTTTTGACTGTTTTGCTTGTGTGTTTGTGTGTGCATTTTTATCCACCTTCCGTCTTTGCACAAGGCGTTTATTCTTTTTTCTAAACCTATCCGATCTTCTTTTTTCAGCTTTAAGTTGCTTCCTTAACTTCTCATTTTGCATTCTTAGCTTCCTTAGTTGTTTGTTGACAGATCTTTTTCGTACTCTTTTGGGTGTCCTTTGGTCTCTGGTGGACATCTCTTTAGGTGATTGTGTTGGTGTGCTACACAAAACAGGCACTGGCACTGGGGCCTCATTGATCTCTTCACGATTGAATGGCTGGTCATGATCCTGATCCTGAGGTGATTGTGGCGTTAGATCAAGGATAGCCTTAGTGGCTTTTTCCCTGGCCCTACATCTCCTCTTTGACTCTCTCCATTTTTCTTGTAGCTTCTTCCTTGTTGCTGGCAACATAGACTTTACACTGAGCTGAACAATTTTCCCACATGCTTTCTTCTCCTGATATCTGTGGGGAAAATTATGAAACCAACCATGACTATTGTGATACGATGAAGCATTAATCATGTCATGAAACGCTTCAATTCTTATGCCTAAATAACTTTTGGTAGCTTGTCAAATTTACTTTCTGCATCTCTCTTTCAGGATGTTCTCTCTCCTCTGAGGATCTTTATTCAGCCTCTCCCTATACTTCCTGGTCCTTTCCTTGCTTGTCATCTCAGCCTCTCACTTTCAATGTGGATTTCAAACTAGCCATAACAAAACAGAGAAGGAAGGTTGTGTCCTTCAATTCTGAGAGTAAGAAAATGCAAACATCACTACTACAATTAGCTACTATAGGTTGGGAGGGAAGTTACGAAGGGAATAGGATATAACCGTGAGACCGATGGTTATAGTTGAACACCGTCATTAGAACTCTAACCGCCAAACCGTGTTATTAAAATATTTTTTACAAAAAATGTTTATCATAATGTTTAAATAGCCTACTAATTAAAAACAATTGTTAACAGTCTGTGGTTACGATTCGTTCACGAACCGGACATCACTGAACAAAGAATGTTTACGTCCACTGGTGTGACAGCCATTTCCACCAGTGTGACACTGATTTCATGTCACACTATAGGACAGTGCTGTCACACCAGTGGACATTTTCAAGATAAAGGCCAGTTTGTGGCCTAGCTATATGAGAGACAGTCTTCAATCCTGACTAACAGTGTTAAGGTTTACATTATTTTCAATAGTTAATCAATTTAAATTGATGGAAATTTTCAGATCAATACTTAAATTATGTCACACCAAAGGACTGCATAATGGATCCCATTTCCAACAGTGCACGGAAATAGCAATATTGTGAAAATATTTTAAACAGAACTTACCTTCTGGGCAGTCCATGTGCTCCAGTGAGGTCTACTGTACTTCCTGGATTGAAGAAGACCCCCTCTCAGTAATAGGGTGCCCAAATGAATGCCCGTTTAAATCTACAGAATGGTGTCACACCAGGTGGACACCAGTTTTGCGGACAAAATGTAATGTGTCACAATTATTCTAAATGGGGACCTTATGACTTATAACCTTTAGTTTCATTAAGTTAACACCGCTATAACATCTATTCAAGTATTTTAATGTATTTAGACTTATTTTTCATTTAATTACAGTAGTTTTAAGATAAGCAACGCTACCCCGGACAGTCACACCAGTGGACAAATGTCATGTTTAAAACAAAATATTTACATATTTGAATTATAATACTCATTAATTACAGATGTATTAGTTCTGGAAGATTAAACTGTATATAACAACCGATATTTGAATGAAATATTATATATTTTTATTTATATTTGTCACCATGAACACAAAAATGTAGCGTCACGTCAACCACCCATATATATATATATATATATATATATATATATATATATATATATATATATATATCCACATAAACAACAAATTGTTTGTCACTATAGCAACAGTATACCCCGTTAATACGTGCGTGCGTGCGTGCGTGCGTGCATGTATTTCAGGCCTGAGTGAGTTGGAGTATATTTCAGGCCTGAGTGAGTTGGAGTATATTTCAGGCCTGAGTGAGTTGGAGTATATTTCAGGCCTGAGTGAGTTGGAGTATATTTCAGGCCTGTAGTGAGTTGGAGTATATTTCAGGCCTGTAGTGAGTTGGAGTATATTTCAGGCCTGTAGTGAGTTGGAGTATATTTCAGGCCTGTAGCCAGCCAAAAAGTAACCAAGATCATGTACCACCTTTTTCACTCCATAAACAGTTATTTGGCATGGATAATCAAAACTTCCTCACAAAGTTTAAATCACAAATTCACGTGACAGAACTAAGCCGAAGTGTTTGTTTCACGTGGTGAAACATGAAGTTTTGAAGAAGTCACAAACACGAAACAAAGGTGCTTTAATTACTTGGCCCATACTACATGCACACACACCCTAGGTAGGGGGGTCCCCTGAGAAAATTTTGATTTCCCTGATCTACATATGTGCATTTTAAGACGTTTGAAGGCCAAAAAAAATATGAGAAATAGCTTTAAAACTAAGTCAGTGAGCAGTAAATTATTTGTCAATTCCTGCTCTCTCCTCATCTCTTCCACTTTCTTTTTCTCTTATTATCCTTATCTTGCCCTCTCTTCCCCTCCTTAAAGCAGTCAACTAAACATAGGGTACATTTTTATTTAGAATATTTGTTTATTAATCACTTTCTAAGACAGTTTCTAAAAAATTTAATTAATTCACAATATGTACACATTCATTATTAATCTTATGCGTTATATGAAGAAAACGGATTCGTTAATGTTTCTTCTCTCACATGGACAGTTGCTAATTATTACATTAAATCACATAAATTATATACATATTTATATAGGCCTACATATTTAATTAAAAATTAAAAATGGCAAAATTAGACAAAGGTTTATTAGTTTGCCTGATTATTTTTATCGGTAGTTTAACATTTCAATCCTAAAACAGCTGCCAAATATGAAATGTTTAGTTTAGCTACTTGCATCTTTATCTCGCACTTTGAGCGTTTACTGAAGCGTCGTGCTGGAATATGCGCTCAGCACCGTCAGTGAACATAAAGCCTGCTTACTTTGTTTTGATTGGTCATCTTAAATATTTTGACGTTGACGAGCGGTGACAGACACAGTCACAGACACAGACTGCAGGCAGTTCAGATGAGAAGATCTTGGTGCTGTGCAATATCATTGCTGCATTAAAGTAATACTATATTATTAGGCAATTATTTTACAACATTTATAGCCTACACATCGGAAAAATACAGAGGTTCGGATTCGAATTATTGGCCGTCATTACTTAAAAGAACACTTGTTTATTACAAAAAACTGACTTAAATTCGGGACCTTTGCAAGTGAGGTCCAGACCCCCCCTGCCTACGGGCATGAATTCTATCATGCATTTTCCCTGCATCAGCTCATTCTGCTCCGCTATTTTTCAGATGCGTTCGTATCAATCTACTCGAGAATGCTCGGGTGGCTTTGCTTGACTTTTTCTTTTCGTTTCAAATTGTTTAGTTTAAAAATGAACATTTCAAGCTTTCTATACATATATTTCTTATATCTGTGAGGCAAGTAGCTGCTGAGTTTGGGTTTACATGAATGCGCTCCAGTTCATGTGCAAATTGTCACTCCAGCGCCTCCATGTCACGATTATTGTCTGCTATTGCCTATTTGCTTATTTATTAAATCCAGGCAATTGAAACACTGATTAAAATTAAGATAGGCTATAATTTATACAAAACGAAATGAACTTTAAAGAAATTCAAAATCATTTCTGACCCTATCTCTTTGACTTTGTCTATGCACTTTTCATAATAGCCTAGATGAAATTTAAAATAGCACTATAATATTTAAACATTAAACAAAATAGCTACATTTAGCTAATAGCTACAACAAGTACAGGCAAATTTCATGTCAGAACTGGATTTGAGCGAATGTTGTTTTACTGGTGAGTGCGCAGTTCAGGAGTGGAGCATTCGCTTGGGCCGTGAGATTGAGCTGAGCGTCACACCGCACCGCTTCGCTCATTACAGGCTCGTTCTCGTCAGAACCCAAAACTGAATTTAGCTTTTGGTCGCACTACGCCGTATTTATTTGCACATTTATCTTGAACCCCCTCACTGAAAGCATAACTACCGTAGTCGATAACGAGTAGCTGGTAAATGGTAGATCTATAAACTCATCTTTCAGGCATTTGACCGACCAGGTTGACACTTCAGCGTGAAAAATCGGGGGTGTGGCATGTGAGTGTGTGAAATCAATCAAATGCGTGTGTCTCACGGCCAATGCGTGAGAGTTGGCTGCTCCGAGACTGGCTCTGACTCTTGTCAACTAGCGTCAACTTGATCAGACTGTAAATCGGGGGGGAAATCGGGGCAAAAATCGTGTAGTGTATTCCAGCCTTTAATTGTCCATCTCACAGTAAAATTTTAATGTTTTAAAAAACTTAAAGCTAAAGTCCAGGTAAATGTTTAATTGTCCATCTGACAGTAAAATTAACATGTAGCAGTTGAAAAGTTGCAGATGCAGGCTCTGTCAGAACATACCTTGTAATGGGGTGTAAGTTTTACCCCGGGGGGGCAAGAGCTGCCCAAAGTTGCCCCATAGACTTACTATGGTGAGGGTCGGCCCATGAAACGCATGTGTTTTTTCCACTATGGTAACTTGCATAGGGATTTTGTATTGAACATAAATCTGGATCACAGTGTCGTAGAGACAAGGGGGTACGCTAAATTTACTCAGGCAACCAATCCCTGTCTCAGGATCATCGTGAAGCTATCAAGCCACGCCATAGCAACCATTTGGAGCCCCCTAGCAACAACTTTCTGGGTTTCTTAATCTACTGTCTTAACATAATATAATATGGTTTGTTTCTATTAATATAAAATGGCTTAATGCTTAATGTGTAACTCTGTTTGACACATTTTGTATCAGGGGTCCCAGCTCCATGCCTCTATTGCCTAAGGGCTTCTTGCCCTGAAAAACATTCAAGAACCAAAATGCTAAATGGTAATATTAATATACAGGTATAGCAAGTAATTTGAAGGAGACAAGGTAACATAAAAAAATAAAGTACAACAGATGTATGTTTGCTCTGTTGGCGCTGCACAAACATGTTGCTATTAAAAATCCTTTAATAGTATAGTATGGAATGGTATGATTTGATTTAGTATAGTGTAGTTAACCTGTTGACTCTGATACTGTGTGGAATGTTTGTATGATTTTAAGATGAACCTTACATGGTGCACTTGATTTACATTTACTATATTGAATACTAAGTCTAATGTATGTCTCTTTCTTTAAATCTGAGCATACTACTTTGTTTTGATGTAATTGGATTGATATATTTGCATCTTTTGTCTGGTTTCAGGTGGCATATACCTTTGATGCCGGTCCTAATGCTGTTATTTACACCTTGCAAGAGCACGTACCAGAGTTTGTACAGGTGGTTCGTCATTTCTTTCCCTCAGAAGCCAATGGATCAGAGTAAGTTGCTAAAATCAGGCATGCTGTTAATGACACTTTGACACACAAAAAAAAAACAGTGCAGCTCTTTACAGCACATCAAGTTATAGCTTAACGCAGTAACTTTAATTTGCAGGTTTGTCAGAGGTCTTCCCGTATGTTCAGCTGACCTCTCTGAGGAGCTGAAAAGAGACCTTACTATGGAGCCCACTCCAAAGGGCATACACTACATAATCAGCACTAAGGTAAGTGTCTGAAAACTACATAAACTGTAAGGCACATTAATCTGATATCTAAAAGGTCTTTAAAGAGAAAAAAAAACCTTGTTTGTCTCATCATATTTATGTAACACTGTGCCTTTAATTAATTATGTGTCAGTAAAAAAGGGTTTATGCATGACCTGTTTTATCAAAATTGCCACATAACCTGTTTTTAGGCTGGTCCTGGACCATGTGTGGTGGAGGATCCAAACCATCATTTGTTGGGTGTTGACGGGCTGCCCAAGAAGAGTGCAGTTTCAGATGAACCTTAAAGATCCTTGTAGATCAAGAAAGAAAAAGATTTTGCATAAATAAAGATATATTTCAATATAAATAGTTGTGTAAAGAGTAAATGTACTCCATTAAAAATAATTATTTTAATTAATGACATGATTTGTGTTTTTGTCTGATCTGCATTAAGGGATCTTTATATTTTGTTTCTATTGAGAAGCACCCATAACATACATGTATATCTATGGTTTTACTCATATAGACAGCTGCCAAGTCACCACAATTCTTTACACACATTCGAGTGACCAAAAAAGCACACGCACACTACTGTGTTCCAGAAGAGGTTGGATTTGGGAATATCCCAAATTAAGGCTGATTTCACAATCAATGGGACTGACAAATTTTGAGACATGTTAGTGAAAGTTGTTTTCAGTTAAAGAGGTCAAACATGCATTTTAGTCTGGAATTAGGCTTGTCTGTGAAACCGGGGGTATATATTCAGACCTCGTTGAGTTCTAGGCAATCAGACGTTTACATGTTGACCACATGATGTAGCCACGACACAAGGAGAGCATATCATGCTTTTGTGTCAATTATGCCAAAAACAGAATAATAACAACATACGAGCGCTTTGAAAACAGCTGACGAAAAGCAAAAACGACGATATTATTACAAAAACGTAATGTCTAATGTTACAAGTTTTTATGGAACTTACCGACATCTGGGAAGTGACGTCAAAATCTCGCTGGGGTTGATCGATGTACCCCGAGGGGAAAAAAAAAATCTTAATTGACAATTGGCGACCAATTACACTTCTTACGGTTGACTACAAAATCTTGGCCTTATGCTGCCTTCACGTCCTATCTGAATTATTGTAAATACTAGTTTCCTAGGTAAAAAAAAATGGACATGAATGGCCTCAAGTCAATATTTGAATGTGATGAGCTCCTAATCACGTTTTCAGAAGTGAGAAGTATGACATTTCCGATAGCACATAAAGGCATTATAAGTATACGCTAAAAGATTAAAATTTAAGCTTAATCAAATTATTGCAGAAACAGTCAGGTTTTGTTAAAGATAGGCATATATTAGTAATAACATAAGACTTGTTTTAGATTTATTGGACTATAATGATTTTGTGCATTCTAAAGACATTATACTTTTCTTAGACCTTTATAAGGCCTTCGAAGCCATTGAGTATGGATTTTTTCTGCAATCTCTCAAATTTGGTGATTCGTTTGACAATGTAATTGAAATGTTTGATAAAGGAATTACCAGCTCTGTCATAGTCAATATGTTCTCCTCCCAAAGATTTTTCATAAAACGTGGTGTCAGACAGGGTTTTCACAGCTTTTACAGGCCATTCAGATAATTAAAAAATTCTTGTGTGCTTCTGATTTAAAGCTAAATTTATCTAAATGTGAGATAATGTCACTGCATAAATGTGGTGACACGTTCAATGATAAAGTATTTATTTGACCAAAAATTTAGTAGCTAGACAACAACTCAAGTTTTCTAGTCGGATTAAGAAAACCCCCAAAAAATGTAATCTTAGGTTACAAAGAGACCTCTCTCTTTATGGTAGGGTTCTCCTCTCTAAAGCAGAAGGTGTTTCTCGCTTTGTGTATCCTTCACTCTTTTTATACGTGAGTGATTGTACTGCTAAAGGTGTCAATAAAAATTTTCTTGACTTTATTTGGAAAAACTGATCTCATACACTTAAAAAAGGAGTAATATCTAATTGTAGAAGTGATGGGGGACTGGAAGTTCTACATTTGTTTTTAAAATAAATTAGCTAAGATGTCTAATAAATCCAAATTCAGTATGTTTTTCATTCCTAATTATATCTTTAATAAAATTGGAGGCCTCCCCTTTTTCTTAAAATGTAATTATATGCATAATAAACTCCCCGTTAAATTAGTTCATTTTCATCAGCAGGCTCTTCTTGCATAGATGTTGTGTTACAGCCACAATTTCTCACCACACACAAGTCTGTTGTGAAATAATAATATGGATGTAACTGTAGGAACAAATCTCTTTTCCCCCTTTGTTACTGGATGGCATTGGCATTTATTAAATGTAATAATCAACATATTTGTCAGATTTTTCAGAAGAGAGATCCAAATTTTCCTCGAGGCAGATCCCATTGGGCTGCATTAATTGATAATATAAACTGGAGAAGAGCATAGCTGTTAACTCATAAATATTTTATTCCCAACCAAACCAAAGTAGTTCATCATATTTTTTTGTTATTATGATTCTGCCAACAGATCTAAAGAATATATCTTCATTTCAGGGGGGGGGGGTTAGGATGATTCTAAGGGCCCACACACTTTTGGGGCCCCCGGAGATCATTACGTTTTGTTTTGTATAAATTGTATCTTAATTTTAATCAGTGTTTCATCAGCCAATTGGGGCATTCTGGGTCGAGCGAGCAGTGCTTAATTGGTCAGTATTATTAAATTATTTGGATAGCTAGGGTTGGTGTGGTAGGGGGCCCAACATCATATTCTTTCATAGGGCCCAAAATTGCTAGCGGCGCCCCTGTCTTGTTGTCATTGTTTCTTTATAGGAATTGTATGGTACTTATTTTATGTTTTTCCCCGTATCCTCTTCATACAGTATATGTATATGACTATCTTTACTTCTTTCTTGAATTTACTAACAAATGTTTTTTGAATGCTTCTTACCGTTCTCCAGAAGGTATTTGTACATTGTATATTTTCATGTTTTTGAATAAAAAATAAAAGCATCAAGCTCCGGTTCTGTGAAAAAAAAGAAAAAAGATGTACCCCTAGTTCACAGGTCGAGTGTCCAACTTTGAGTGGCGTTCCAGAAGTTATTTCCAAGAATGAGGTGGGAAAAATTTAAATTCCGAGCTGTCTGAAACACAGCATTACAAAGCAAGGCAAGTTTATTTAACCTATATAGCACATTTCATACACAATGGTAATTCAAAGTGCTTTACATAAAAAGAGTTATAATGATCACAACATATGCATAAGAAAGGAAAATATCATGCATAAGAAATAAAAAAACAATCGTATAACAAATGAATAAAATAGTCTAGTGATTCAGTTAGTCAGGAAAAGTAGGCCTGTGTCATTCCAGCGTTTAATGCTGAGGAGCCTCCGAAGGACTGGGGCACGTTCAAAGCTCAAACCGGTGCGCAACGTTTTGCTACGGTTTCCGGTTGAACGTCGTGTTTCCTGGAAACGGTGTGCAACGGGTTTGAGATACGTTAGGCTTGTTTGAGATGCGCCTCGCCTCGCCTGCAGTTCAGCCGAGACTAGGCGGCTGCAGTGAGAGGAGGAGTGAAAAAAGTGCAGGCAAGCCGGACAGTTCTCTCTTCTCGTAGTGGATCCGACACCTGCGAGATCAAAGGCGGATATCGCGGGATTCACACTCGTGCGCTTTGTTGCTGATAAACTGGATGTAATTTAATTTCTGTTTCTTTTATATGAAAATAAATATTATGAACAAGACACCCAAAGTTTTTGTTATTTATTTCCATTCGAAAGACGTGTTTATCAATCATTTTTACTTTAATTAGGCCTACATACATGTTTGTATTATTTATAAATATGACAACAATCACATAACCCACAGAGAGATCGCCTTTTTTAGAGAGTTTGGGAATATTCACACCTAAAAACATGATATCAGAGTTTTAAAATCAAACATTTTTAAAAAGAACCATACATCACGGTTGTTTAAACCAATAAGCATTAAGCTGTGTCGTCAGGAAGTCGTTTCCCATCATGCTTTTGCTCAGCGCAGTCGGTGGAGAGCAGCTGCGCTCAACTGCAGAATCCGACACATCCGCCTTTCGCTCGCGAGAGTTTTTTGACATACGTCGGCATGACATCAGAGCAAGGCGGACCGCCCTCGGACACTTTTCTAACCGGAATGCATCTCGCTCTGATCACCGGTGATCGGTTCTGCGCAGATTTCGCTCATCTCAAACAAGCCTGTTTTCTCTCGTTTGGTGGGTGTGTCAAATATGTCAGCCCAATCAGCAGCAACATATATATAAACCACGCGGTATTAAAGAGACAGCTATATATAGTCAACATGATGATGTATTTATTTATATATTTAGCTTCATTGCAAGGCAAGTTTATTTATATACCAAATTTCATATATGGTATAAGTGCTTGACATAAAATGAGAAAGAAAATACAAGCTATTAAAAAAGTAAGAAGTAGAAATAAAATGGTTTAAATTAGAATTGATTACCAGGAGATAAAAAAAAGTTAAATAAATGGGATAGGGATGTTATCTTTTATTCTGGACAGCCAGGGCAGGATATTGCATGTATTTTGCGGTATTAAACACGTATTTATTTAGATTTTATTTTATAAATGTATTTATATCGATTTCATCAGGCTCCGAAAATTCCTCAAATAGAACACAAAGAATGGCCTTCTCAGCTGCCATAGTTACAACTCAGGGTGTTCAACGCTGCACTAGTGATGGGCAGACCGAGGCTTCGTGAAGCAGTTGAAGCAAATGTGCCATATTGTTTCGAAGCTTCGAATCAATCTGACACCCGTCTCTACGGCGCCATCTAGTGGTCATTTGCATGTGTTGATCTGAAATACCTTGACAATGATCCATGTAAAAATTGTTTTTAACATCTGTCTGACAACTACATGATCTTGGTTTTGTAACCTGTAGCCTCGTCATTGTAAAGAACTATATATATTTTGTTTGTTATACAAAATGAACATTAATACAATAAATAAAGCCACAATGTGTCACATTTGTCACAAAACATTTTTATTCAAAAATATGAATTGCTCTGCTGTTGAAGGACTCAGCTGACTTCTTTTTTTACATATAATTTCTCCAGCCTTTGAAAAAATCCTCTCACAAGGGACACTTGTTGCTGGCATGCACAAATATTTTTGGATGATGTAAATACATGGATGATGTATTGTTGCAGAAGGCTAGCTGCCTATCACAATACACACATCTCACTTTATTTGGTGCTTCCAAATGGAAATGCTCCCACACCACAGATGTACGGCATCTCTTGCGTGCAGCCTCCATTTTTATATATTCTATTAATATATCTATATATCACCTATGAATCTATTTCTATATATCTAACTTATGCTGTGCTATCTATCTGTCACTATCTAACTTAGCCTATATGAATGTGTCACTATATCTATCCTAACTATATGTCCCTGTCTATACCTATCAGTCAATATATCTAATTTAAATCTAGCCTAAGTATAACTAACCAAAGCGCACTATAAATCTCACTGCTATCACAAATCACTCTCCTCTCACAAAAACCCACGAGGTGAAGATGGATTTACTTCACTTTTAAACTGTGGTGAATTAGTTTCATACAGATGTGTGACTGTGTGGTTTGTTCCCGCCCCCTTTAATCAACGCAGTTTCGACAGGCGCCACCTGATGAAACACTTCGAAGCTTCATTTAGCCATAGTCACGTGATACGGGTGTTTCGAATCACAGTTCGGAGCAGTGTTTCAAAACATCTGCGCTTCTGGATATCGGCAAAGCCCCGAAACGCCTGTTTCGTGTCTGCCATCCCTACGCTGCACCGTTACCGTTTAAAAAACGTTTTGCAACTTTTTGTCGGGGCTGAACGCAGCCCTGGACTAGGAAGGACAGCTTTCCGTTTGAGAAGCACCCTAATAATTTATATTGAAACACAAGCAAGAGAAGGGAGAGAGTGTGAATCCCGCGATATCCGCCTTTGATCTCGCAGGTGTCTGATCCACTACGAGAAGAGAGAACTGTCCGGCTTGCCTGCACTTTTTTCACTCCTCCCCTCACTGCAGCCGCCTAGTCTCGGCTGAACTGCAGGCGAGGCGAGGCGCATCTCAAACAAGCCTACTGACTGTATAATTTGATGAAACGTAGCTCAAAGTAAAAGCGGAAGTGACGAAATGAAAGGGGCGGGGTTATGAAACACCGGCCACTACCCACTTGCATTATAAGAATTAAGTTGAAAATAAAGTGTCAGCACGCACTTAAGTGATCATGGGGAAGATCGAGTGGGCTATGTGGGCTAACGAGCAAGCTCTGGCTGCTGGACTCAGTAAGAACACACAACATTCTATATCTCATTATGTTTTTCTGGCTGTCTAAAACATTTAAACGAGGAAGTTACACTTGGGCTACATTAATGTTTGAATACTCCTTAACTAAGGTATGAAACTTAGTGGTCGTTCATTCCATGATGTTTAAAAAAATGTATTATTATTGATTTATGTATTTTAAAACCAATAATGTAAAGAAACATCAGGGCATTAAACTGTTATTCCTGTTGCAGTTTATGCGACTGGTGGAATCGTCGGAGTGGCCGGTCAGTTCAGAGGCTGGCAGTTTGCAGCGTTCGGCATGTATCCTTACAACCTCTGCATGGAACTTTCCTATGAATGGCTTTGATTTGCCCTCATTTTTCATTTTCTTTTTCTCGTGGGTTCTTTTAGTATTTCTGCTGATAAAGTAAAAAATGTTGGTAAAGTTCCCAAGTGTTTTTCTAGTTTATGTACATTTATATCCTTGACGGTGATAGTGCTGCCGGTGTGTTTGTGTGTTTGCTTGAATATCCGCGGAGCAAACGGGGCAAAGGCACCAGCGTTGAGAGAACGTAAGTGTTTTATATCAATCGGACCTCGTTTGAGACTGTAACTAATTACAGGAAGTAGCCTAGTCATTTGTATGGTGAAAACTTCCTTGTGTGCTCTGAATCATACACACTTTTTTTTTAGTGGTCAGTACTGCTTTACAGTGTGTGTAAAGGCTTTTGGACCCCTGACCAGAAACTATTACATCAGAGCGTTCTTGCACGCTGCGTAAGTCTGTCATTCTTCAGTCAGGTGTTGTCATGTGTCCATGTTGAACTTTTATTGTTGTGGTATAAGACCGCATCTTTCTGTGTGTGTTACCCTGCAGGCTGTGTGTTCCTGGAGGGTTCATGTTAGCCACAGTTCTGGGATGTGTGTGTCTAGCAATTGCCAGCGTAATCTACCTTTCGGTAAGTTCCTCCAAAATAATTCAGTATACTGATTTATCTGAACTCCAGATAAACATCATGACTGAATGAATGCGAATGCCACCGCAACTAAAAGAAGATAGGAAACTAAAAGAACATCTTATTGCTTCATGCTCATTTGCTTCCTCTTATAAAACCCCCTTTTTCACATGCAAACTGTTACAGGAATAGTTCAACCACAATGAAAATTCTGTCATTTACTCACCCACATGTGGTTTCAAACTCATATGACATTATAAGTAGTCCATATTCACATTCTGTGAAACATTCACATTCTCTGTTTAATTTCTACTGAAGAAAGAAAACGTGAATGATGTAAATTATAAGATAATTTTCCCTTTTGAGTGAACTCAAGCTTCATTCAAACATGAATATGGTTCTTTGTGCTGACAGATGATATGAGTGTAATATGATGATCAATCCCACATTATTTTAGTATGGTGTATTTCACTTCATTAGACTCGTATGAACTGTCACTTGCAGAAGACGTCTTGGTACAACATCTATGTTTGGATGCATTTGGTTGTGTAGAGAGTATTCACATGAAATTCTGCCTTTTGTACTTGATTTTAAACCGGCATCACAGGCAGCTATTCATGGAGAGCATTGGGAGCCAATATTACCCCGGACAGAGCCACCAAAGCGTGTTGGGGAGAGCATCAAAGAACCTCCTCAAAACCCTCCACCTCGACCTCCTCCCGAACTCCGCCGAAAGAAAGTGGATAACCTAGAGACTGCTGCATATGACAATCCCATGTCTGTGTCTATCAGCGAATAACGATTCCAGTGTGAAAATACTTTACCTATAATTCAAGGAGGCTTCAGCAACAAGTAACTGTAATACGAAGCATTTAGATAGATAGATGAGAGCGAGAGAGACAGATATGGCACTGACTTGTATTGTTTATTTTATGATATCTAGGGTGATATCCTAGATTATTTATGATATGATTAGTTATTTTATGATATCTAGGGTTTATTTTATGATATCTCTTGATCAATTTGATACATCCCAGTTACTTGCATACATTTTCATTTTTTATTGTCACTGATAAGAGGAGTGATTTTTATGTGAGATCAGTTTTTATCATCTAATATAATCATAAAAGGGAAAATAATAAGTTTACTTGGATTCTGTCAAAATGTTAACAGTAATTTTGTATATTTACTTCAAAGTAGTGTATATAGTTATGTCTTCATTTGCAGCGTTACTCTAATTTTACTACTTTTTCCAGTAACGAGTAATCTAACGCGTTACTATTTCCAAACCAGTAATCAGATTAAAGTAATTTATCCAAGTCAGTGTGAGTTACTATTTTTGTCATTTTCCTTAGTAAAAATATTTTTGCTTTCTTGTTTAGTCTCAGCAGGGGTTTTCCGGCATAGTGAATTACGTAATTACATAGATAATTAAATAATCATCAGAAATATATATTGTCACAACATCCTTCAGCAATCATTATTAGTATATTATGATTTGCTAGTAGCCTACAAAGTCATCTAAAGCCATTACATAGCTGAATGTCTTTCCTCCGCTGTAGCTGTCCATCAATCTCCGTTCAGCATTCAAACTGCGCGTCGCGTTCGGTTCCAGTCAGCGGTAAAGCTCACTCCATATGATATATTACCGTTATAATACTTGATATGTTGATAAAATAATTTATCTTCCTGGAGTTTATCTAGCGGTTTCTGAAAGATGTTGTGCTCGCTACCCAGGTGACAACACAAGGACTATTAGCTAATTAGCATCACATGCACAATAACCGGAATTTAAAACTGTGAAGAAACAAATAATCAGTGAATGTTTGGACCGATATAGGCTACATAGTAGACTAGGATTTGTGGGCTCAACGCTCATCTTCTCTTTATGCCGTGAACTTTTCAATGTGCACTCGCGCTGCACTGCACACACTGATTCCATGTTGCTTTAAGCGCATCATTCTGCACCCGGGATGCGCATAAGCGCTTTGTTGCCGCTCTGTTTTGAAGCGTTTCATATATTTTCATAGTTTTGTGCGCTTAAATATTATTAAAAAATATATTGTTCTCACGTATCGATCATATATTTGTTGTCCCTTTACAGAGCTGCACATTACGTTTACAATAAAATATAAATCTTGTAATTTTATATTATTTGTGTAGGCCCATAATTATTTACATTGAAATATAAATAATTAAATTTAAAATTAAATATAAATTGTTTTTCATAAATGTATTTAATAAGAACACAAAGTAATTTGTACCTTTTCATTAACATGTTCAGATTTTATTAAATTAGTCAAAAGATTTTTTTTGGAGATACAATTTCAGGAGATAGGCTACATTGTTGACGTTACTGTTAAAAATGCACTTCCAATAAAGTGTTGGCAAAAACGGTTGTCATTTTTATGTTCAGGCTGCAGAGGTGTTGTCGGCAACTGATGAATGTAACTAATAAAGTAACTTGTAATCTAACTTAGTTACTTTTAAAATCAAGTAATCTGTACAGTATCTTAGTTACTTTTAAAATCAAGTAATCTGTAAAGTAACTAAGTTACTTTTTCAAAGTAACTGTGGCAACACTGTTCATTTGTTAGTACAAATTGTACTTCATTTGTAACTCAGGATTTGCTTCATTCATTTTGTCATTTATAGAGATAAAATATTGCTTCCTCTTTTATGTGTTGTGCATATAACCTAATTCTGTGTGGCTTATAAACGATTTCAAAATGTAGGAAAATGTTTCTTCCTGGATGCACCATATTCATAACCAAAGAAAAGAAATGCACAATGGTCATTACGTGATGGAAGAGGGTAAATCTGATAAAACACGTCTTAATGTTTTCATAATGTTCTGTTTCTCCACAAGGAACAAGGAAGTTCATCTTGCTCGAAAAATGAAACCGCATTGTACTTAGTTTTCATTTGATAGTGGTTTGTTTGATTTAATGTTTAACAAAGAAGAAATGATTCTTTGGATGTCTAATGTGAGTTTAACTGGCATGTACAATGAAGAAATAAAGTGATGTGTAAAGATGAATGGAAAGTTCTGCTATAACAAATGAGCTTTAAAGGGTTTGAACATTCTGAGCCTTTGAACATTCAGCAGCATTTCATTATCAAGCTTTGATTATCTGACAGAGAAAACATGAGGTTCTTCCATGCTTGGTTACTACAGTAAGTGTGTGTATAACTACTGATGCATGTAGACAACTCTAACAAGAACACATACATTATGCTAGCTTGATTAATTGTTACTTTGCTATTTTGATTAGTGTTAATGACTTATAATAACTTGTCCTCAGTAGCAGAGAAGGATCCTCTTACAGTTTTTTTTACGATTGCTTAAAGTGTGATTTTAAAAACAAGGCTCATTTTGTCAAAACTACACGCAATTCACACATCCACACACACATAGCAGAACACATAAGTGTCACGGTTCATGAATGCATTGCTTTCTTTTGTGTCTCGTGTCTCTGTTTGTTGTGTTGGTATGTGCTGCGTGGATCCGTGGGCGTGGCCGGAGCAATCATGCTCATTTCATCTATCATCGGCGCCAGCTGCGAGTCATTATCACTTGCATTTATACTCACCGTTTTCTCCTCTCCTTTGTCAGATCGTTGTCGATGTTGTGTGCTGTCTGGTGTCCTGAGTTCCTTGTTCCTGTTCCGTTTGGATTATCGTATGGTGTTTGTTCTGGGATTCCTGTTCGTTGTTTCCTGTTCATCGTTTCACGCCGGATTTCACCCACATCACCATCGCGTCACTCTTCACCAGCACAGATACAACCTGTTGATCATCGAGGTCCCTGCGTCACCTGCCAGCGGTGTTGTCTGTCTCCAATTTGTCCTGTCTGACATTAAACTGAGTTTATTTGCACCTGCATTTGTTTCCTCTTTCTGTGATCATGACAGAACGATCTGACCGTATGATGGAAGCAGCAGGCGAAGCTCCGATGACTATGGAGTCATTTGTTCACAGCAGCCTTCAACGCATGGACGCACAAGAGGAGGGGCTCAGCAACACTAGCCGTGCGGTTCAGGTTTTGGTGACGCAGGTGTCCGGGCTCACCCAGCAGCTTCTACAACTGCGAGCTCCCACTGCGCCACCCACACCGTTCGTTCCTCCCACACCATTAGATCCACTCTCCCAGTCGGAGCCTCGTCTACCAGTGCCTGAGAGGTATGCCGGAGAGCCCAGTTTCTGTCGGGCGTTTCTGACTGGATGCTCCATGCATTTTGCACTACAACCGAGAACTTTCAACAATGAGCGATCCAAAGTCGCATTTGTTCTTTCGCTACTGACTGGGAGAGCAGCACTCTGGGGAACGGCGGTGTGGGAGAACCAGGACCCATGCTGCCAGTCGTTCCAGGCACTCTCCGCCGTCATGAAGCGGGTGTTTGACCGTGCGGTCTCCGGAAGAGAGGCGGCGAGGGTGCTCGCCGAGCTTCGTCAGGGAGAGAGGTCTGTTTCGGATTACTCGATCGAATTCCGGACTCTCGCGGCGGAGTGCCAATGGAACGACGAGGCGCAGTGGGATATGTTCCTGCATGGGCTGGCTGACCGCATCCAGAAGGAGATCTACACCCTGGACCTGCCTAACACCTTGGATGGACTTATTGATTTAGCACTACGAGTTGATGCTCGACTGTCAAGAGTCGAGCGACGCGTCCTTCCCAATCGGGTTTTTAGAGGAGCAGAGAGTTCGCGGTCCAGCGGTACGGATGTGGTCAGCCCTACCTACGATCACGAGCCCATGCAGGTAGGGCGAGCTCGGCTTTCCCGGGAGGAGAAGGAGAGGCGGAGGTCCCAAGGCCTTTGTCTATACTGCGGCGGAGAGGGACATTTTCTGAACATGTGTCCGGTAAAAGGCCACGCCCGGTAGTAACAGTGAGGCTACTATCGGGTGGGATCTCCGCCGAGAAGACCTCATCGACATCTACCCTCCTCCCGGTTAGACTAAGATGGTCAACACACCAGCACGACTGTCAAGCACTATTGGACTCCGGGGCGGAAGGTAATTTTATGGACCACACTCTCGCACACCACCTTCAGATTCCCCTTCAGTCACTTCCTCAGGACATTTCTGTCCACGCACTCAATGGTCAACAGCTTCCCATGATTTCCCTATCCACTGGACCCGTTACTCTCATTACATCTGGTAACCATTCGGAAACTCTGTCATTTTACATCATGGACTCACCTCTTGCACCCATAGTACTCGGACATCCCTGGTTAACTCAACACAACCCCAAAGTAGACTGGATCCGGAGGTCCATTACGGAGTGGAGCACCAAATGTCATGAGTCCTGTCTTGTCTCTGCCTGTTCGTCTGTTCCGTTGTCTGTGTTACAGGAGAAAGCAGTGGATTTGTCTAACGTGCCCGCGGAGTACCAGGACCTGAAGGAGGTGTTCAGTAAGTCTCGAGCTGCTTCTCTGCCTCCGCATCGTCCCTACGACTGTGCTATAGATTTATTGCCAGGTAAATCTCCGCCTAAAGGCAAGCTTTATTCACTTTCGGTTCCAGAAAGGGAGGTCATGGAGAAATACATTTCTGATTCGCTAGCAACTAGGTTAATTCGCCCTTCCTCTTCTCCAGCGGGGGCGGGGTTCTTTTTTGTGGGGAAGAAGGACGGTTCTCTGCGACCTTGTATTGATTACCGGGGGTTGAACAACATCACGATAAAGAATACTTATCCTTTACCGTTGATGTCTTCAGCTTTCGAGAGGTTGCAGGGAGCGTCAATCTTCACAAAATTGGATTTACGTAATGCTTATCATTTGGTCCGCATCAGGGAGGGGGATGAATGGAAGACTGCTTTTAACACCCCTAGGGGGCACTTTGAATATTTGGTCATGCCCTTCGGGCTGTCCAACTCCCCAGCAGTCTTCCAGGCCCTCGTCAATGACGTGCTGCGAGACATGGTCGACCAGTTCATATATGTTTACCTGGATGACATATTGATTTTTTCTTCGTCTCTCCAGGAACATGTGCAGCACGTTCGACGAGTGCTTCAGAGGTTGCTGGCGAATGGGCTTTTTGTCAAGGCGGAGAAATGCGAGTTCCACGCACAGTCGGTTCCATTTCTGGGATACATCATTTCGTCTGAGGGAGTATGTATGGACCCTGAGAAGGTTAAGGCTGTGGTGGAGTGGCCAATCCCAGATTCTCGCAAGGCCCTGCAGAGGTTTCTGGGATTCGCCAATTTCTACCGACGTTTTATTCGTAACTACAGCCAACTAGCCGCGCCTCTGACTGCCTTGACCTCCCCCAGAACGACGTTCAGGTGGACTGACGCGGCTGAGGCCGCGTTCACCAAACTAAAAGACCGCTTTGTTTCGGCCCCCATTTTGATAGCCCCTGATTCCTCACGTCAGTTCATGGTGGAGGTCGACGCGTCAGAGGTGGGGGTAGGTGCAGTGTTGTCCCAACGTTCTTCCACGGACGAGAAGATGCACCCTTGCGCGTTTTTTTCTCATCGCTTGTCACCTGCCGAACGTAACTATGACATTGGTAACAGAGAGTTGTTGGCAGTCAAGTTAGCGTTGGAGGAATGGCGTCACTGGTTAGAAGGGTCGGGGGTACCTTTTATCGTCTGGACCGATCATAAGAATTTGGAATATATTAGGACGGCTAAAAGATTGAACTCCAGGCAGGCTCGGTGGGCACTTTTTTTTCGGTCGTTTTGACTTTACTCTCTCGTACCGCCCGGGTTCCAAAAACATCAAACCCGATTCTTTGTCGCGTATTTTTGATCGCTCCGAACGCCTGGTTACTCCCGAGTGCATTTTACCTGAGACCCTATTTGTCTCCACACTCACATGGGAGGTCGAATCGAAGGTCAAGAAGGCCTTAGAAGGGGTAACGCCCCCGGTCGGTTGCCCACCGAATCGATTATTTGTGCCGGAGGGATTACGGTCAGACGTTATTCAGTGGGGGCATTGTTCCAACGTAGCCTGTCATCCAGGAGTGACTCGTACGAAGTTTCTGGTTAAACAACGATTCTGGTGGCCACTTATGGCCCGGGACATTCACAGTTTTGTTTTGGCTTGCTCGGTTTGTGCCATTGGTAAGTCTTCCAATCGACCCCCAGATGGGCTACTCCAACCGCTGCCTGTCCCTTCGAGACCCTGGTCCCATATCGCACTAGATTTTGTTACCGCCCTCCCGCCCTCCCAGGGCAACACGGTAGTTTTAACCGTGGTGGACCGGTTCTCGAAGGCGACTCATTTTATTCCCTTGCCCAAATTACCCTCAGCCAAGGAGACAGCGGTGGCCGTCGTGGATCACGTCTTTCGGTTACATGGCCTCCCGATGGACGTGGTTTCCGACAGAGGACCCCAATTTGTGTCCAAATTTTGGCAAGAATTTTGTAGATTGCTAGGGGCGACTGTTAGTCTTTCCTCAGGGTTTCATCCCCAGAGCAATGGTCAGACCGAGAGAGCCAACCAGGATCTGGAAAGAATGTTGCGGTGTTTGGTTTCCAAGAATCCTTCGTCTTGGAGTCAGCAACTGTCTATGGTGGAGTACGCCCACAATACGTTACCAGTGTCATCTACGGGCCTGTCTCCGTTTGAGTGTAGTGTAGGTTACCAGCCACCTATCTTTCCCAGTCTGGATTCCGAAGTCGCGGTCCCCTCCGCCCACGCCTTCATCCAGAGGTGTCACAACACCTGGACTAGAGCCCGAGAGACTCTACTCCGGGTGGGGTTGCGCACCAAGGCTAAGGCCGATCGCCACCGGTCAAAGCCTCCCGTATACGTCGTTGGTCAAAAAGTGTGGCTTTCTACTAAGAATATTCCTCTCCGTTCCGTCTCTAATAAGCTCGCACCCAAATTCATTGGCCCGTTCGCTGTCACCAAGATCATTAGTCCGGTGACAGTCCGCCTCAACCTTCCTCCAGTGTACAGGAGAATTCACCCAGTGTTTCATGTATCTAAGATTAAGCCTGTGTTTCGATCAGCAATTAACCCGCCGGTTCCGGTTCCTCCCCTGCCGCGTCTCGTAGATGGGGAACCTACGTTTTCGGTAAATCGTATTCTGGACTCTAGGCGGAGGGGACACGGAGTCCAGTACTTGGTGGACTGGGAAGGTTACGGTCCGGAGGAGAGAAGTTGGGTCCCTACGAGAGACATTCTGGATCACTCCCTTATCGATGATTACAATCGACAGGTAAGGGAGGCTGGGAACGCCAGGAGGCGTTCCTAGGAGAGAGGGTACTGTCACGGTTCATGAATGCATTGCTTTCTTTTGTGTCTCGTGTCTCTGTTTGTTGTGTTGGTATGTGCTGCGTGGATCCGTGGGCGTGGCCGGAGCAATCATGCTCATTTCATCTATCATCGGCGCCAGCTGCGAGTCATTATCACTTGCATTTATACTCACCGTTTTCTCCTCTCCTTTGTCAGATCGTTGTCGATGTTGTGTGCTGTCTGGTGTCCTGAGTTCCTTGTTCCTGTTCCGTTTGGATTATCGTATGGTGTTTGTTCTGGGATTCCTGTTCGTTGTTTCCTGTTCATCGTTTCACGCCGGATTTCACCCACATCACCATCGCGTCACTCTTCACCAGCACAGATACAACCTGTTGATCATCGAGGTCCCTGCGTCACCTGCCAGCGGTGTTGTCTGTCTCCAATTTGTCCTGTCTGACATTAAACTGAGTTTATTTGCACCTGCATTTGTTTCCTCTTTCTGTGATCATGACAATAAGTTCAAAATGAAACACTTCATTCAAAACTTTACAATAATTGAACAACCCAATTTTGTCACTCTCGGCAGCACACATGCTAACACACATGGTTCATGCAATCTGATTCTGTTTGAACCACTTACACACTGCTGTGTTGCTCAATCTTAAAAATGTGTAAAAATGTCTTCAATTTTTCTAATGATACTGCACATTGATGAAAATATTTCTCTTCACATTCTAAAACATTTACATTTACTGTAATCATTTAGCAGATGCTTTTATCCAAAGCAACTAACAAATGATGAGAGTAAAAGAAGCAATCAAACCAACAGTAGAGCAACAATATACAAGTTCCGTGACCAGTCACAGTTAGTCCAGCACTGTAGGTGTTGGGGTAACAACTTAGGACCCAGGACCAGTAGTGAAAAATGAAGACCAATAGTCAGGAGTGAGATTAATTAAAGAAAAATTTACTGAAGAATAGTTTGCAGTTTCATCAGCAGAAGCCGGCTCAAGAGGAGTTCGTAGGCCGCATTCCCTCTAACAGTCTCCCCGCCTCCGCCTAACGTACATACAATTTTCTGAACAGTTATACTGTTTTCAAGGTCTAGCCACGTCATTACTGCCATGTGGAATGATTCTGATTGGTTCTAACAACATGCAACGTAAGCAACTTTCCACACGTAGACAGATAGGAGCATATATAACTAAAAATGCGTAGAATCGATGTCGCTCAGGCCTAGATTTAGATCGCAGTGACCTCGGAGGTCATAGAAAGGCGTCTATAGGTCTGGCATCGCCTGCAGGAAGGCCCATCTCCAATACTGGATCTGCACAAATCATACAACGCACATACACACAAAGCTCCAGAGAATAACAGTTTCCTCAAGGTTGAGAACATCTTAACTAACTATCAACAAAACACTTCTCCAAAACATGCTGATACTACATTTAGTACAGAAGTGAATTTATTCTATTTAGTAAGAAAAGCATATAAAAGAGGTACATTTCTCTGAGTCCCCAATAGAGTCACGTAGCTGTAACATATGTGACCCTAAGGTCACTTAGGAAGACATATAGTTAAACACATTATTAATGGTTTACCAATTTAGGCTGCTTCCTAATTTCCAATGCCCCACTTGTCAAATGATACTTTTGAAAAACAGAAAAAGCTCTTTTTCCTTCAAGAATTTTATTTGGATAATTTGACTTTATCATTGGCTTGATTGAACACCAACCAGCACATATTCATCCTCACGACGACATACTAAATTAACACCCCATGTCATCATTACCACCAAGTTATATCATTCAAAAATAGGGATTGTAATTAAAAAAATTTATTGTTTTTCTTCCCTCAAAACAGACCTTTTTCAGGTACAAAACTCAATAGTGGCCTGAAATAAAAAAAATAAAAAGTAAATAAATTAAAATAAACAACAGAATAGTCCATCCAATTGCATTCAGTCTCATATAGCATGCAACACCTTAATTGCATGACACATTATACATTTCTTTCTCAAAAGAACAGAAAAGAAAAGAAAACATTCATATCATCCTTCTCATTATTTCCACTTAAAACATAAACTTGTTCCTAATTTTTTTTAAATTTTATTTTCAGGAACCCTTTTGTTAAATTTACTATTTCCAACACCATTTTTACCCATCATAGCCCACATAACCGTTGATGAACATATCCATTAAAAAAATAGTTAATGTTAAAACCTTTTCATCAAAATGACTTCATTATCAATTCGTATTCAATCAGCTTGTTCACTCATCTTTATCTTGTTGACATTATGCTTAATCATACTAAATACCCATTTATTAATCACCATGTTATTAGTAAAACATTCAAAATCATTCATCAGGGTTTTCTTTAAAGTACCCTTTTTGAATTTTCTTTTATTCGCAATGTCTTGTCCATTAAAACTCTTCAGGTGTAAGCTCCAAATGACCAAAATCTTAAACCTCTTAATTCATGTCACTTGGCAGTGATACTTCATCAAATCCTCACTAGCCTTATCTTGCCACTTACACCCAAAAGTGTCATAACTTTACCAAGAACTTACAAATTTCATAATCTCCCATATTACTTTAAATTTGGACTATAAGTCATCATCAATTTCTTTAAAGCCGTTTTAAAATGATTCGTTCATTCATATCTATATTAACTTCATTTAACTTTACAGGTGTTCCTAAATTCTGTCAGAAAATCAATTTTTCACAAAAAATCTATCTTTTGGGGCTATTTCTCTCTTATTTTAACTTGTCACATTATTCCTCTATCAATCTGCAGATGCCACACAATATGATCATTATTGTTTCTTATCTCTCCTGCTCTGCAGAAACCAAAATATTATATTCCTCTTATCTCAATCAGTCACACAGAAAGCCTTAAAGTCACTTGCTTCTTTAACATTAATTGTGGTTCTCTATATAAATCAAAATATCATAAAAAATTTAAATAAAGTAAAAATAAAACTTTTCATTATCTCTTTGGTCGCCCTCCGGCCTTTCAGAATTTTGAGGGATGCTCTGGATAATTTAGATAGTGACTTCAGCTAATTTGTCACTTTGTCTCTGCCGTCAAGTCTATAACATTTACGTTTCCCCTTTTTAATCAATTGACATTATTTAAATTTAGGCCCTCAGTTGAATTTAGACAAGGGTTTTAACCCATGATGGACGGCAATCTTTAACTTTACAATTCCACTTTAACTAATCCAGAGAGTAATTCAAATCAACATCATAAATGACAAAAGTCGTCATAACAGACAGAGCTGGATAACAATCCATTAAAGCTCGTCCCGTGTTCTGGATCTTTTTTTTTTTTTTTACCAGATTCCTTCAAAATTATCCGTTTCTCTAAAGGTTGTCGTTTACCTTAACCCATCTGTAATGGTCAAACACTCATTCCAGAGGTTAATGACACCCAGAACAGAACAGAACAGAATCAGGACAGAACAGTTCTAGGAACACATAAAAAACATACAAAACATAAAGTGCAGTCACACACACACACACACACACACACACACACACACAGTAAACATGAATTGCTCATTCTCAAAATTTGCTTTTAGTGTTAACTCAAATTATTATTTAAACTCAGCTTTTACGTCTGCTCATTATTAATTTGTCTCTACAAAAGTCAGCTGGATTGTTTTGGTTCTGATATCCTTTCTTTGTTTTGTTTCAGCTTTAGCAGGGCGATAACAAATTGTACCATCCCTGCTTCCACAAGCAGTCTCTCTC
Source organism: Gobio gobio (assembly GCF_949357685.1). Taxonomy (NCBI): domain Eukaryota; kingdom Metazoa; phylum Chordata; class Actinopteri; order Cypriniformes; family Gobionidae; genus Gobio; species Gobio gobio. The sequence goes on along the minus strand of NC_137115.1, from coordinate 23,504,163 downwards.
TCTCTCTCTCTCTCTCTCTCTCTCTCTCTCTCTCTCTCTCTCTCTCTCTCTCTCTCTCTCTCTCTCTCTCTCTGATAACCTTTTCAAAAGTCGTCTAAGACTTTAACTTTAATGTTAAATTCATTCTCATTAAAGGTCTGTGTGTAAAAACATCTCATACCTTTTTAAACACTATGTTTTCCCTAAAACATGTCTTATTATTTTCAAGTGATGCCATGTGCTTTAACTCATCAATATCTTCTATCATCTGTGGCACAGGCTCAGATTTCAGCCTTGAGATAGTTTCGAAAGAGAGAGAGACTTCTATGCATTCAGGACTGGTACTGCATTTTCATAAACTTTTAACTTGTCACTCTAGCACAGCATAAGACTTGGCTAGAGATTACATTGGTTTCCAATAAACATCAGACATTATCCTTTTAACTCTATCCTTTGCCAGAATTGACGTTCCCAAATAACCATAATTTTATGTGTCTTTTGCCCATACAATAAATTTAAACTTCAAACATCCAAATTGAGTCTGAGTTACTTCCAATTTTAGCCCCAGCACCAGAAATGACATGGTGGGGCAGATTCAGATAAGCGAATTGTTTTATTACAGCTCAGCACGAGCTTATCTTTTGAAACCAAAACATCAGCTTCTAGGGTTTTTAGCTTTTAACACCAATTCTCCTTCAGTGTTTTTACCAACATCCAGTCAAATACATTTTATCAGAATTTTTCACGAGTCAGAGGAACAGGAAAATGTATAATACATTTTTATCATTTAAACCTTCTATGTCTCTAATATATATAGTTATGTCGTTAATTTTTAACCTCATAATTTATTTTAAAATGATCATAGATCTTTCCTTTAAAAGGAATTCCTTAAGACTTCAAATCATTGCACTTATTACTTATTTCCTTATTTTCAATCTGTGCACCTCTGTTTAAAATCCCTCCGTGTCCGTGACTATATCTGCTTTTTTTTCTTTTCAAAATCAACTTCAAGTCCTTTTACTAAGACTACACAGACCAAATCCTACATAATGTTCAGTGATTTCTGCCAATTTATCTCACAAACAGTTAGGAATTAAACATTTTCCAGTCTTTTAGCTTTTAGCCAGTCCAGTTTCTGATTAACTTTTCCAATTAGAATTAAAACCTTTGCTGCCCATTTACTTAATAATTCTCTTTCGTCAAAATCTTTATCTGTACTGATCATGTCACTCAAATTTTTAGCCATCATTTTAGTCAAAGTTCATACTCACCTGAAATTATACCAGCAGAGATGGAGGCGGCGATCTTTAACCAACACAGCTGTGGCTTCTGCGTGATGAAACTGCAAAGTACACTTATAAAGTCACTAAAAGTCACTTATACTGGTCCATGCCAATTTGGGTCATACTTTACATTTTACTCAGGGTCGTTCCTGATGCATCCCTGGCAAACAACCCTGAAGCTATTTTTATTTTGTTTAACTAATAACTTAATCCCTAACTGTCTATTGTCCTAAATTCGGGGGCCCCGTCTGAGTTGGAAGAGAGAGAGAAGGTTTGCGATGTTTCACTGGTCCCTTATCATCCTAGTGACACATGCCCCTGTAGGAGTGGTGCCTTCACCATAGCCCTCAATGAGCTCTCTCCTCTGTCTGGGCACGCCTCGTTTGCACCCACGGTACCAGTCTTATTGGCACTACCGGAGCGACTTCTTATACCCCTTTATGTTTCTCAAAAGCTTTTATTCATAACTTATTCAAGATTTTTAGCCGAAACACAACCCGTGGTATAATTATTCCCTATTCCCGTCGAAATAAGGCTCTTCCGTTTCCCCTTACCCAGTCTCTTCCAGTCAGACAAGTCTAATAATAAAAATATACTACCTTATCTACTTGTTTGCCAGAGGTGTACCAAGGAATGATTTCCCGCCAATTCTCCACCAAAACTGGTGGGGTAACAGCTTAGGACCCAGGACCAGTAGTGAAAAATGAAGACCAAGAGTCAGGAGTGAGATTAATTAAAGAAAAATTTACTGAAGAATAGTTTGCAGTTTCATCAGCAGAAGCCAGCTCAAGAGGAGTTTGTAGGCCGCATTCCCTCTAACAGTCTCCCCGCCTCCGCCTAACGTACACACAATTTTCTGAACAGTTATACTGTTTTCAAGGTCTAGCCACGTCATTACTGCCATGTGGAATGATTCTGATTGGTTCTAACAACATGCAACGTAAGCAACTTTCCACACGTAGACAGATAGGAGCATATATCACTAAAAATGCGTAGACTCGATGTCGCTCAGGCCTAGATTTAGATCGCAGTGACCTCGGAGGTCATAGAAAGGCGTCTATAGGTCTGGCATCGCCTGCAGGAAGGCCCATCTCCAATACTGGATCTGCACAAATCATACAACGCACATACACACAAAGCTCCAGAGAATAAAAGTTTCCTCAAGGTTGAGAACATCTTAACTAACTATCAACAAAACACTTCTCCAAAACATGCTGATACTACATTTAGTACAGAAGTGAATTTATTCTATTTAGTAAGAAAAGCATATAAAAGAGGTACATTTCTCTGAGTCCCCCAAAGAGTCACGTAGCTGTAACATATGTGACCCTAAGGTCACTTAGGAAGACATATAGTTAAACACATGCTGGGCCCTTCTCACTCCCAGGGTGCTTTACACACCAAGGACAGTTGCCTGTCAGCACGTCCTGATACAGACATCAGAGCAGCACCTAAAGAATGTGGATCCAAAATCACACAGCAAATATAATACTAAAATATCCAAAATCACTCATTAAATAAAGAGAACTGATTTATCAAATGTAGGAAATGGTTATAACTTGATTATCATTGATTCTTATTTTAATATTGAACATAAAATCATTCTTGAAGGATATGTGTCTGATGAAGAGGCAAGTGATGTTTGACTTGACCCTTCATAGGTGTAGCAAGTTTTTGTATTTTTATTAAATAGATACAGAATAGTGAGTGGTAGTATTAATGGGTTAAGCGTTGCCGAAAAAGATGCGTCTTCAGCAGTTTCTTGAAAATGGCTCACGACTCAGGTCATTCCACCAGCTTGGAGCAGTCAGTATAAAGGTCTGTGTAACACAGTTCGTTGTTATGGGAAGAAGGTGGTGGGAACCGCGAACGTTTAACAAACTTTAATAAATAAATAAACAAACTTAAAGTAAAAACGGCAGCCTCCTCACGGAAGACTGACATAATAAAATGTAAACAAAACACAACATAAAATCCAGGCCTGTTATTCTCTCGCTCTCCTTTTATGCATCCAAGCTCCTCTGTGTTGCCTCTGGCTTGGCGTGCTCAGTTGGGGACACAAAATTTTTCAACTAAACATCGAAATACATCTAAATAATAAACTAAATTAACCATTTAAACTAAATTACTGATCAAATTATTGATCTAAAGCCCACACTGTCACTGTATGATACTTGAAATTTTTCCAGAATGGCTATACAGCTGAATAAAATTATGCTGCATTATTTTCCTGTTTAACACTGTAAAGCTGCTTTGAAACAATCTACATTGTTAAAAGCGCTATATAAATAAAGTTGACTTGACTTGACTTGACTTGAGACACGAGACTGGTGCGGCATGCAGCTGGACCTCATTATCACTCACGCCACCGGCCTTGCCCTGTTCTCACAGTCCCTCTTCCTCGTCTTGCTTGCCGCAGTCTTTGAAAGTGATTTTGTGCCTCTTTGGGATGGCACCACAAGGCGCCCCTCATTAGTAGAATGCAAGCTTCTGGATGGCACGTAAGTCTGAAGTAGTGAGTTTAGATGATAACACTTTAGAATAATTCTCCGTCATTAATTAATAACTACACAGGAACAAATGAGTAATGCATTATTAACACAATAGTAACTATTAACTAACAATAAACTTGAATTAATTAATTAGTAAGTAATAGTGCTTAGTTGAAGGTGGTAGTTCACTATCAGTTAATCAATAACTAGGCCTATTATTTTTTTCACACCTCCCAGAGTACTACTAAAAACTACTATATACATATTCATAATGTAAGGCCGCTGAATTCGCTCCAATGATCGGTAACGAACCGCGGTGAAGGTCGCATGCGGTTCGTGTTTCCGCTGGGCAAAATGGATTAAATTATAATATTCTTTATTATAGGGGGGTGGGGGTGGGGGTGGGGGGGTGCAGTATCAAGATGCATGTTGACTAAATTCAAGCATTAAAGAGAAAACAGTGTCTTCACTTTTATCTTTTTACACATTCATTTCCCACATATAATTGAATGAAAGGAAAAACAAAAGAAAACAGCAACAACAGACTAGCATGTTGACTACTTGAACATACATTTTGCTCTCCTTTCTTTCTGGCCAGTAAATTTCTCAATGACTCTCTGATTAAAGTCAGTCATCTCAGTAGTGTCATGGCGTTTGCATTGTTAGATATTTGAGGTCTCTTACCCCCGTTGTTGTTCACAAAACTTCAGTACCGACACTTTGAAATAAAAGACAGGGAAAGCAATAAAGGGCATTGCTAACAACACATCCAGCCAGCCACCTACGTTTCTCATAACAAGCGTGTGAAGCCCCGAGTGCAGCTGCGTCCTGTCACTGGCCTGCTGCTGGATTTGTAAATCGCGTTGGTCCGGTTCGGGATCCTTTATCCTTTTTTTTCTTCCAACGAACGCCTTGTGAAAGAATTTGGTTTAACTGCTGCCATCTCTACGAAAGTGATCATCCTAACAAGGTTTTGGCGGAGTCGGAGTGACGGTGTCGCCCGTGCACTTTCGCTTTAGTGGCCAAGAGCGTAAAGTTGAATGACAGGTGATTTGTCCGGCGTCCTTCGCCCATGAAACCGCATGAAACATATTGAAGAACATATAAAATAGTTAACCGATCAAAGCCAGTTTTTATTAAATGCAGAGGCTCTTACTAACAGCCGGCACGTCGTATCAGTAAACTATTTTATTTTTATTTCACTTATATATAATTTTTGTATACATGTATATTTCTGGAATTTTGATGGGGGCGGCGCCCCAGCGCCCTCTATTGACCAGCCACCACTGGCCTGCAAGCCTTTCTTTGTCCTTAGAAATTCCAAATGGCCCTTCTGATGAGGTTAAGGGGGGAGGGGTTGAGTCAATTTCAAATATCTTGGGCACGACGAGGGTTGCCAACAGTAAAGCAAATGATTTTGTTCTATTTCAAATATCTTTGATTATTTTCAACCTTACAGTTTCCCCGTTTGGCACCATTGGCCACAATCATTGAGTCCAAAGGTGGCACAGGCCACGAAGATATGCTTTCTGTTGTGTGTAGAGGTTATTCTTCAGACTTCTCGTCCAGACTTGTTGCAAAAGCAGCTGATCAGTTTTCATCAGCCCTGCATGAGAACTTCATCAAATGGTGTTGCCCCTATCATTGATATGCAAAACGTCCATTGAATACTTCACACTTCGAGAACAGTCACTGACGATGAGAACAAAACTTGTTCCTTTCTTTTGAGGCCGGACACAGGAGCGAACTTTTGCTGCAGGTATTCTGTGATTAAAAGATAATTTAGCACAACAAAGAACAAAAGCATACATGGCATTTTTCATTGGTCAGAAGTTTGATGTGGTCAGATTAAAATAGTCTCTGGCAATAAGCCCTTAAATCGATATACTTAATCAAACGGTCAAGGTTTGAGGATAAAAGAAGATTCCACAAGCTCATACATTGTTTCTGGGAATATTGAAATAAAATGCATTATAACAAAACAAAATCATTGTTGATTTTAAGCCCCCCTTTTCATGAGGAGTATTAGCAAAATATTCAGTGTAACCAAATACAGAGAGACTCAGAAATCAAAACTCAAAGATCATCTAATTTTTCACTATTTTGGTGGTAGTGGAATTGAAGTATTTTTGTTCTGAATTTCTCAAAGGAAATGTATATTAAAAAGATGCTATGCATCAATAAATAATATAATACTAACAACAATCACAATTATTAGTGTATATATATATATATATATATATATATATATATATATATATATATATATATATATATATATATATATATATATATATATATATATTGGCCGTCCGTCCTCCAAGGAATTGCAATTGTCAACCTGAGATAGAAACAAATTTAGAGAGAAACAAATTTAGAGAGAAACACAGTTAATTGCTGCTGTTGTTTCAGTGTTTTAACACTTAAAGCTGCTCTTGCAGTCAAGCCTTCACAATCTGCTGTTTCTGAGCATTATAAACTCCAGTTCTGCTGGAGAATTTTTCAGGATTAATCAGAGACTTCTAGTCGCTCTCATTACAGTCATTTTAAGTGAAGGATGAATTGGTTTTCTATTATCTGTGCCACACTTCTAGTTTTGTAGGCAAAAGGTAACAGCACAACTCCCCTCCCTTTTGGCACTGGGAATTGAACCAATAAAAAGTATTAGAACCTGCTCAAATTAGAAATTGCAAAGGTCAGAGTTATTGAGTCCTTTTGTGATGAAAGCATTTTCATGGTTAATGTAATCGTAATTCACACTGTAGCCAGATGGCAATTCTATGCTCCTGCACATGGTTTACTGTAGCTACAGTATATAGGAAATAGCAGAGCTTCCACATGGGAGACAAACAAATTCAACATCGACACATGCAACTTGAAATTGCTGTACAATTCCAGTATTAAAGTTATTCCAATTTACACAAGATACATGGTCTAGAATGCACAGCATCTACGGCCTTTATCCTAAGTGTTTCATCACTTACAGTAAAGCATTTAAAATGTGTTTTAAAGAATAAACTTGACTAGTCTATGTGTATCTCATAGCACAAATAACTATAATGTGTTTTCAATGCGCACAATGTGTTATACAATTACAAATTTGAAAAAACAAACAGGATCTTTGCAATTTGGATCAAATTAAATACATTTCCTTATATGTATTACCTCGTTGTTTCATCTGACTCCATTAAAGGTCCCATGGCATGGCATTTTTCTATTATTTTATAATGTTTCCTGAGGTGTACTTATATTGTTAGTATGACTTTTACATCATAAAATGTCATAATTTAGAAATAAAAGGCATTTTTTCTATAGTGCTGTTTGCCCTGTGGCTGAATGCCCTGCTTCAAGAGGCGTGTCTGCTGTGAGACTTCAGTAAAAACGCCCACTGTGGTGATTGGCTGACATCTTTGCATTTTAAATGAGCGGAGGGGGCGTGGTTTAACGAGGTCTACGAGGCACAAGCAGGCACGAGCTGCTGCCAGAGAGAAGGATGGACCTGAGTTCACTTCACATCAGTTCTCAGCATGTCTGAACTGTTGTAGTTGCAGCATATACTTCAGGTTATTAGTCTATTTCTAGTCGGAGGGACTGTCACTCATGTCAGAAAGTTAGTAACTTTAGTAAATTATGGATCAGCGCTGACTGGAGACGCGAACCGTTTAGAACGATTCAGTCCGATTTGGTGAACTGATTCGGTTCACTAAAAAGAACTGGTTCAAAAGAAAGATCGTTCGCGAACCGGACATCACTAATGTACCAGAGACGGAGCTCAGCGATTGCTAACAAAGTTATTTATAGTAACTACTGAGTTATGAGAGCGCTGTCAGTCAGCGCGAGTTTATTGTGTTTGTATCTGAGAGTTCTGAATAAACACGAGTCCCAGTCACGCCGAGTCCGTCTTCATCATTATTACCAACTTTGTAACACATGCAAAGTACCATTACAGCTGTCGAGATGAACGAGTTAAAAGTAAGTGTTGATAATAGCATTATTTTTAAAATAAAATAAAAGCGTCAGTGACGCGCGTTGAGTACACAGCGCAAACAAAGACACAACAGCAGTAATCGAATGTAATCCAGTTTATTGTGGGGCTAGGCTGGCTGGCTAGCCCGAATGTGCTCACGCTTACCCCCCTTCTGCTTAATCTCACGCCGCGTTTGGTGCCTCCGCTGTGGGCCAGATGCAGTACTGGGGGTCGGGGACGTTGAAGGCCACCGGCCAGTGCAGCCCGAGCTTCGGCGTGTGTGAGGCCGATGTTGAGCAGAAACTCATGACTGTATGCACATTTTAGAACCGATAGACGCGACGAGGACGTACAAAAACACTGACTCACAAGATAGAAAACACGAAACACCGTTCTGTCTGGAGAGAGAGAAGCCGCATTGTGTGCACGAATAATAAATAATTAGCTACACATCAGAAATCACTGATCACAGATCAGAAGGAACTGAAAAAAGACTTCTGTTTTCATTTGTACATCCAAACACTGAGAAACTGCCAGCATTTACTCGTTCACAACCCATGATCTCGCGAGCGTTTGCATGGGCGTGACAGATTCTCTGGGCGGAGGAAAGGGAGGGAACCGTTCCTGCTTGGACATCAAACCAGGAGACTTCAGGATTGGCTCGTCTGGCCTGTCATTTTCTCAAAGGCAGAGAGAGACAGCCAGAACTCGGGTTTACACCGATCAACATTTCTATCCACTTGGGGACAATATTCAGGCTAGGGGAATTAATATTAATGTTGAAAAACCTCCTAAAATGAAAATTTCATGCCATGGGACCTTTAATGATTTATTTTTTTATTTTTTATTAAATTATTTTATTAATCACTAACTTTAGATTCATATTTTCTTTCAATTCAAATCTTTTACATTGTGTTATACTCAGTGGTCAAGATTCCGATAACTTTTAGAGTCTCGCACCGGCCGGGATTAAGATCTCTTCCACAAACTCGTCAGTCTTGGTCATCAAGGCAGAGGCGACTAACTGATATTCTGGACGTCCGTAACCACTTTGATCATTCCAGAATACTTTTGTTCAGTTCCCTTAGATCTGATTCACTTAATTCATGCAAAATTGTTTCCAATCAGAGGCCATGACCATTATCACTGAATCAAGCGACCAACTTGTTATGTTACTTTCTATAATCATGCCGTGGTTTTCCACGTATACGTAATTAGAACAATGTTACAATAATCAGGAATTGAGGTTGCCCTATTTAGATTGGTCTAACAATTTATTATTGTTCTAAACGGAAAGACTTGTTTAGCCTATCAACCTCTGCAGTCCAAGTATACGTACCTAACGCCAATGTGTTAGTCGGAACTCTTAGATGGTTTGGTGTGCCTTTTAAGCTTCACCGAAAACCGTATTACTAGTCCGTGTTATACTAACCTGCGCGTAACTTTGTGGTGTCATGGATTCGACATAAACCACTGAGTTTTTAACACAACATACATTATAGTAAGTATAAACATCTAAAGCAAATAATTAAAATTCAAGGATTTGGAAATATTTTCCTAGTAGTGAGAATTTACCACAGCAGGGGTCTCATTTATAAAGCGTGCGTACGCACAAAACGGGGCTGGAAACGTACGTACGCCAGTTCCCACGCAAAGGTTGTGATCTATAAAAAACAAACTTGACGGGAGAATGTGCGCACTTTTAAGCAAACTTTGAGCCGTGCGTACGCACATTCTGGAGACAAAGGGAATTGGCGACACAGATGGTGAGGTCGTGAACTGAAGTTAGATTGTAGAAAATAAATGTGAGAAGAACGATTATAAGAATGAATGACATTTAATTTTCACTCCATTTCATATGTTATATCCACATTATCATGAAGATTAAATCCAACAGTGTTATTTGTGCCTATTGTTTTAGGCTATATACATCAAGTAAAATCCAAACGTAATTCAAAATGTATTTAAATGCGCACAAACTCTTTTACTAGAGTGAGAAAAGTAATGAAGTAAGAACACTTTAAAACTGTTTTCATATTGATATACACATTTACATAAATGTTCCAGTTTCAATAATGGTGATATGCACTGAAATTACATAAAGTCATTACTCAGAATTTAAACAAAAATTTTATTAATTTAGATAGACATGTGGAGGTGCTACTTTGATCAGTTTTCCTGTGACACGCTGTTTTAATGATAGCAAGGATAGGTTAATTCCAATAATTCCTCTTTAAACTAAACTGCAGATCTCATGGTATGACAAAATATGTTTTAGTGAGAACGATGATCAGTGATGCACACTTACTTCGATATCACAGACACTGCAGGATTCGGTGGTCGAACGGTCCATTACCCGGTTTGAATAGGTCCAATGATAACAGCTTACTTTAGCCTACAACCACAGCTACACGGACACAGAGTGTAAAGACATCTTCACAAAATTATGAAAAATACCACTGTATTTGAAGGATACAACTTGAAGAAAAAATTAAGATTTGCACGTTTCCTTTTTTTTAAAATACATTGTCAGTGACGCTCTGAGACAGACGATTGTATTAACGCTGCAATAAATAAGTTGGCCTATCTGTATAAATTAAAATAGCCTAAACATCCTATATGTTCACATTACCAGCAAAACTGCATGAATTTGAGTTGAAGGGTTTAACATTAACAAAATATTTTAAATTAAAATAACATTTGGCCCGTGGAAATTAATGAATAAACTTTATTTTAAAAAAAATATCTGAGAAGTATTTTATACAATTTTGTTTTTATGGATATTTTTATATATTTATTCTAAAACATAAAAAAGATATTGGATGATTGTCAGCAATGTACTATGTAAGGCACAAATGGCATTTATAGCCTGTATCTAAGACATAATTTTTCTATGTCTTGTACCTTTGACATTGTTAAACATGGTATCACATGGATGGTAATGTCACTGTGCATGCAAACGATATGCAAATGAGGATATGCTCATAAAACTAGGCGTTGTAAGCTCCATATATGGTGATTTCAGGGAGGAGACGGGGTGGAGATGCACGTATGCACAATCTTCTGCTGGCTGTGATTTATAAAGGGATTTTTGCGCAGGTTCTGGCGTACACATGGTTTTATACGTCTGAATTTTTTTGTGCGTACGTACACTTTTAGTAAGGTTTATCCGCAAAGTTTTATAAATGAGACCCCAGGTCAGGAAGCAGACAAACTGGCTAAACCGACCGTCTGCTAGCTGTCTCACGTTACCGGAGTTAGGTAAATCCCAGCACCAGGGGCGCCACTAGCAATTTTGGGCCCTATGAAAGAATATGATGTTGGGCCCCCTACCGCACCAACCTAGCTATCCAAAATCTGATATATAAATACCATATCAAAATACCACTCGCTCAACCCAGAATGCCTCAATTGGCCGATAAAACATTGTTTAAAATTAAGATACAATTTTTACAAAATGAAATTTACTTTAAAGAAAGGCTTTCTACAGAACAAAACTTAATGAAGTGGTCACAATCATGTCTGACCTTCTCCATGTCTCCTGGCATTGCGCATCTTATGATGTTTCCTTTCTAACTCATGCTGTTCACTTTTCATAATCAACATTGACAGATTGACAACATAGATAGAGATAAAATAAAAAAAAATTACATTATAATATTTAAACATAAATATAAAACTAAATAAATTTTCTTAATGGCTACAACAATTAAAGTAGCTATACTACAGTGCAGAGAAATTTCATGTCGGAGTGGGATTTGAGCAAATGTCCCGTGAGTGTGAGTGGTTCGTGAGAGGAGCGTTTTGCTGGATTTTTCCAGAAATGCAGAAATAAGCCATAATTTTGTTATATTTGTAACTCTTTGGTAGATTATACATTTATAATTTCAATTGCATTACTACTAGTACTGTTACTACTAATAAAACCAATCTCTGGGGGCCCCAAAAGTGCGTGGGCCCTTAGAATCGTCCTAATCCCCCCCCCCCCCCTTAGCGGCGCCCCTGCCCAGCACATAGAGACTCTTTCACCTAGATATTATCATATAGAGACTGTGTCTGTTCCCCGAATTAGTAAATACAAAAAAACATCAAAACCATTCAACAGTAAAAATTTAATTGATGTCCAACAAATAAACAAAAGATATAATACAGATGAACAATTGATAAAGCTTGGGTTGCTGAATATTAGATCCCTTTCCCCAAAAGCGCTTATTGTTAATGATATTATTACAGATAATAATCTAGATGTGCTCTGTTTGACAGAAACCACCCCCCAAGATTATTGTTATAAACATGAGCCGCATCTGAAAGGTAAAGGGGGAGGGGTTGCTGTAATTTATAATAATATCTTCAGTATTACTCAGAAGTCTAGTTTCAAATATAATTCCTTCGAAGTTTTGGTGCTTTATGTAACGCTTTGTAGTGTACATGATAAAACCCGTTCAACATTTGTGTTAGCTACTGTATACAGGCCACCAGGGCATAATACAGACTTTATCAAAGAATTTGCTGATTTTCTATCAGAGTTAGTACTGGCTGTAGATAAAGTACTAATTGTTGGTGATTTTAATATCCATGTAGACAACGGAAAAGACGTATTGGGATTAGCATTTAAAGACACACTAAACTATTGGAGTTAGGCAACATGTGTCAGGAGCCACTCATGGCCATAATCATACTTTAGACCTAATATTATCACATGGAATAAATGTTGATACCGTTGAAATTCTGCAGCAGAGTGATGACTTCTCAGATCATTACTTAGTATCATGTATACTTAATTTAGCTAAGGTTGCAAAGCCGCCCCCTCGCTTCAAAAATGGCAGGACAATCACTGCCGCTACTAAAGATTGCTTTTTAAATAATCTTCCTCATCAGTATCATCTGCTTAGCATCCCAGATAGTATAGAAGAACACGATGTTGCAACAGAAACTATTGACTCCTCTGCACTTAAAGAAGATTAAAGAAAATAGTCCAACACCATGGTACAACGAGCACACCCGGGCCCTTAAAACAGCAGCCAGAAAAATGGAAACAAAACTAGAGGTATTTCGTAATTCGTGGAAAGAGCACATGATCACATACAGAAAGGCCGTAAAAACTGCTAGATCTGCTTATTTCTCAACTCTCTTGGAAGAAAACAAGCACAACCCAAGGTATTTAAAAATTACACTCATTCACTGCTATAGGAGAAGAAGAATTGGCTAAATTCGTTAAATCATCAAAATCAACAACATGTATGCTCGACCCTATACCGACTAGGCTATTAAAAGAGATGCTACCATAGGTCATAGATCCTCTTCTTAATATCATTAATTAATCTTTGTCATTAGGATATGTACCGAAAACTTTTAAGTTGGCTATTATTAAACCACTTATTAAAAAAACGCAACTTGATCCTACAGAATTAGTCAATTATAGACCAATCTCAAATCTACCCTTTCTGTCAAAAAAACTTGAAAAGGCAGTGTCTTCACAATTATGTTCCTTTTTAGAAAGAAATGGAATCTTGTGAGGATTTCCAGTCAGGATTTAGACCGTATCATAGCACTGAGACTGCTCTCATCAGAGTTACAAATGATTTACTCTTATCATCCGATCGTGGCTGTATCTCTATATTAGTGTTACTCGATCTTAGCGCTGCATTTGATGCTATCGACCACAACATTCTTTTGAATAGACTTGAAAATTATGTAGGTATTAGTGGAATTGCTTTATCATGGTTTAAATCATACCTATGCGACCGTTATCAGTTTGTAGCAGTAAATGAAGAGATGTCACACCGATCGCAAGTTCAGTATGGAGTACCACAAGGCTCAGTGCAAGGACCGCTACTCTTCACCCTGTACATGCTACCACTGGGAGATATCATTAGGAAGCATGGCGTTAGTTTTCATTGTTATGCTGATGACTCAGCTCTATATTTCTTCACGCCCTGAAGAAACTTACCAATTCACAAGATTAACGGAATGCATAGCTGATATAAAACATTGGATGACATTGAATTCAGAAAAAAATGAATTTTTAATTATTGGACAAAAAAGCTCCACAAGTAGTAACCTAGAATACTCTCTAACACTTGATGGCTGCTCTGTCAAGTCCTCGTCGTCAGTGAGGAACCTGGGTGTGCTCTTTGATACCAATCTTTCATTTGAAAGCCACGTTTCTAGCATCTGTAAAACTGCATTCTACCATCTTAAAAATATATCTAAATTACGGCACATGCTCTCAATGCAAAATGCTGAACAGTTAGTTCATGCGTTCATGACCTCAAGGCTAGATTATTGTAATGCTCTACTGGGTGGTTGCCCTGCTCGCCTAATAAATAAACTCCAGCTGGTCCAAAACGCAGCAGCTCGAGTTCTTACTAGAACCAGGAAGTATGACCATATTAGCCCAGTTCTGTCAACACTGCACTGGCTGCCTATTAAACATGGCATACATTTTAAAATCTTGCTTATTACTTACAAAGCACTAAATGGTTTAGCTCCCCAATACTTGAGCGAGCTCTTAACATATTATACTCCATCACGTCTACTGCGGTCTATAAACTCTGGCCAGTTGATAATACCGAGAATATCCAAATCAACTGCAGGCGGTCGATCCTTTTCCTATTTAGCTCCGAAACACTGGAACAGTCTTCCTAACATTGTTCGGGATGCAGACACACTCTGTCAGTTTAAATCTAGACTAAAAACACATCTCTTTACTGTGGCATACACATAAAACACTTTTTCAATGAAATGATTGTTAGGCTGCATTAACTAGGTCAGCCGGAACCGGGAACACTTCCCATAACACCTGATGTACTCGTTACATCATCAGAAGAATGGCATCTAAGCTAATGATAGTCTCTCTGTTTTATCCCGAGGTTTACTGCAGTCAGCCGGATCCGGGCCGGATCCAGTTCAGATGGTGGACCTGCGCTCAGAGAAGACCAACACAGGACCCCGAAGTGTCTGCAAAGACCGTGATTAGACTCCCCCTGCAACTGCCTCATCGACACGGCATCTCAATAAACCCGTTTCCGGCGTGTTGACTCCGATTGTTCGAATATTACAATTAAATAATACTTAAATCGATATATCATCCTCAATAAACCCGTCTCCAGCGTGTTGCCTCCGATCATTCGAATATTGCACTTTAATAATTATTTAATAAACATCATCCTCAATAAACCCGTCTCCAGCATGTTGCCTCCGGTCCCTCGAATATTCCGATCTATTATGACCTCTGACCTGTAAAGCTGCCAGAATAATAATAATAATAATCATACGCTGTTTGCTATTTGGCCAGAGGAGAACTGGCACCCCGACTGAGCCTGGTTTCTCCCAAGGTTTATTTTTCTCCATTAGGTCACCTAATGGGGTTTTGGTTTCCTTGCCACTGTTGCCTCTGGCTTGGCGTGCTCAGTTGGGGACACTCAATTTTTCAAATAAACATCGAAATAAATTAATAAACTAAATTAACCATTTAAACTAAATTACTGATCTAATTATTGATCTAAAGCCCACACTGTCACTGTATGATAATTGAAATGAACTGATGACATCAGCGTTTTCTCCAGAATGGCTATACAGCTGAATAAAATTATGCTGCATTATTTTCCTGTTTAACACTGTAAAGCTGCTTTGAAACAATCTACATTGTTAAAAGCGCTATATAAATAAAGTTGACTTGACTTGACTTGACTTGACTTTTCCCTTAATAAATCACAATCAATTCTAAATGTAGCGCAGCTTTTGCGGCTTCATGTCACGCCCATAGTTGCCCATAAATAGTCCGTGAAACGCCCACAAGTTTATATTCATCGATTGCGAAATCATGGCAAATACAGAGAGGAAATCAAAAAAACGTAACTTCACTCAATGTGAAGTAGAAATTATCGTTGGCGAGGTGGAAAAGAGGAGAAAAATATTTTTTGGAGGGCACAGTGTGGGCATTAGCCTACTAATGCCAAAAAGGCACTTGAGGTGCAAAAGGTTGCAGACGCCGTAAATGCTGTAGCCTCACAACCTCGGACCGTGGCCGGAAAAAAAAAGAAATGGTCGGACATCAAAGTCGAGGCAAAAAAGCGTCTAGCGCTCCATCGCCAGAGTGTGTCTGCCACAGGTGGGGGAAAGGGGACACCGGAGCTGACCCCTCTTGATGAGAGACTGGCGGCAATTATTGGGGAATCCCTATTAATCCCTATCCCTATTATCTACGTGGAAATGGGAAATAGTTCAGTGCAAATGTAATTTCTTGCAGCTTTCTGAATGGTTGAGACATACGTCATATGTTATTTTATCGAAAATAAAACAAACTAAAGGCATTTGCATGAATACCATGATTCCGTAGCTGATGAAGAAATATTTACTATGAAAACAACTTGCCCCAGTGGACAATTAATACATCTATCTATCTATTTATCTATATATCTCCCTAATTATCTATCTATCTGTCTATCTAATTGCATCTATATCTGCTCCGCCAGACAGACACATTGATGAGAATATCAGTTTTGTACATTATTTCGTTCTGTTTACCATATTATTTATGAGGATGAATTGCATAACATGCCAATATTGTTGCAGAACATATTTCACTTTTCTTTTTTTTTGCATTTCTGTTGTAATTTTTGTTTGTTTTACACTGCAGATCGATCAAATGGGTGTTCGTGTAGGCTGTTAATTGTAATACTTGCTTTGTGAAGTCTTCAAGTTATTTATGAGAGGCAGTATTGCCATTTCTTTTACACAACGGTCTACAGTTTCACACACTTTCACGTGTTTTTTCCATCTGCCGACGGTGTCGCCATTTCTCATTACACCCGTTTTTGTGCGTGCGCCTAGAGCTTGCGTGAAGGACCGCACATTTTCCCGTCAAGTTTGCTTTTTATAAATACCAATTATTGCGTAGAGAGTGGTGTACTCCTTCTTTTGTGCTTCTTTTACGCAACGTTTATAAATGAGGCCCCTGGTCCTTTACTCTTTTCTGGCACTCATTCACCTCTTCCGTGTTGAATTTAATCGCCTTCGTTAGGCTTGCAATCATGGCGCTACGTTGCTTGGATTGCTCACTCAAATCCGCCAACTTCTCATCCACCCTCTTTTCCAGATTTAAAATTGCCCCCAAAATGGTTTCGTTAGAGATTTAGTGTCAGCATAGTGATGGGCAGACCGAGGCTTTGTGAAGCATGGAAACAGTTGAAGCAAATGCGCCATATTGTTTCGAAGCTTCGAATCAATCCAACACCCGTCTCTACGGCCACACCTAGTGGTCACTTGCATGTGTTGATCTGATTTAACCTTGACAATGATCCATGGAGAAAGAAAAAAAAAGTTTTTAACATCTGTCTGACAACTACATGATCTTGGTTTTGTAACCTGTAGCCTCCTCATTGTGAAGAACTATAGGTTTGTTTTGGTCATGAAAAATAAACATTAATAAAATAAATAAAGCATTTTTATTCAAATATATTATTTGCTCTGCTGTTGGCGACTTCTTTTTTTACATATAATTTCTCCAGCCTTTGAAAAAATCCTCTCACAAGGGACACTTGTTGCTGGAATGCACAAATATGTTTTAGCAAGTAGCCTAGATACAAATAAGGAAAAATCACTGCTATCACAAAATCTCTCTCCTCTCACAAAAACCCACAAGGTGAAGATGGATTAACTTCACTTTTAAACTGTGGAGAATTATGCTGCATTCCAAACCACGACTCACGACTTTGAAGCGTTGCTAGATGTAAACAAAGCATGGCAGACCGTACAGGGCTTATGCTCATTTACAATCATTTATTTAGCCAAAGGTGCTTACTCCTGGCCAGGGCCGTGCAGAGAGTTCGTCAGGGGCAGGGGCTCAAATGTACAAAAGGGGCAATATGTAAATATATATATATATATGTAAATATATATATAAATATGTAAATATTTATATATATATAATATATAATAATATTTATACATAACATATATATATATATATATATATATATATATATATATATATATATATATATATATATATATATATATATATATATATATATATATATATATATATATATATATATATATATATATATATATGTTATGTGTGTTTATATATCCTTATGCTCATCAAGACTATTTATTTAATCAAAAATTCAGAAAAAAAACAGTAGCCTAATATTGTGAAATATTATTACATTGTGTTCTTTTTAACTTTTTATTTATCAAAGAATCTTGAAAAGAGTATCACAGTTTCCACCATTGACATTAAATCCTCATATTAGAATGATTTCTGAATGATCATGTGACACTGAAGAGTGGAGTAATGATGCTGAAAATCCTGCTGTGATCACAGGAATAAATTATATTTTAAATTATTTTAAAATAGAAAACCATTATTTTAATATATTTCGCAATATTGCAGTTTTTTTATCAAATAAATGCAGGCTTGATGAACATAAGAGACTTATTTCATAATGCTGCATAATATTCAAAAATAGTATAATAAAGTCCTTTCACGTAACCATTTCGCCAGTGTGAACGCACAGTTCAGTTATATAATAATCACATTTATTTAGTTTTATTGACCACGATATTATCATTGATATTTGTCTGAGAGGGGCACTTTTGATTCATTTTGAAAAAGGGCAGGGGCTCGAGCACCCAAAGCCCCCCCCCCCCCTCTGCACGTGCCTGCTCCTGGCTTATTTGAGGGAAATGGTGGAGAGAAAACGGCGCATACGGCAAGAGAAGCTGTTTTATTTTACGTTATTCGTATATTTGTTTAATAACACTGCATCCATAGGGGCTGCCATTGTTGTTTCGCGGGCTATGTGACGTCACATTTCTACTACATAAATGACAGTTTAAATACACATTGATCTTCCCAGTGCTGGGAAGTTCCCCTTTAACGGACACGCGCACGCAGCGGCCAGTGTAACTCCACAAGACCGAAAGTGCCCATGAAGTGTGCCATTTGGGACAGGGCCATAGAGTGTCAGTACCAGTACCGTTAGTTAGGGTCCGTTCTCTCGTATTGTAATCAATCTTACTTTTGAATTATAAGGAGTCATTGCATCTGTTTAAATAATAATAATAATAATAATAATAATAATAATAATAATAATAATAATAATAATAATAATAATAATAATGATAATTATAATAATGAAATGATTAGGAAAAACTGAAAAACCCTAGACAGTAAAAGAAAAGAAAAACAAGGTATAAAAATAACATCCGGGTCGCCTACTTTTGAACACACCCACTTCCGTTTAAGGTGACGTCACGTGTTTCCAAATGACTATAGCTAGCGTATGCTCTTGAACATCCTCAAGTTTATGAGATATCTGGGGTCGATATTATTGATAACTGATCAGTTTATTTGACGTCCATCATGTCGAGTCGTGCTCTGCGTAGGTTGAAGGGCGAGCAGCGCGCTCAGGCCGCTTTACACGCGGTCAAACTTACTGAGGAAGATGACAAAGATGAAGACGAGCAGATGAAGAGTAACACACAAACAGCCCAAAAGCAGAAGAACATCAGCAACATTTTTGAGCTGGTAACATATGGCATGTGTGATTGTCATGATGCTAAGGTGGGATCAGATGGTATTACTATGGTACTTTGATATGGCATTGAATGATTACTATACTTACATGGTAACGTTAAGGCATGGTACTAACTAACAGGATATTAGTCCAACGCTTTTTGGTACCATAAGATAAATGTCCAAAATACCATAGTAATTATGAAATCTGAGATGTATGATTTAACACATGCTTAATGCGTGTAGTTCACAAATAACGTGAAACCTATTCAACGTTGTTTGCTGTCTTCACGTTTTCGTAACGTAAATACGAGTTTTTTAAAAAAAAAATTGGACATCACCGCCCTCTCAAGGCACTGGGACGTTCGGGGATAATTTTTATTTCCGAGATGTGCGGGCCACAAACTTTAAACATGGCGACTGTGACTGGTATTCTTTATTAGTTTGTTTTCCACTTTCATCGCTGGGTCACGTATCATTTTGTGGTGGCACGTATAATTTTAAAGCAATATTAAGGAACGGGTGCAACGAAAAAAAAAAAACAAGCACGAAATTTGTAAATAAAATAATTTTATATAAGCAATTTAATAACATATAGTTGTATATATGAATGGAGTGTTCATCAAGTGATTGGATGCTGTCGGATTTTCCAGTGTTGACAGCTCCATAAATTCTGTAGTTTTGCTGTACTATACTGGGTTGAATTAGCCTGGCTCCTCCCTCCTACGTACTTCCGCTCAATTTTCATTTTCCTTCAGTACTCCGTCTGGGACTGCGGTATATTCTTAGGTTTTCTCCGAACAAATTTTTACTGGTCCAATCTGCGAACAGAGGGAGTGGCTGAGAACGATGACGTTGATGTTGTGCGCTAGTGTGAGTTGTAGTTCAGTAATGGCGGCGGAGAAAGATGCGAGCCAAGTTATTCGGCACCGCTGCCGAATATCCAGAAGTTAAAGCAGGAGCAAGAACAATCTTTGCTGAGTTTTGTTGGTGGCCATGATGTTGTGGCCCTCCTCCCCAGCTACAATAAACTTTCGGTTTGGGAAAGTTTGATTTTCCAGCTCGCTCCGTTAGTGGTGAAGGAGTTGGCTGAAGCCCTATTCGGACGGTAATTGTTTCTCGTGGGGTCGGAAGGTATTGTCGTCATTTACAGTGTTGATTTTATTGCCGTCCGTCTCCCACCACCCGTGTAAAAATCCCTGGCCGAATTACCTACCGTTTTAGACAAACGCCAAGGTCGTGTGGTCATTTAATTGCTGTCCGAATCCACATCTCTGAGTTTTCAAGAATATATCACTTCAAAATTCACTGTTTATATCCTTTTTGACCACTGCAGAGCACCGTGCGGTTGCGCTTCGCTGTAATTTGGATGCATTTCTAGACTTGTACTTCTTTAAATGCTGGCAAGTTAAGTATTTACAAGAGCAATACATTTCATCACCGCTCAAAAAAAAGAAGAAAAGCACGTAAACATTTGAATTGGGCTGTTATTTACATTTATTCTATATTCATATATACAGCATTTATTCTTATCATACCAAGCATATTACATTTTATTTAATCGTGTCACGGACCAAATTGCGACCAAACACGGAATAAATCACAATCCGAATGCTCAAGTTTTAGGTTTTATCACTGAGGTGGCGTGCACAATCTGCACAGTTATTTTTACGGACTTCCATTTGAGAAACAGAGGCGAACGGCGCATACATCATACATCATGACCAAACATTAGCGATTGGTTATGGCAGATCCAGAGTGGCTCTGGGCAGATCCAATAGTTTTAAACTTGATAAGAGTACCCGCCTTCAATGAAGTAAACGCTTGTCAATGGAGAGTGGCCGGACTCTCTGTACAAATGAAATGTACGAGAGTCTGGTAAGACCAGGCTTGGTCACACACAGTCTGTAATGGTGTCTGTGTGTGTGTGTCAGATAGGTGAGGCTGATGCGGATGCATGTCCGTCAGATGAAGAGCTGGCAGAAGGAATCAATGATGGACAACAAGGAGCTCCACTGGAGAAAGATTCTGTGAAGGTGTGTAGAACCTTCATACATTACCTTCATCCACAATTATAAAAGTACAACCGTGATTGGTTCATGAGTTTTGTAAAATACAATGTTGAGAACATTTGACAATGCGTTTTAACTTAATCTTCATTCTTTTTAAATCTGTTGGTTTCTGTTTAATGTTCTTTGTTGTAGAATGAGAAGTCAAACAAAAAAAAGAAGAAGAAAAAGGTGCCAGCTGAGAATGGAAAGGTGGGACTTTTATGTATTTAAACTCAGCAAAAAAAGAAACATCCTCTCACTTTCAAAATCAAAAGCTCTCGGCTGTTTAAAATTACTACAGTGCATTGTACAGTGGCTTTGTTTTTAGTTTAAACTCGACCGCTACATGGCAGTGGTGTCTCAGAACCTAAACTGTGATGTAGAAAAGCACAAGGGAGCATTGTTAGTTTTAGCAGACCCAGCTCACAAGACAATAGAATTATATCAGCTAACCACTAAGGAGATCGACAAGAGTCATGTAGTTAGCGAAATAATCAATGCTAAAATCCAGTACTTAGGAAGCACATTGATTCTGAGAGCTCAATTAACATCCAGACACCTTTCGTGCTGTTGTGAGTGGCGTTTCAATTCAATATGTAAACATGTACTGCATGCTTTCCTCTCAATTACAAAATAAACACACAACAGAAATAACAGTGGTGAGAAAACCGCAGCAAGAAAGCATCGTTAGGGGGTGAATGACGGTGTATGAGAGGGAATGAGCAAGAGGGAGATTTCAAGAAAGACTGTTGAATGAGAGATGCCTGTGAGACTTTACAAAAGAAAAAAACTGTTAAGAATATCCCTGAAAAATGAAGGGCTATGATCAGGAAAGAATTTTAGGACCCGTGTTAATATTTGAAACAGCTAAGCGGGAAGGTCTGAAAACAGATGCGGAGGTTGCATTGTTTTTGCAACCCGGTCCCTCGAATATTCTGATCTATTATGACCTCTGAGCTGTAAAGTTGCCAGAATAATAATAATAATACGCTGTTTGTTAATTGGCCAGAGGAGAACTGGCACCCCGACTGAGCCTGGTTTATCCCAAGGTTTATTTTTCTCCATTAGGTCACCTAATGGGTTTTGGTTTCCTTGCCACTGTTGCCTCTGGCTTGGCGTGCTCATTTGGGGACACTACATTTTTCAACTAAACATCGAAATAAATCTAATTAATAAACTAAATTAACCATTTAAACTAAATTACTGATCGAATTATTGATCTAAAGCCCACACTGTCACTGTATGATAATTGAAATGAACTGATGACATCAGCGTTTTTTCCAGAATGGCTATACAGCTGAATAAAATTATGCTGCATTATTTTCCTGTTTAAAACTGTAAAGCTGCTTTGAAACAATCCACATTGTTAAAAGCGCTATATAAATAAAGTTGACTTGACTTGACTTTTTACTCCATATGTGAGTAACACTGGATTTGAGTTTGTCTGGAGCTGCTGTGCTGTTGGCAACTAACAACAAACTCTTGTTTGTATTTACTTTTGTGTGCTGTATGTTAATTTTTTTTGTGCTTCCTTATCGTTTGTTCATCTTTGCTTTATTTTTCATGAAGCATTATTTGTTGGTGCTTCTGCTACGATAAATAGACATCCACTCTTGCATTGTGTGTGTAACGGAGGTCAGCTAGTGAGAGTTGTGCAGGCTGATGACTGCTAGAGAATGCAGTGTTTACTGTTTAGCAGCCTTGTTAGTGCACTCGCCTCGCATGCCAGCGATCGGGGTTCGAGACCAATTCGGAGCAGGGCAGTTAGGATTGAAGGGTGATCTTTGGAGGTGGAGCAATGACGAGAGGGGTGTGTTTGTTTGGGTTGATTTTAAATATCAACAATGTTCAGCAATGACTGAGAAATATTGCTTACCCCACCTTTTAATGTGTGGATTTTAATAAAGTCATATGGAAATCTATAACAATTGGCATTGTTCGCGGATCGAGCAAGAGCGTATCTGCAAGTTTGATGAGAGTGACAGGCTGTAAGTAAAGCATGTGCGGAAAGCCCTTATATGGAGATGGTTTGGGCGTGTTTTATGCAGAGGACTAACCTCATGCTTGCAGCCACTCATTTTGAATACTCCAACTTCAATAACATCAAAACAATGTTAAGAACAAATGAATGTGCGTATGAACGTGTTATGAATTACGCAGAGATTTTTCGTGAGAAGTTCTCATGTGCGTACAAATACGAAAAGAGAAATAAAAAAAAAATGCTATACTGTGAACTTTTAAAGTAGGATCTTATGGTAAGTATTGGGACATAATAAAAAAAATAATCTGGTCCTTGGCAGGTCTTAATATTAGGTAAATACAACCTGAAAAAAACAACGAATGACATTACACCTGCTTTCATAGAAATTAAGAGGATAAGTAGCATTCAGGTGCTGCTAATTAAATGCTTTTGATTAATTTATCATCAGCGAAGCGTGACAAACTTTTTAAAAGCAGAAGTTTTGGTAGTTTGCTGGTCTAGAGCATATGGGTGTGTTAAAGGGTTAGTTCACCCAAAAATTAAAATTCTGTCATTAATTACTTACCCTCATGTCGTTCGACACCCGTAAGACCTCCGTTCATCTTCGGAACACAAATGAAGATATTTTAGTTGAAATCCGATTGCTCAGAAAGGCCTCCATTGGCACTGCACTTTACACTCTCAAGACCCATAAAAGGTACTAAAGACGTCGTTACAAAGTACATCTCACTACAGTGGTTCTACAATAACTTTATGAAGCGACGAGAATAGTTTGTGCGCAAAAAAAACCTAAATAACGACTTGTAAAGTGATGACCGATTTCAAAACACGGCATCATGAAGCTTCAAAGCGTTATGAATCAGTGAGTCGATTCAGCGGTTTGGATTGCAAGTGTCACGTGATTTCAGCAGTTTGGAGGTTTGACATGCGATCTGAATCATGATTCAACTCGGTGATTCATAACGCTTTGAAGCTTCACAAAATTATCTGCATCTCTTATGCTGCATCAAGCCACTCCCATAATATCCGTCATCACTTAAATTAATGCACGGCTCAGAGTAACTGTACAACATGTTTGTAAGCCTCCAATAAAATTAAAAAAGTAATTATTCCATCACAAATAAATTGCTCAATCAAGTGGCTGTGTAGTATTATATTGTATATGAGAATGCATATAATGTTGTGCATAATACTTAGGGCTGGGCACCGAACGGCGATACTTTTATGGTATTGAATGAAAAAATCCGATACTAGTAGTATCGAAAAATGATTTATCTTTCGTTGCCAAATTTTGGTTCCAAAAGCCAAGCGGCTGTGTCTGTGTGAGCCTGTAGCATTCTTGCATGTAAGGACCTAAAGCACTGGGGATTGGCTGTCCACCACCATGTGACGGGGAGGATTTCTGAAGATACTCAGTCACACAACACAAGTGTAGTTGTTTTTTCTCATGTGTTCTACGGTGTCGTTTTACAATGCCAAAGAGGTCTAAAGTGTCATCGATTTGCTAGTACAAAGTCATCTAAAGCCATTCCATAGCTGAATGTCTTTCCTCCACTGTAGCTGTCAATCATTCTCCGTTCAGCATTCAAACTGCTCGTCGCGTTCGGTTAGTCTTTAAAAAAAAAAAAAAAAAAATGTATTCATAAACATATTGAACATCAACAGAAAGGCAATTACAATTGAAATGATTACAAACAAGGACTGAGCTTACAATCAGTAAATTAAAGACAAAAGAAAAAGAGAAAACAGAAATAAATTCGTAAATTTAAATAAAATGCATGTAGCGGTGTAGGAAGAGTTTTTTTTCTAAGTTATTAAACCAAAATCTTCCAGTAAGGAGTACAGATACAATGCTTTGGGGTTTTTCATCTCTCTGTGTTTCTAGGTATACTTGAAATGCCTCTTTAAAAACCAATAATCGTGGAGGGGTATTGAAAAATGTACATTTGTGTATGTAAAATTTCAACAAAAGCAACATAATATTTATTACATGAGATACCTTTTTGTCCTTAATTAACCACATTTAACAATTTCCCATGACATTGTCAATTTGTAGGTATTCCTTGTTGCATCCAGTTGAATGTGTCTTTCCAGAATGTGTACCAATTTACACAGAAAGAACAAGTGTTCATCCGTTTCTATCTCTAACTTGCATATTTGGCACAAGTTTGAATCTCCAACATTAAATCTTATTCTTAAAAATAATTTTGCAGGGTATATATGATTCATAATTTTGAAGTGCACTTCTTTACATTTAGGGTTAAAGGTGGGGTAGGTAAGAATGATCTAAAACACTTTTGTCCAAATTTGTTTAAACTTTCTTTATATGTCAATACATAATTAAAATTTAAGTACTCTGAAAAAGAGAGTATAAAAATCGAGTGACTCTAGACTTTTTAATCTGCAATAAACACCGCTCATTATTTTCGTTCGGGCCGAAACAAGTGATTGGCTTGGGCGACTGTCACTCTCTCGCTACCATGGCTACCGCCGCTTTTGCTCCAGGATCTGCCCACATGCGCGCGCCCCAGTGTTGCCAAGTCGGGCTACTTCAAACACTGTTGCCGCGGGCTGTTTTTCATGTCCGCGGGCTGTTTTTCATGTCCGCGGGTTGAAGCGACCCCAATTATGTGATATTTTGCCCCGGGATTTGCGAATTTTAGCAGGCAGCCCTACCAAAAAGACACATATTTTACCCCCCAAACGGGAGAAACACGATTGGGCTTTACCGGAGAAACACGATTGGGCTTGTTTTGAGTAGCAATTGGGCGGATTTTGTTGTGAAACCCTGGCGCACCCGTTTGATTTGAGTTCAAGAGGCTGTATTTCTGCTGAACAGGTAATCTTTCATTTTGATTATACATTTTTTTTGGTTTATGTTTTCATGAAGCATGTCTCACTAGCACACGTAGCTGCCTAATATAGCTAACATAACATTACTTAGCATAAAGTTACAATGTTATACACTTAGCGAACCATTAGTAGAGATGATAAATACTCAATATGCTTAGCTCAAGTTGATCGCTGTCGTGTTGAATTTCGCAAAATGTAACTTTAGATAACAAAATGCATGTGTAAAAGCTAGTACACTGCATCCAGGAACTTTTTTTAGAACTAAGTTAGCTTTAGCTACTACCCTCTGTCTAAACTCTTTTACCATGTTCACCGGGAACTTTACCTGCACGTTTATTTCGGCCCTTGGTTTGTTTTTATATACTCTACCAATGTTGATGTTTTTATCTTGTATCTGTGTGTGTCGTAGACACTGTGTTGTGTATGTATTTTAAACTTTACCAGTATATTCTAGCTTGATAGTGAGTACTAAAAGACATCTTATTTGTTTATATTCATAATGATAAAGTTAGATTTATTACATGTGATTCTGACATGATGTCACTACATGCACTTCTTCTCCGCTCGCCTCAGGTAAATAATGCGTCTTTCAGCTGAGCTGATCGTGGTAGGCGTTGCGCGTTCATGTGTTTTGGGGGCGTGGCTTTGGAAAGAGCCCAGAAGGGAGAAGGTGGAGTGAATGGAAATAATGAGCTGTCTTTAAAACAGTCGTGAGAGGTCTACAGACACTCAATTTTTATACTTTCTTTTTCTGAGTACTTACATTTTAATTATGTATTGATATATAAAGAAAGTTTAAACAAATTTGGAAAAGTTTAACCCAATCCTACCTACCCTACCTTTTAATAGGAAATTAAATAAAATTGGTCCTAATTTCACACACTTCTTTCTTATCATAATGACGCAATATATAAGCTCTCTTTACAGGTCCTGGGAAACATTTTTGTAATAAACAATTCCTCAAAAATTTGTTAGAACACTGTCACCAAAGCCTACATTATCTATCGTAAGATCTTGCATCTTAGGTGTTATCGTTGAATATTTCAATTGTTCATTTATCAGTTTAATCATCTGTATGGGAATGTTCTTGATTATTTTTTTCATACATTTTAGAGGAGCAACTCCGATTGTATTTATCACAAAAAGTTTTAGTTTATTCTTAGCTAAAAACAGTTTTTTCAAAAATGTGCTCATTAATGTATATTTACTTCTTTCAAGTAATAAAGTATTCTCGTAAGTTTATAATATGCCATTGAAAATGCATACGGTAATGGGTTCGAATGCGGGTCACCATGTTGCCCCTCCATCTTGAAAGTACATTAGCCAAAGAGGGACATACCCGTGAATTCAAGCTTCGCCTTTTGCGTTTTAACACTCGATGGCAGCGTGTCGAATGTGGACGAGGTCGAACTGGAAGCCATATTAATCTTGGACTAAATCGGCCACCGTAGGATTTAAAACGAAATCGGAATTGAGAGGAAGAGAAACTAATATTCACTGGATGGTCATATACCTTTTAACCACTAGATGGGGGAAAATATCACACAGTGTAGCTTTAATGAAAGAGTGTAACCATCTAAGTTTGACCCCATTCATAATATCAAAGTCAATGGTTTTAAGCCCACCTTCTTCATAATCTTTAATCATATAATTTTCGTATATGACTATTCATTTTCCATATAAAATCAAAATTGAATTTGCTTATTGCCTTTATCTTTTTTGCAGACACTGCTACAGAAAAACACGGATAGATAAATCTAGAAAGATTCTCTACTTTTGTCAATAAAATTCTTCCAAAAATTAAGTCTCTCTGCAACCACATATTCATTATTAATCTGCATTTCTTTAATGTTTTATCAATATATTTACATTTTCTTAATTCTCTCCCATCTTCGATAACCAGACACCTAAATATTTAACTTCGTTTTTAACTGAGATATTGTACAATGTAACATTAGGATAATTGTGAATGGCCAATAACTCACATTTTGACATATTTAGCATTAGACCTGAAGCATAAGAAAACCTGTTGATTAGCTTAAATGCTAGGGGTATTTGTTGTTCATTTTTTTAAAAAGAGTGGTGGCATCTGCAAATTGACTGACAATAAAATGATTTCCTTCTAACTCAATGCCTGATATGCTACCCATTTTGAGCAAAATAGACAACATTTCTATTACCATAATAAATAATAGAGGTGAACATCCACATCCTTGTCTGATGCCTCTTTTGATCTCAAGCCTTGGACATGTACCTTGGGTAAGAGCTACAGAGCTTATGTCTTTGTAAAGCATTCTAACAATGTTTATAAACTTGGGACCAAAAAAACAAAATGTTTAAGAGTTTGAAAAATAAAAGAATGTTCCACCATGTCAAAAGCCTGATAAAAATCCCAAAATAATATGAAACCATCCTCATCAATTGAATGACAATATTCAATCAAATCAAAAATTAATCTTCTATTGTTATGAATTGACCTGTCCTTTAAGAAACTTGACTGGGTCACACTAATAATTTGTGATATTCCAGTTTTTAATCTATAAACCAGTGCTAATGTTATGGGGTGTAAATTATCTAATAATCTCTTATCTTTTCCTGGCTTTGGTATCAAAACTATAAGCCCTTGTTTCATAGTGTGCAGTAAGTCATTTATTATTTATACAATCTTGTAAGGCTTCAAATAAAAAATATTTTAGGTCATCCCAATTTTTTGAAAAAATCTATGCTTAATCCATCGGGTCCTGGTGATTTACCAGGTTTACTCTGTTTAATCGCTGTATCTAGCTCTTGTATAGAAAAGTCAGATTCACATAGTTCTTGAAATACACTATCAATTGACGGGATATTTTTTACCATCTGAAAAAAAGAATTAGAATTAACAGAGGAAAAAGATGAAGAATATAATGTAGAGTAGAATTTAAACACCTCTTTAGCTATTATGTTATGATTGGAATGTTCTTCTTGGTTCACTAATAAGCTCTTGATTGAGTTTTTTTCTTGTCGTCTTTTCCAACTTAATGAAGTATGAACTATTTTTTCCCCTTCTTCCAGCCACTTCGCCCTAGATCTCAAGTATGCCCCTTTTGCTTTTTTAAGATAAAATTCATCTAAAGTGGAGTGTAGCTTAATAAGTTTATCTCTCTCTTCATCTGACATATTAGGTTGACAACAACACTTATTAATTTCTTGAATTAAATGGACTTCTTTTTCACGTTTCTTTTTTTATTAAAGGAACTGTATGTAGGATTGTGGACAACTGGTACTGCAATCACTTTCAAATTACTCTAGAGCGGTGTATCCCTTCTCCCCCTCCCCCCTGACTTGAGGTTGCCAGATAGGCTGCAGGATCCCGCAGGGACGTAGGCTGTTACAAGGAGCTTCCAGTAGAGACAGCGCTCTGTCTCTATGGCAAGTGACGAGTCCTACACAGCAAGTTTTTTTTTTTCTCTTCTTTCTGATAATTATGTTTATGCTTTGTGAAAGATGTTTTGTGAAGTAATTATGTATCGCAAAAATTTACTAATGGCGATTAGCCAAATATAATCGTAAATATGAACGCTCGTATGTGACAGTACATTGTTAGAACAGTAAGTTAGTCTAACTTGTATCTTGGTATCTGTCATTAACGTAAGTACAAGCACAAGCCTAAGTCACTATGTATCATACAGGTCAACTTGCAGCATGTGTTGTCCACTATATATGCGAAGAACGAATGAGGAATCATTTTTACCAAGGTAACATTAGGCTACTGTCTCAAATACGTTTTCACATTGCCATAATGGGCGTGCTAATGTTGTTTTCCTCAGCGTCTCCGCATAATGACAGTGAAATGTGAAAACAGTGAAACGGCTCTGATAATGCATTACTAATGTTAGCAATGACGACTTGCCGTTTTTATTTCCCAAACAATTCCTTAACGTTACCTTTTCAATTCAATGACCCACCTCCTCCATATGCGCTAACCTAACGTTACTTTGCACGAACAACATGCATAACTTTGTTCGACTGTCATGAATATTTGAAATGTCCATTTACATTAAGTACAAGTTAGCCAAACATAGATGAACCTTACCTGTCCAGGAGAAAATTAGCAACGTTGGCGCCTGTCTTCAAATTCTTCTCCGTTTTCAGCCGTCTCCATCTTTCAAAGGCATATCTATACAAATCCTTGTTTTATTTCGGAAATTGTCACAACGTTTTTCTGATTCATAACGAGGTCTTTTAGGTTTCGTAAAGTTAGAAATTTTTTATCCAAAAAGTTTGTAGCTGCGGTAACTAGAGCAGAGCTGGCAACCCGGATGCCGAAACACTATGGACTTTGTGATTGGTAGACAGGTGGACGGTGGCACTTCAGGCCAAAACACAACATGTCAACATCAGTTGGGGGCTGCAACTTCACTTTTAAAATGACAATATCCTGGCCGGACAACTGTTGTCAGTGATATAAGTATTTGAAATTAACATGATTTTTTAATGTCTAGTGACATATCAGGGCCATTTTATGATTAATTGAAATACATTTCTTACATACAGTTCCTTTAAAGTTTTGCTAAAAGTTATAGAATATTCTCTTAATTTATGTTTTAAGTATTCCCATTTAGTACCACATTATTTTTACTTTAAAATCATGTACTTTAAAATCATGTACTTCAAAATCAAGCAATTATTTTTCTAATATATGAACAGAAGTCATTATGGTTTAGTAAGTCTGCATTCAATTTCCAATAACCTTTGGTAATACCAGATTTATCCTTTTGTTCTAGGGCTAAGTTGATCACACAAGGATCAGTTAGGGGGGCACCAGAGATACTTCATTTAGTAACATGATTCGAAAGGGTATCAGAACCAAGCCAATAGTCAATACTGGACATTGAAGTGGCATTCGGTTTGAACCATGAGAAGTGTCTGGATTTGGGGTTTAAGTTCCTCCAAATATCAATTAACAAATTGGATAAGCAAAAATTATGAATAATATTGTTAATGTGAGAAATGTTAAATTTAGAGGGTTGTTTATCCATATATTCATCTGGTGTCATGTTAAAATCACCTCCAATTAAAATAAATTCTGTAGGGTGACATTTGACACTGTCTCCAACAGCTCCTTATTCTGGATGTGAACATTATATCCATATATATTAACTAAAATTAAAAATATATCGTCTAAGTGTAGGACCACTGCGAGCCAATGGCCATAAACATCAGCCTTGTGAGTAATAAATTTGCCTGGGCATTTATTCATGCATATAGCGGCCCCTGCAGACCGATTTGAACCATGACTAAATATCATATCTCCCCACTGTTTTTTCCAAAAGACAGCATCTGTTGACTCTGAATGTGTTTCTTGTAAAAAAAAAAACAATGAGACTTTTGCAAAATAAGAAAATTGCCTTTCGAGTCTTTTAAACCCCTACAATTTAAAGAAGAAAATGAAATGCCAGATTTTAACGTGAACATGAACAATTAAACAAAGAACTTTAAATTGAATTAAAAAAACAACAAAAAAGCTATAACCTAGTCTGTTACCGACGTGTAAAGTTGTGGGAAGGAAACAAAGTCCATTTTCTCTATCACTTCACCTCCATTTAAACAAAAAACTGTCTACCCTCTTAAGAGATACGTTTGCCTTCGATGTATCCAAATTGGCCTCTAAAGCCAACTGCTTTGCCTTCTTTTCTAGCTTGCTCAATTCTTGGCCATAATTCACGTCTCAAAAGTCTATCTTCCTTCGTCAAATCTTCTGCAAAATGGATGCCAGCTTCTTTACACACCGAAGACGCCTTGGTTCTTTTTCATACTTTGTCACGGACCAGTCTGCAATTGAAGAGCATGATCACCTCCCTCGGACGGCTGATCTCCTTCCTTCCGACCCGATGCACGACATCCACTGCCTCCGTCATGGTAGGAGCAAACTCAGGTGTTATCTTGCCAAGGAGATGGATCACATTATTTCTTACGCGTTAATTTGCATTCTCCTTAAGACCCTTTATACGAAGACACCATCTCCTTTTGTACCTTTCTCCCTCCAACACCCGAACTTTCAGATCCTTGTTGACTTCAGTCAGTTTCAATTTGCTTCTCCATCGTTTTGATTTTGTCTTTGCATTCTTTTAACTCCTGCGCATTAAGTTGTACGGATTTGGTAACGCTTGCGTTCATCGCCCTGTGTTTCATTTGCATGCTTAGTTCTTCATGTTGTACCTCTACCTTAGTTCCCAAGGCTCTAATCGCTTTTTTTAAACTATCCACTAACCTGATTTAATATATATTTTTGTCATAGCTTATGATTTATATATTTTTATTCATTTATTGTTTTCTCTATAATGAAGTTGTGTGTACTTAGTGGATTCTGGATTGTGTTTAACATATAAGAGTGACTATTAGTTCCACAAACACAAACGTATATATTCTATAGTTATGTAGAAAAATATGAATGATACATTTATAACTTTTATTTTGCCAGTTTGTTGTGCTTGTTTCAGCTATTTACTAAATTGAATATATATATATATATATTATGAATGTATATACATGCAAATATTTCTTAAATATATACATGAATGTGTGTGTATTTATATATAAATAATAATTAACCGAGTACACACACATATATTATGTAAACCCAAACTTTTATTTTGGATGCAATTTAATCTTTGGACAGCCCTAGTTTTGATACATTTTATACATTCAGTTAGTTTTGGTTTGGTTTCACATTGCAATTATGCGAGCGCACTAAAGAACTTTACATGACACTTGCGTCCACTCGTCATCTATGTGGGCTGCATCTGGACATTGATTGGTTTGTAAACGGACATGCGTCTGACGTCAGCGTCTTTGACAAGAGTGAATGAACGGACGCATCTCGTTGCCACTATTGAACAGTGTGCATTGGCATTGCTTGACTATTTTCTTTTCGTTACGTTTAAAAGTGGACATTTCAAGCTTTATATACACATATTTCTCATGTTTGTGAGACAAGTAGCCTGCTGAGTTTCAGGTTAATTTGAGACGCGCTCCAGCTTCATGTGCAAAGCATCTGATCGCTCTCGCGATTATTGTCTGCTATAGACTAGGGCTGTGTATTGCCAAGAATCTGGCGATGCGTATCACGATACAGATTCAAGATTCAAGATTCAAGAGTTTTATTTGTCACATACACAGTTATATACACAATATACAACTGGCAGTGAAATGTAAACAGGTCGCTCCATGGACAGTGCAAATAACAGTTACAAGAAATTAAAATAGAAATAGAATAAAATTAGAATAAAAAGTATTAACATAAGTAGAATTATAAATAAATCAAGTAAAAGATAAAAATAGGAAATAAGATAAATAAAAATATAAAAAATATGTGGATATGATAAGTGAGATAAACTGTAGACTTAAAAATAAGTGGTTAACATAAAATATATATATATGTATATGTAAAGAAGTATAATGTGCAAGGTTTATTACAGGTTGTTACGCAGTAACAATAGGAAAGTAAAGTGCAGTGCAATTGCAGTATGTGGATGTTAATGTTAAAAAACCGTATGTTTATGCGTGTGCGGGGTGAAGTGAAGTCACGTGACTGAGTTCAGGAGTCTGATGGCCTGGGGGAAGAAACTCCTCCTGAGTCTTTCAGTTTTTGCCATCAGGCTACGGAAGCGCTTACCAGATGGCAGCAGGGTGAAGTGAGAGTTTGCAGGGTGATTAATGTCTCTGATGATTTTGGTAGCTCTACCTCTGCAGCGTTTGGTGTAGATGTCCTGCAGAGACGGGAGAGCTGAGCCTGAGATGCGCTCGGATAAGCGCACCACTCTTTGCAGGGCTTTGCAGTCGTGACTGGTGCTGTTCTCGTACCACGCTGTGATGCACTGAGTCAGGACACTTTCTATCGCCCCTCGATAGAAAGTTTTCAGGATGGCTGGTGAAACCCTGAATTTCCTCAGCTGGCGCAGGTGGTACAGTCTTTGCCTGGCTTTTTTCACCTGTGTCTGGATGTGTGTAGTCCAGGTCAGATCCTCGGAGATGTTCACACCCAGGTATTTGAAGCTGCTCACTCTCTCTACCGGTGTCCCGCTGATCATGAGAGGGGAGTATGACCGATGCTGTCTCTTCCTGAAGTCCACAATCAGTTCTTTGGTCTTGTTAACATTCAGAGAGAGACAGTTGTCCTGGCACCATGATGTCAGTTGCTCCACTTCGTCCAAGTATGCCGTCTCATTGTTGTTGGAGATGAGACCCAGGACAACAGTATCATCAGCAAACTTGATGATAGAGGTGGAGCTGTGTGGGGACAAACAATCATGGGTGTAGAGAGAGTAGAGCAGGGGACTCAGCACACAGCCCTGTGGAGCTCCAACACTCAGGGTGATGGAGGTGGAGGTGAACTGGCCTACTCTCACCGCCTGGGGTCTGCCAGTGAGGAAATCTTCAATCCAGAGGCAGAGAGAAGAATTCAGGCCTAGATCCAGGAGTTTGTGTGTTAGCTTAATGGGAACTATGGTGTTAAAGGCTGAGCTATAGTCAATAAATAGCAACCTGACATAGTTCCCACTTTTGCTGTCGATGTGAGTGAGGCAGGAGTGAAGGACGTGAGAAATGGCATCTTCAGTCGATCTATTGGGACGATAGGCAAACTGAAGAGGGTCCAAAGTGTCAGGAATGGAGGAGCAAATGTTGTTTTTAATGAGTCTCTCAAAGACCTTCATGACTAAAGATGTGAGAGCCACTGGACGATAGTCATTTAGGCAAGAGGGTTTACTGATCTTAGGTACAGGGATGATGGAGGATCGTTTGAAGGAGGTGGGGACAACAGATGTAGCAAGGGACTCGTTGAATATGGATGTAAAGAGCCCTGCGAGCTGATCAGCACAGGACCGCAGAACACGACCTGAAATACCATCTGGCCCAGCAGCTTTCCTGACATCCACACGTTTGAGTGCCCTCCGAACCTCGTCCTCCGAGACAGAGATCACGTGACCGTTGCTGCTCTGAGGGACTCTCTCTGACGCGTCACTCGCCGGAGTCGCGCTGCCGCGATTACCATCAAAGCGAGCGTAGAAAGAGTTTAACTCGTTCACCAGCAACGGATCAGCTCTCACCTCTGCAGAGGATTTAGTTCCAAAAGCACAGATGGTTCTCAGTCCCTGCCACATCCGCCGGGAGTCGTTGAGTTGGAAATGAGATTCCACTCTGTCTTTATAGCGGAGTTTTGCGGCTTTAACGGCGCGCCGGAGGGCGTAACATGAAGCTTTGTACTCCCTCATATCCCCCGTTAGGAGACCGGCATTGTAAGCGGTGGTGCGCGAGTTTACTGCAGTGCGAATTGAACTGTCCACCCACGGTTTCTGATTAGGGAAGGACGTTATAGTTAATGTTTGTGTGGCTTGCTCTGTCAGTGTGTTAATAAAGCAGAGCGCCACTTCTGTGAACTCGCTGACGTCTTCAGAACTCGCGCGGAACATGTCCCAGTCGACGTCATCAAGAGCTGCCTGTAGCGTGATCTCTGAATGGGATGACCAGCGTTTGACTTCCCTCCTCACCGGGGGCTCTTGAACGAGCCTTTGTTTATATTCCGGTGTGAGGAAAATGGCGGCATGGTCCGATTTGCCAAAAGCTGGCTGTGAACGAGCTTTGTAGGCGTTCTTAAACGGAGAGTAGCAATGATTCAGGGGTTACGATACGATTTATTATATATTGCGATATTCTAAGAGAGGCAATATATTGCTATATTTCTTTTTTTTATAGAAAGATCTAATTTAAAAGAATAAAGAACACAACCATATGCATAACCTGACAATTAACTATTTAATTTAATTAATACAGTATAATTTATATCACTAATCACTATTTTGTGCAATCTAAGTAAAGGGAAATAGTAAAGTGACTGCAGGATTCTTTGTGTATATGTTTTAAAGGTTCACAGTATAGCAGATTTTTAATTTCTAAACTATTTAACAACAGAAAGTGCATAGTCCATTCCATGACTGAATGACTGTTTGTTTTATATTTAATACTGTAAAGCTGTTTGCTTTAAAGCCGTCTATTGTATAAAGTGCTTTTTAAAGTACTGAACTGCAGAGCTGGTGCATCATATCCACATCACTGTGATCAGATGTTTTCGTTCTGCTGCCACCGCTGTCAATTTTGTTGTGTGTTTATTTGGTTACCGAGAGGAAAACGTGCTGAACATATTCTATCGAAACGTTTCTGAGCAGCGCGGATGACGTCGGGGTGTTAAGCGAGCTCTCAGGTTCAATGCGTTTACTGAGTATTGGATTTTAACTTGGCCTATTTTGCAAACAAAATGACTCTTGTCAATTTCCTTAGTGGCTTCTTTATAGCTGAAGCCAAAATGAGTCCACACTTCAGCTCTGTATACCGCAGGAGTGGAATAATTCTATCGTCTTGTGAGCTGGGTTTGCTAATGCTCACACTAGCGATGCATGCACCTTCATCTCGCGTTTCTCCGGCTGCGTGTCAGTTACGTTCTGAGATAACACTGCCATCTAGCGGTTGGGTTTTATACAGTCTGTGGTTTAAACCAAACACAAAGCCACGAATCTTGTATGTAAATAAATAAATATCGATACAGTGTTTTTGAGAATCGATACAGTATCGCCAAACATAATATCGCGATATTCACGTGTATCGTTATTTTCTTACACCCCTACTATAGACTATTTGCTTCTTATTTATTAAATCCAGGCAATTATCTGATTAAACGTTGATTAAAATTAAGATACAATTTATACAAAACTAAATTCACATTAAAGAAAGGCTTTCTAAGCAACTTCCTACAAATGGTCTGAAAGTACGAACCATATACAGAAAATGCTTTCACACTAGAAACGAACCGAACCTTTGTTTGATCCGGAACCGAGACTACCTCTTTTCGTCAGACCAAATTTCGTCTCTTTGGTCCGGACCGTGGTACTGGGGAGGTTTCACACCTGTAATTTTGATTTGGACCAAACTGAAAAGTCCGAAAATCCGGACCAAGCAAGGTAGGTGTGAAAGGGCCCTATGACCGCAAGTCCAGGATAAGCGTTGAAGAACCAAACAATACAAGATCATGCCAAATCGTCAACAATTTACTCAGATTTTTTTCCGAGTCATATGGTTGAACAGTATGTTGACCTTCATTGTGATAATTGGGCAAGACAAAATAAGAACAAGTTTATCTTGTGATATTTGTCCTGGGGTCCGTTCTTCGTACGTCGCTAACTCAGTTAGCCGGATTTGATTGTTGACGATTTGGCATGATCTTAGATGCAATAATTGATCACAGCTAAGGATCTTGTTGTTGGACTGGAGGCTTCATCAATGAGATGCCCTCAGAACAGATCCCAAACAAGCCACATTTCCTTGGTGTCAAAAAATATACTGGCCCTTGTTGCATTGGGTTGCTAGTGGGGTGTAACAATACACTCATGTCACATGTTCAATGCAGGCATCATTCTCTCTGTGCTCGCTATGTCCCACCTCTCCCACTATTAAAGGGCATATTGCAGGTTAGAGACCCCAGTGAGTCAATGTCTAAAAAATAATGTAGGAACTAGATTTTCTTTCAAATATACTTTAAAATACGCTATCAAGGCTTTTGGAGTCGTTTTTGTTAGAATTTTACTTCCGCATCTAAAAATACCAAATCTGGAAGTGATGTAACGAGATGAATTTCAATGATAGGAAAACAAGGGATCGCAATGACCGTTCGGACGCTGGGGAAATTCTACATGTATGGTAGACCAAAGCCATACAATTATGACACACAATAAGAGACAGACCAGGATTAGACAGAACAACGATTAGAGGAGACTGAGTATTTGTGTGAGGAGAAACAGTGGAGAACAGAGCAGGTGTCTCGGTGAGAGACCAGTGTTAGCTTATAGATAACACTAGCTAAACGATGTGTACACTGTGCTCAATTACAATACTGTACAGATTATCTTGTATCAGGCAATAATTATGATTTTTGATTACAATTATTTGCGTTTATGTTAACCTAGAGACTTTCAAACATCAAAATGTAATTTATTAATGTGTTCGTGTCAAAATGACAAACAGCTTTTCCGATATTCTATTTTGCCTGGAAACGCTTCCAACACGCTTGCGTGAAAAATAGGCGTCGCTTCTACTTCTAGCATGCACGCGTTTTCGACGGGGCTCGAGCCGCGCATGAGACTCGCGTGTCACGCAGGCAGTGTACAAGCTCTAACCCAGGGGTCTCAAACTCGCGGCCCGCAGGATGATATTGTGGCCCCCTTCTTGACATGAAAGTTTTGTTAGTGCGGCCCGCGCGTTGCTCTGAAAAGCACCTTTTTGCTGAGTCGTTGCGTGTGTAGCGCTTGCCACGCTTATCATGCTTGCAGCCTCCTTTTTGTGTGTGTGTGTGTGTGTGTGAGAGAGTAGTGATGTCCGGTTTGCGAACGAATCGTTCTTTTGAGCCAGTTCTTTTTAGTGAACCGGTCGAACCAGTTCACCAAATAGGATTGAATCGTTCTAAACAGTTCGCATCTCTAGTAAGCACTAATCCACAAATTTATAAAGTTTATCACTTTTTGACATGTCTGACTGTCCCTCTGACTCGAAATAAACCAACATCCTGGAGTTATTCAGTTACTCCAACAATACACTTAAAGGCGGCATGAAATCAAATTTTACAATTCGTATTTAGGGGCCAAGCACCGAAGGTGCGAAGGCACCTATTGAAACCGTTCCCGTTCTTATTATTATTATTCATCTTCTTCTTCTTCTTCTTCTTCTTCTTCCGCCACGAAGTCTATGGCAGCCCATAGAACCGTATGGTAAAAAGTTGTGAAATTTGGCACACTAATATTAAAAAATCTGACAAAAATGCAAAAAATCTTGCAAATCAAGTTGATTCGTCAAATCGTTTTTGATAAACGCGCACACAAATTTTACGTAGCGGTTGCAAAAACACTCTTAAGGCAATATCTCCGCAACGCTTTATCGTATTCAAACCAAACTTGGTACATGTCATCACAAGCATGACTTGAGGCAACATACAGCGTTTCGGCGCAGCGCCACCTACTGGTCCGGAGATACGAAAAATTGCTATTTTTGCTTATAACTTCTGAACTGTTTGTCCAAAAATCATAAAAGTGGTCTCGTTACATTCAGGACGGCATGTCGAGTCGTCTGATATTCAATTTTACCATATCGGCCATTTTGGCTGTCGGCCATTTTGAATTTTGTCAAAAAATGCTATATTTTACAAATGCATTAGTATATTGTTACTAAACTCGGTATGTGACTTCCTTGCTATGCCCTGAAGGTACTCAAAAAGTTTTAGGGCAGTGCCACCTTGTGGTCAAAAGATATAACAAACTTGACAAAAATGCTAATAACTTTTGATTAAATTAGCCTAGTATATTGAAACTGGTCATAATAGAGTCATTGGCTCATGCCGATTCAATTGCAACCTATGATGTCATTTTCGGTCATGATAATTTCCCCGCCATTTTTAATTTTCCAAAAAACCTACTTTTACGAACTCGTCCTAGACGGTTTGTCCGATTTGCACGAAAATTGAACCAGATCATCTTCAGACCATGCTGACAAAAAATCTTGCAAATCAAGTTGATTTGTCAAATTGTTTTCGATAAACGCGCACACAAATTTTGCGTAGCGGTTGCAAAAACACTCATAAGCCTATATCTCCACAACGCTTTATCGTATTCAAACCAATCTTGGTATATGTCATCACAAGCATGACCTGAAGCAACATGCAGCGTTTCGGCGCAGCGCCACCTACTGGTCCGGAGATACAAAAAATGGCTATTTTTGCTTATAACTTTTGAACTGTTTGTCCAAAAATCATGTCTTCCGCACCATGCTTTGAAGGTACTCAAAACGTTTTGGGGCAGTGCCACCTTGTGGTCAGAGGTTATAACAAAATTTACAAACATGCAAATAACTTTTGATTAAATTAGCCTAGTTTAATGAAACTGGTCATAATCCAGTCATTGGCTCATGCCGAGAACAGAGATACTAATTTTTCCATATTTGGTCAAACATCCTGTCCTCAATGTTCTTATTTGATCAAAACCTACTTTTTCAAACTCTTCCTAGACCGTTTGTCCAATTTCCACCAAAATCGAATCGTATCATCTTCAGACTGTGTCAACAAAAAGTTAGGGATTTTGCATCAATAGATGAAACCGTTTTTGTAAACCGCAGCGACGAAGTTGAGCCATTATGCCAAAATTACTCTTGAGGCTGTATCTCTGCAATGCTTTGACATATTGGCATCAAACTTTGCATGTGTCATTGTTCCCTTATTCTGACCACACCACATCAATTTCGTATCTGTGCCACCTATTGGTCAAAAGTGATAAACCATTAACTTACATTATCAGTGACTCAATATATGATATTTCAGCCATTTTGCCTAATCTTCTTAAACTGTATAATTGTTAATTGTTGCAGTTGGTCTGACACTCTCAGACTACAATGCATTTTCAGCCTTTTGCTTAAAATCATCTTAAAACGTGATTAATTGCTCATTGCTCCAGTTGATCTGACACTGCCAGCCATTTTGGCATGTCTTGTCTTCTTCTTTGCGCTTGGCCCCGGTATTGCTGCTTGCAGCTATATTTATTATTCATCTTCTTCTTCTTCTTCTTCTTCTTCTTCTTCCGCCACGAAGTCTATGGCAGCCCATAGAACCGTATGGTAAAAAGTTGTGAAATTTGGCACACTAATAGAGGACAGTCTGAAATGTCACCGTAGCAAATTTGGAGTCTCAAACTCAATCCCTCTAGCGCCACCATCAGTCCAAAATTTGACTCATGTTTATGCTAATAACTTTTGAACCATAAGGGCTAGAAACTAAATTCTTTTTTCCTCTGATTCCTTGGCTCAAGACGATTCGATGGCACCCTATGACGTCATTTTCCGTCATAAAAATTTTCCCGCCATTTTGAATTTTCCGAAAAACCTACTTTTACGAACTCGTCCTAGACGGTTCATCCGATTTGCACGAAAATTGAACCAGATCATCTTCAGACAATGTTGACAAAAAATCTTGCAAATCAAGTTGATTCGTCAAATCATTTGCGATAAACGCGCAAACAAATTTTACGTAGCGGTTGCAAAAACACACTTAAGGCAATATCTCCGCAACGCTTTATCGTATTCAAACCAAACTTGGTACATGTCATCACAAGCATGACTTGAGGCAACATACAGCGTTTCGGCGCAGCGCCACCTACTGGTCCGGAGATACGAAAAATTGCTATTTTTGCTTATAACTTCTGAACTGTTTGTCCAAAAATCATAAAAGTGGTCTCGTTACATTCAGGACGGCATGCCAAGTCGTCTGATATTCAATTTTACCATATCGGCCATTTTGGCTGTGAGCCATTTTGAATTTTGTCAAAAAATGCTATATTTTACAAATGCATTAGTATATTGTTACTAAACTCAGTATGTGACTTCCATGCTATGCCCTGAAGGTACTCAAAAAGTTTTAGGGCAGTGCCACCTTGTGGTCAAAAGATATAACAAACTTGACAAAAATGCTAATAACTTTTGATTAAATTAGCCTAGTATATTGAAACTGGTCATAATAGAGTCATTGGCTCATGCCGATTCAATTGCAACCTATGATGTCATTTTCGGTCATGATAATTTCCCGCCATTTTTAATTTTCCAAAAAACCTACTTTTGCGAACTCGTCCTAGACGGTTTGTCCGATTTGCACAGAAATTGAACCACATCATCTTCAGACCATGCTGACAAAAAATCTTGCAAATCAAGTTGATTTGTCAAATCGTTTTCGAAAAACGCGCACACAAATTTTGCGTAGCGGTTGCAAAAACACTCATAAGCCTATATCTCCACAACGCTTTATCGTATTCAAACCAATCTTGGTACATATCATCACAAGCATGACCTGAGGCAACATGCAGCGTTTCGGCGCAGCGCCACCTACTGGTCCGGAGATACAAAAAATGGCTATTTTTGCTTATAACTTATGAACTGTTTGTCCAAAATTAATGTCTTCCGCACCATGCTTTGAAGGTACTCAAAAAGTTTTGGGGCAGTGCCACCTTGTGGTCAGAGGTTATAACAAAATTTACAAACATGCTAATAACTTTTGATTAAATTAGCCTAGTTTAATGAAACTGGTCATAATACAGTCATTGGCTCATGCCGAGAACATAGATACTAATTTTGCCATATTTGGTCAAACATCATGTCCTCAATGTTCTTATTTGATCAAAACCTACTTTTTCAAACTCATCCTAGACTGTTTGTCCAATTTCCACCAAAATCGAATCGTATCATCTTCAGACTGTGACAACAAAAAGTTAGGAATTTTGCATCAATAGATGAAACCGTTTTTGTAAACCGCAGTGACGAAGTTGAGCCATGATGCCAAAATGACTCTTGAGGCTGTATCTCTGCAATGCTTTGACATATTGGCATCAAACTTTGCATGTGTCATTGTTCCCTTATTCTGACCACACCACATACATTTCATAACTGTGCCACCTATTGGTCAAAAGTGATAAAACATTAACTTATATTATCAGTGACTCTATATATGATATTTCAGCCATTTTGCCTAATCTTCTTAAACTGTATAATTGTTAATTGCTGCAGTTGGTCTGACACTCTAAGACTACAATGCATTTTCAGCCTTTTGCCTAAAATCATCTTAAAACGTGATTAATTTCTTATTGCTGCAGTTGATCTGACACTGCCAGCCATTTTGGCATGTCTTGTCTTCTTCTTTGCGCTTGGCCCCGGTATTGCTGCTTGCAGCTATATTTTTATATTAATATTGTAGTGTTTACTATAACTGATTTATCTGTGCACTTCATTATTTTTTAAAAATTCATTTACCCTTATAATCTTTAATCAAATATGTTAACTTTCCCTCCCCCATCGAAACAACCTCTCTTCTCTCCCGGTCATGTGCTATGGCGCGAGGGCGGGGTTATCGCCCCCTGTCTCGTTTCTGCACCGCCTCTAAGAAACCTGTCACTGATCGTAGCATGGTGGTTAGGTGCATTTTTCTCGGTATACACAATACATTCTTCAAGAAGGACTTGAGGCACAAAGAGAGAAATATGAGAAATAAAAGCTTTTTTTTATGTAAAAATTACTCAATATAGTCGGACGAACAGCTTGTGGTGACGGCTCGCACTGAGGAATGCAGCGTGTGTGAACGCGCTTACGGCGCGCCCCCCTTATAAGGGAGAGCTAAGAAAAAAGTTTTACAGAAATAAAGCCATAAAAGGCTTAAAATAAGTAAAATCTGTAGCATAAACCAGGGAAAAGTGAGGAAATATGCTCAGTAACATATGTAGAAAAGATTTAGAGAGAAAATACATTTATTTAAAAGATCGTGTTTTTCTCCACAACTGAGTGCAAACTTCAAATCTGCCTCCATTTTGTTAGAAACTACCAACGATCCAATCAATTCCCGAAGGACGAAATCAAGCCTCGCCCTAAAAATTTTTTCTGATTTCAGAAGCTGTTTCACTCGGATATACGTCACAATAAGGAGAAAAAGACCATCTCAACTTCCGTTTCATGCCAACTTTAACCTACTGTAAGAGAGAACTGATGATGACGAATACGTCAGCGAGCAGAAGCTGATGATACTGAGCATGCGTGCAGCGTACACGAACGAGCGTAGCCGACTCTGCCTGTAACAGTTCTCGTTCTCGAGTCAAGAATCGGTTGCAGCGGTTCTCGGATCACCAGTACACTGAATTGAGAACGTACGTGGATCGGTCTGTCGCAGTTCTCGTTCTCGAGTTAAGAATTGGTTGCAGCGGTTTTCGGGTCACCAGTACACTGAACCGAGAACTGTTTATTTCGGACATGTCCGATTTGAGAATCGATGAGCTGATACTGACTGAGCATGCGTGTAATTTTTCAAGAGAACGAAAAGCAAGTTTTGTTGAACATCGAGACGTGTTTTAACATAAAACATAGTGGAAATATGTTTTCATAATTTTCAAGTTAATTACGGTCTTATCACTGTATGAGCATGTGATTGACTATGTGATTGAAGTATTTATTTATTTAAAAGATGAATGTTTGTGTAATTATAGTTAATGATGACACATTCACAAATTGGGTTAGTATTAAATAAACAATGTTTTAATAAAAATGAATTAAAATGTTCAAATAATACACACATCAAAGAACAATTGCTGGAAAAGTGCACTTACACACTGTAATTGTCTTACACACTATATTTAACAGGTATTGCCTGTTGTTTGTAAATTAAAAAAAAGTTATTGTGCTTTATCAAAAATAAATAAATAATAGCAAAAACAAAGTGCAAAGGCAATTTTAAACAGAGGTTAAGTTACCATATGCAG
Source organism: Gobio gobio (assembly GCF_949357685.1). Taxonomy (NCBI): domain Eukaryota; kingdom Metazoa; phylum Chordata; class Actinopteri; order Cypriniformes; family Gobionidae; genus Gobio; species Gobio gobio. Next base: position 23,459,677 of record NC_137115.1, on the reverse strand, counting down.
CTTGACCGTCTCTATTCAGAAAAACAATCTGCCTAACTTTGTTTAATTTGTAAACCAAGGTGATATAAAGATAAAAAATGACGTAGCCTAATCAAACTACAGCGAAGGTGAAGCAAGCGACTCCTTTTGAAGCGCTCTGGCGGTTCTCGAATTTCAATTTCGTTCTCGAGTCAAGAATCGGTTGCAGCGGTTTTCAGATCAGCAGTACACTGAACCGAGAACTGTTTATTTCGGACATGTCCGATTGAGAACCGATGAGCTGATGATACTGAGCATGCGTTGAGCGACTGACTGACTGCACGGCGTGTCTCTCTGAACTGAACGTACAGCTGATATGAGCGCGTGTCTGTGAAATGACTCAGGACATGAATGAGGGGAAAATCTGATGAACCGTATTTATTTAATTACAAAAAAACAGTAAGTGGATCATGGTTTCTGCACTAATGAAGACTGATTTATTGATTTTATAACTGTAAAGATCGTTTGCATCACTGCATGTGTTTGGATGCTTTAGATGTAAAACTTAATTGTAATAAACTTATCAGATTATGATATTTTATCTGACTGATGTTATGATATGTTATATATTTTAATGTGTAAAGTGTTTATCCAGCCTGCAATAGACTTGACGTAATTACGCCATCACGTTTGAGCGCAAAAGAACTGGTGAACCATTTTTTTGATCCGGTTCCTTGAAACGAACTGTCCGAAAGAACCGGTTCGCGGAAAAGAACCGAACTTTCCATCACTAAGAGAGAGAGTTGGCTTACCCCTCCCTCGTGCAGTATAATTGGTTGACACTGCGTGAACGACAGGAACAGATGAACGAAGCTGATCAGACAGTTAAAACGAATGTGGTCTAACAGCGCTCGTCAATGTCAAAATGATTGAGATGGCCAATCAAATCAAAGTTGGTGGGGTTTACGTTCTCTTTTGGCTCATGCACACTGTACAGTCTTCACACACAGACGAGCGCGTCAATCTATCGCTTAATGCCGTTGCTGAGAGAGACTCTTTTCTTTCCGGTGAAATCCTAAAAGAAAATGCAAACGTGTCCATGGTCTTATTATACAATCATTGATGAACATCTTTGATTTTAATGAAGAAAAACTATATGAGAGCGGTTTGACACGGTTGACAAAAATTCTACCACCAGAACACTAGAGAATTCGAAAGTCTTTTGCGGATCTATGTATTTATTCACTCACTCATGCGAAGACTATCGGGACAAATAATATATTTGACGCAAATTAATGCAAATATTGTTTACAAATAGTCCCAAAAAGATTATTTCCCAACTAGAATTAGACCTAGAATTTCGCTCACTGTTCTGTTTGACCTGGTTACGGCCTTGCTGTGAATTAGTCTATTATTTAAAATAAAATTAAAATCATCCATTATGTCATATTACATGATTTAATTTCTATAGGCTATATTTAGTTCAAATTCAGAGGAACAGTTCATGTTCAGAAGAAACATTCATGTTGAAGAACTGTTAATAATAAAGATTGAGAAGATTGGATCATTTGTGCTACTTTTTTTTTTAAACACTTTTTATGTGTAATACTTGATGCGGCCCAGCCTGACCCACAGTCTACCTCCAGCGGCCCCCAGGTAAAATGAGTTTGAGACCCCTGCTCTAACCTGTTAACATGAGAGCCAAAATAAAAACGGACACACCACGCAGCCAGTGTTTAGTGTTTCTACGAGCTGAATCTTTGACTGACGGATCTGTGACCGTCATGCCGACGACCGAACCACAGACAGTATAGTGTTATTGTATGTTTCATGTTATCCTTTATTCATTAATTCTGTGTTATGGGTTTATTTTGTGTCGATTCACCGATAGTGTGAGACCGTGAGGATGTATGACGTTATGAGTAGCCTATGTATTTGAGTGAACTTGAATGTACATACGGCATGAATAAAATATTTACATTACCAGCACAATTCCCAATTGAAAAGTGTGAGACTGATGAATACACAGAATGTACATGAACACAATTTCATACAATGTTCAAATTGATTCATGTAAAAACAACGGCAAAGAAGCATCAAGTGTGGATGTGTATTCATTTAATATCATCCTTTACATGACTATTACCATGTTAAACATATCATATCGCTGTGATGATAATCCTCCGGTCGAAAGTGAACACTACACCTACACACACCACCGCGTGTTTTGACGCAGATGCAGAAGTGAAGTCCCATCTCTTCACCTGCACAAAACGCCACCATGCAGGTTTCCTCAACTTTTTTTTTTTATAGGAAACCTGTGGACTCGATGTCCTGACAGGCTGGACACAATTTACCATGACAATGATACATTGGAATACAAAATCTACCGAAAATACAGACTCGTACTGAATACCAACCTATTCTGCACTGAGCCAATGCAGAGCTCGGCAAGCGACTCCCTCTCGTGAGGTAATATGACGCGATGTTGAAAAAAAAAAGCATTTTTTACAAGCGACCAATGAAACAGCCTTTTTATCTACTAAATTTGTGCTCGTCTTTTTAAAACATTTTAAATCCTGCATTACCTTTTCATATGGTATTTTCATTAGGGGTGCACCGATCCGACTTTTTCAGTCCCGATACCGATACCGATGCCTGGGCTTTGTGTATCTGTCGATACCCGATACCGATCCGATATATTGTTGAATTAATAATAAACTGTATATCTTCCACCTTATACCTTCCTTGAAGAGACTAAAGGCACCAGACTTTACTAACTAAACATAACTAAGACAAAATAACAGATGTATGTAAGGTGTTGAATTCTTATTTATTTAAAAAACAATTGTGCATTCAAATCTAAAATAGAATGTAATCTAACTTCTTTAAATAAATAAAATGTAGCAGTGGAAACAAAAAACAGTGTAGGCCTATTGGTCAAACATACAATAGTAATCTGACAGTTACCAAACATTTTTTACACTACAGATAATTGTTTTGGTATATAATCATATCAATATTAAAAAGTAGCATTACAAATGAACAAATAGTCTAATTTTCTGCCATATGCAATTTATTAAAAATTTTCAGCTAGCTAATAACAACTTTGTTCTGGTTTCACCTCACTCCAGATTAAATGATTGTAGGCTAGGCCTTTTTATTTTACTACACATTGTCAACAGAAATAAGATGAAATACTGTTGATAATTAAAAATAATTCTTACTACCCACTCTTGCTAAATTGGGTAAGCACACTTGTGTTCTCATTTCAGTTGCGTTCTGAGTAAATTAATAAACTGAGTTCATGAGTTCAGTGTTGGACGGATCAGTTGTTCTGGCCAGTCGTTAAAATGATTCGGTTCAAAGGAGTCATTAGGTCACGAATCGGACATTAGCAGACGCGTTGTGTGCGAATCCCGTCTGTTAGAACATCGCGAAAGATGTCAACACACAGAAAACACTTCATAACTGGATATAATTTGTCTCCCGCTTATTGAAAGTATGCTTTATGTCAGCTGGTCAGAGAAGAGTCAATGTTTTTTGAGCGCAATTCACACCCAGTGATAATTCAAGGACAAAATTGTCCAAATGTGTCACGTGCAACATGGTTTCGGTCTTCCGAGCTTTTGATTTGGATTAATATGTGAAATATGAGAGCGAACACTGATTATTTTGAAGACCCAGAGAGCGCGCGCGGGGGAGGAGCTCTCAGATCGGTCTCTCTGTCACTCAGTCACGAGCGCAGCATCTGTTCTACATCACTCGTAAATCACAATAACTCATCAAATTAGGCTTTGGCCGTCAAAAAAATGTCAATGCAGGAAAGACCCTGACTTTGCAGTAATACCCTCGAAACAGCGACGAACTAGTTGGCGTGGCAAGCGTGAAATATCTCCTCCACACAGCCGACTCTCTGGCTCGCTCCCTTCTAGCAAGCGACACACGTGAAGCTGACGATTGACGTAGGTTCTGCTGCGACGGAAAAAAACACCTGGATCGGCTTGTGGATCTGTTAATTTTTCCGATCCCCGATCCAGCTATTTTGTCAGTATCGCGGCCGATATCCGATCCTAATATCGGATCGGTGCACCCCTAATTTTCATACAAGGTTATATATTCATTTAGAAAAAAAATTTACCTGCAATATGCCCTTTAATGCACTATACATACAGTGGGGAGAACAAGTATTTGATACACTGCCGATTTTGCAGGTTTTCCTACTTACAAAGCATGTAGAGGTCTGTAATTTTTTATCATAGATACACTACAACTGTGAGAGACGGAATCTAAAATCCAGAAAATCACATTGAATGATTTTTAAATAATGAATTAGCATTTTATTGCATGACATAAGTATTTGATCACCTACCAACGAGTAAGAATTCCGTCTCTCACAGACCTGTTAGTTTTTCTTTAAGAAGCCCTCCTGTTCTCCACTCATTACCTGTATTAACTGTACCTGTTTGAACTCGTTACCTTTATAAAAGACAACTGTCCACACACTCAATGATCACGAGGAAGATGAGGGATCAGCCCAGAACTACACGGCAGGACCTGGTCAATGACCTGAAGAGAGCTGGGACCACCGTCTCAAATACCCCTATTCCACCAAGGCAGTGCTGGTGCTAGTTCGGATTGTAGGATCGTAAAGCCATGTGCATCAATAGTAACGCAACGTTTGCCATTGTTGATGGAAGGCTTGTTCGAGATGCATCGGCACTGTGCAGACCGATCGCCGTATGACAACGAGTCCAACGAGAGCATATGACTCCTTTAGGGATGAAACGATTACCGGTTTCACGATAAACCACGATAAAATTGTGACGGTTAGTAATATCGTATAAAATTTAATTATCATTAAAACCGCGTGTGATTATCACGATTGTGAAAACTCGCGGTAAATCTTGTCCAGTCAGTGTCAGTCTGGCGCAGCGCACCGCTGTTTTTGAATGCGAAGAAATGGAAGAAGGCAGTGACAACACTCTGGAGATTGTTTAGCCTCTAAAAGGACCAAATCTGAGGTGTGGTCATATTTTGGCTTTTACAAAAGTCCTGAGGGAAACTTAATCTAAGATGGTCACCTTGTCTGCAGAACATGCCAGAAGAAAGTCGCTGTAATAGGGTAAACACTTCAAAACTACGAACGCAAGGCAAGTGGACTTTGACCTCAATACCAAAACTACGTCTTGGAAATAATAACGTGAAGCGAACGAACAAGTTCAGACAAGACTAGGGTGACATTTAAGGGATAATATTCAGGGCTTGACATTAACAACCGCCATTTGCGGGTTATTTCGGCTGCACACTAGTCACTCTGGCTGTTGAACTTAGTCTTCTCAAAAGCCGTCTGTTATAATCGCGTTGCGCATTATAACCACTCACACGTGTTTATATTGAGTTTATGAATGCAATAATCAATAAAGTCTCATAATCAAAGGCGTTCAGAGCGCGCGCCGCGCTCACTCGCTGAAATCTGCACTCAAAGCAGAGATAAACGTGCGATGTACGCAGGAGATTCACTCATCATACTGTGTTGCACTGTTTTTGTTCTATTTCAGCAGCGAAAATAGTTTTAAAACACACAGCAGAAGCACAGCGCATCTGATATGACTGGCATAACGCTGGCGAATTTAGGGACCGTCTCTAAAGTTACACACAACATTGGTAACGTTATACACGTTTCTGACTTCAATAGCATTTGAAGAGAATGACAGTCATAAAACTGACTGTAAAGTGATCATTTAGGTGTCAGGTATGATGCACACATTTTGATATTTAATAAAATAAATGTCAAATCATAGGGAAATATGGATATGCATTATTTCACTAGGATACTGTTTGGGCTCTAACACAAAACATGCTAGATTTAAATGCATCATTGCTGAACACTGATGAGAATATTGCTTGAGAATATATTTACAGAGATAATATTAGAGATTATATTTACGACAAATTATTGTTATTTATGCATTATGCGTTGCTATTGACGACGGCCATTAAGGAAGGAAATCCCACAGAATCTAGTTTAAAAAAAGTGCATAGAGCTGCTTTAGTTATTTGTTGTTTGTTGAATTTCAAATATAAAACTTGTTAAAATTTTTTAAGTGTGTGCATCTGTTCTTTTTGAATACTTTCATCTCGTTTGAACAAAACCGTGATAATTTGGGTCACTATAATCGTGATGTTAAATTTCCATACCGTTTCATCCCTAGACTCCTTGTGCTTTTGATTCACTCATGCAGTGTTTTGATATCATACACGCATCTGGTTGCATGATCAAAGGCACTCGCTCTCTGGTAACCAAGCGACGTAGGGAGTGACAGGCTAACAGCCAATCATGTAACTGTATCATGCCGCAGCGAGCGAGGAAATTGTTGATAAAACAGGAAAACAAGTCAGCTTGCCAGTATGGCAGTTTATTTTATTTTAAACGTCTGACCGTTATCAGACCAATGTCGTCTGCAAGACTCTTGTCCCCACCAAGACTGGTAATACCACAAACTTGTTTTACCAGCCTTGTTTATACTTTCGTCTGGCTCCGCAGCGCGAACCTCCGCTGACAGCGCGCGCGCCTCGTTCGTTTGGGAACGTGTTTATACTCAACGCGCTTGCTGTTCTGCTATTCTTGACTTTGGTTGAATTCGAAATTGCCTCCTAATCCCTCAATCACTACTCCCTACTTTAGTCCACTAATACAGTTCACCTGAAGGAGTTAAGTGAGCGAATTCGGACAGCCGCTGTGTGTACATCAGCTGTACACTTGTTATTGCGGTGCAAAGTGGGATAGAATGAGTGCACTCAATAATGTCCACTATCGTTTTGGACACCACTACAAATGGTTGTCCCCTGAGCCCTATTCAAGGGCATAGGGGGCGATTTCGGATTCAGCCTTTGAAACTACATGGAGAGGTAATGTTACTCTGCATCAGTGCCTTATGACAAACCATCTAAACGGTAACAGTTACAAAGAAAATAATGGAGGCACTGCGCCTTAATGTTAAGAGATAATTGTTAAGTGTTAATTTAGACTTGTGTTTATATTTTAATTATTTGAGTGTTTTCCATGGTTGTGTTGCCATTTCTGCCTTTATAACTGAGGGGATTATAATCAGAGGAAGGTTACGTTTAAAATAAATATTTTACATTTAAAAAAAAAAATTCTCCTGGTCCTTATTTTAAATAGGTCACAAAAATATCAATAATTATCGATATCGACCGATATTAAACCATTATATCGTGATACAGTTTTCAGCCATATCGCCCAGCCCTACTCTGAACCAGCACCCGGTTCATTCTGGTGGAAAAGGGGTAAAAGAAAACCATTAGTAACACACTATGCTGTCATGTATTAAAATCCTGCAGCGCACACAAGGTCCCCCTGCTCAAGCCAGCGCATGTCCAGGCCCGTCTCAAGTTTGCCAATGACCATCTGGATGATCCAGAGGAGGAATGGGAGAAGGACATGTGGTCTGATGAGACAAAAATAGAGCTTTTTGGTCTAAACTCCACTCGCCGTGTTTGGAGGAAGAAGAAGGATGAGTACAACCCCAAGAACACAATCCCAACCGTGAAGCATTGAGGTGGAAACATCATTCTTTAAGGGTTGCTTTTCTGCAAAGGGGACAGGATGACCGCACCGTATTGAGGGGAGGATGGATGGGGCCATGTATAGTGAGATCTTGGCCAACAACCTCCTTCCCTCAGTTAGAGCATTGAAGATGGGTCGTGGCTGGGTCTTCCAGCATGACAACAACCCGAAACACACAGCCAGGGCAACTAAGGAGTGGCTCCATAAGAAGCATCTCAAGGTCCTGGAGTGGCCTAGCCAGTCTCCAGACCTGAACCCAATAGAAAATCTTTGGAGGGAGCTGACAGTCCATATTGCCCAGCGACAGCCCCGAAACCTGAAGAATCTGGAGAAGGTCTGTATGAAGGAGTGGGCCAAAATCCCTGCTGCAGTTTGTGCAAACCTGGTCAAGAACTACAGGAAATGTATTATCTCTGTAATAGCAAACAAAGTTTTCTGTACCAAATATTAAATTCTTTTTTTCTGATGTATCAAATACTTATGTCATGCAATAAAATGCTAATGAATTACTTAAAAATCATACAATGGGATATTGTCACTCACAGTTGAAGAGTACCTATGATAAAAATTAGACCTCTACATGCTTTGTAAGTGGGCAAACCTGCAAAATCGGCAGTGTATCAAATACTTGTTCTCCCCACTGTATAAGAATGAACCATCTCAAATGCTTTGAATAATCATACTTTTAAAACTAAATGTGATCTGGTGATTTAAATTATGTTTGCGCTTTGACTTTGAGGAGTGCCGCTATAAATAATGTTTGCGCTCTCACTTTAGCCCCTTTCCACTGAAATGACCTGGAAGAATTTGTACCAGGAACTTTTTTTCCTACAGACCTGCTACTGTCTGCGTTTTCACTGCGGTCTAAAGTACCTTGAAGATAAGGCAAATTATAGTCCGGAGACATGGGACTTTGCGCGACTTCCTCCCAGTCACAGACGGACCGTAATAATTTTTGTCCGATACTGTCTGCAACAATAACAAGTATGGAGGAGATTCAAGCTGTGCTGCTTTTGCTGGTTATATTGGTTTACTAAAGAGGTAATTAACAAAACGGTGGAAAAGAGTCGAGGACTGATACTAAAGCGTATTCTTAAAGCTAGATTTTAAATAAGACGACGTATGTTAACCGCTATTACGGACATTGACCATGAGATTGTTGAGACGAACACGTGCCATCGGACAGAAAGAGCAAGACTGATATTTACTGAACGCAGAAAAAACCTTGCAAAAGACTTTTAAAAATGGCGGTTGAAATAAAATGCTGTATGAGCTCAACCAATCAGCATGTTCAGCGCCCAAGTCCCACCCCGAAAGTTCCTGAACTTTGAAAAAATACTACCTCGTGAGCAGGGACTTTCGGAGGGGGAAATATTTACCCGGAACTTAATTTAGACCCTGATTCCTGCGGTCGAAACACACCGAGTACCACCCCAAAGTTCCTGGTTCACTGGGGAAAGTTGCTGCGGTGGAAACACGGCTAATGAAGAGTGCCGTTCCGGCAGCGCATGCACTTCAGATGATCAATGCAATCAATTACAGTTCTAATCGCAAGAAAACGTGTCAAAGTGACCCCTGTCAAACTGTAAATCTTTAGCTCATCCAAGAATTTTAATTCTGCGTTTACTCATGTTGTTTTCGCATGACACGCAATCATTTGAATGTCCGTGTTTACTATAGTATGCGTGTTAAATATATTCATCATATATAAAGCCATTGTGTCTCTTCAGAAGACTTGGGTTTGGATTAGACCACTCGATTAGTTCTTTTACGATGCCTTTATGACATTTATTGGATCTTTTAAGTTTGAGAGGAATGGACTTTAAGGCACAGAAATCTCTCAGGTTTCATAAAGAATATAATTTGTGTTTGGAAGTTTAACGAAAAACGACATGATGGTGAGTGACAGAGTTTACATTTTTGGTAGCCTACATTTGTAAATTTGTGTTTGGGCGAATTATACCTTTATAAATATGCCTACTACAGCTAGTTGAGCCTTGCATGAAACAACTCTATATCACGAATCATATCGTTTCCATCAACGATACATATCGTCACATTTTTATATCGCGATATATCGTTACACCCCTAGTTGCTAGGTAAATATACCTGTTGTGCAAAGTCAAAAGAGTAATAAATATGTCAATCCTTGGAACATGGTGGATTGGGCCAGAAGGCGAACAGCCAGATCTTGGGTCACTTTTCCTGCCATCATCTCACGATAAACTAAATGTTCTTTGTAATCAATACGAAGACGTTCCACCTGTTTTTTGTTTTTTTGTTTTTTTTAACTTGACTGACTTTACAACATCTGGCAGATTGGCACTGTGGTACACCTGAGGCCCGTTTCAGGCGGTTAAGTGAAAACCCGGTTTTCGGTTTCAGAATGGGAGGTATGTCAAACACGAGAAAGTAGGGTTTCTGTTTCTGAAAGAGAGGTAACTTATACTCAGAGAGTCAGTTACCATGGTAACTTACTCTGTGAACCTAACCTTGGGCCTGTACCATGATGGTAGTTTAACAAACTCAGGGTTACAGGAATAGTTTCGAGTTGACAAAACCAAACCAATCTATTCAGGCTTTGTTGGTCCCATGATGCTGATCATCAGCTTTCTCTGTCAACTCAGGCTTTGATCCTGAGTTTATGAGTTTAGCTGTGACATCAGTAGTGAACAGCCAATCACACGCTGTGGATCAGTAAAACTGAGATTCACTTCTCGCGAGAGAAGCAGCAAGATTAATTTCTCTCTTATGCAGGATATTACATGATTGAAAAATATTAAGAATTTTATCAAATTTACACAGCAAGAAGAGCTGTCTATAAAAGAGTACAACTTAAAGAAAATATTCACTATGTAAATGCAAGTAAAAGTTATGAAGTTAGTTTAGTTGATATATAGAGAATTGAACATTTAAGCTGCCTATTAATGATCGATTAACTAAAATGATACATGTGTAATTGATTAAGTGTATAATAATTACATAAATTATATCTAAATCACTATAAATAAGCATTGTTAAAAGCCAGACGCTTTAGTCTTTAACCTGATGACCTGCAGCAGGACGTGGACGCACAAACTTTCTTTGCTTAATTAGCTCAGATGTAAGTAATTACATTGACAAACTATACATCATTAAAAAGATCTTAGACTAAAGTAAAAAAATTTTGCCTCTGTTTTATTCTCAAAGTCTTATAGTGACCGTAATTTGTTAATATGTGTCAGAAGTTATATGAAAACCAGCGTCTGTACCTTTTGATTGTAATGAGCGTCAGCTGCTCTCATTCAGAAAAAAAAAACTCCTCTATGCTCGTCATGAAGACACGCAACAAAACAACATCCCTCAGGTCTTTTAGTTCAAAAGTGTGCAGATGTGGAGGAATATTGATAGATTCTAATGTTTGTGTCAAATTTCTATACAGAGGAGTAATATTTATTCAATCTTTCCCCCAAAATGCGCAGATGTAATCATTATGTGCGCTGTTTTCAGTTCATACTTACAGCCGGAGGGCACTCTGTGCACATGTAGTCCATATATGGTACAGACGAGGAAGAGATATACCATGTGACATTCCAGGAAGTCTCTGGCATAAACAAAGCTTCCAGAGATCGCTATAACATGCAGATAGACACGTTTGAAGACAAGAAACACAATCGCGACAATATATGGTTTGTCTGGATTCTTCATTTCATGTTGGGTGTTTTCATAATAGATTATATTTATAATGCAATGCTATTCGACATAGCTTTTATTATTGTACAGAATACTGTAAAATTATATATTTTGTCTTGATTTTTTTTTACCCAAAGCCACATGATCACAGAAGGTTATTTTACCCTCTCGAGTCGGCCGTCGCGCCGGCGTGATTGGCTTGCTTTTTTTCTTATCAGTGCCAAAGAGACTCAAATAACTCTGTCGTTTTTTATCATTCAGGCAAGTGTTATACATCATTATAATCTGTTAAGTTTCTATTATTTTTGTGTACAGTCACATTAAAAACAAATTGTTGTGCTTTTTGCAAAATAAAGAAATCAAACATGATAGTCTTCAGAAAATGACCTCTAGCTTAGTGAATACTTGTCTCACAAACATGAGACATATGTCTAAAGAAACGCTGAAATGGCAGGGTTTAAACACTGTGAACCAAATCAAAAACAAATATTCTGTGTTTATGTAATCTGGTTGAAAGCAGAGAGATGTTAGTCGTTCCTGAGCGGCTCATTATACACTAATGCGACCACGCCCACGAAGCGCGCGCTTTATTCAGATTCAAATACTGAGGCTTCGGAGGAGAAGACGCCCACACACACATCAGCTCAAACTAACACATCAAGTACTGCATTCCTACTACACCTACATCGTTTTGAGACGCGTTTAATAATCCTGGAATAAATCTCAGGGCTGTACAGTGCGACATATGTCGCACATGCTACAAAAAAATCGGTCTGTGCGATGAATATATTTACCCCAGTAGCACGCGTGCGATACAGTTTGGTATGGATGACAGAGTTTGTTTGAGTGAAGGGAGAATTTGTTTTGTGCTCGTGTGAGGTTAATCTAGGGCTGCACGATTGACTGTAATTAAACCAAAATCGATATTTGTCTTTGTGAAATTATGAAAATCGCTTCAATTTTTAATTAAATAAATAAATATATGTGCAGATGAAGCGCAGCACTGTTCAGGGCGGATCGATCGGGTCGATCCATCTCTGCATGCACTGTGAGATGGAGAGTCATTGGCATTTTAGTTCGAAAAGCAGCACGGTTTGCATGACCAATTGCTGATAAAAGCTGTCAATCGCGGGCTCTGTGCGCACTGAACCCGAGACTCTGAAGGAGGTGGCACTCGAACTGTCCCGCGATTCACGTGAAACGGACTCGGTTGCGCATTTGTTCAGGAAGAAACGTAACCTGCATATGTGTTTTAGCATATTACAATGTATTTAGTTCAATAAAACACATTTAAGGGATGGTGTTGATGATTTACCTTGGATACTAGTGTATTCGCGCATATGCGGGCAATCAGGGCAACAAATGAACTTCATTCAACGCACATACAGTACCTTGGATACTAGTGTATTCGCGCATATGCGGGCAATCAGGGCAACAAATGAACTTCATGCAACGCACATACAGTAAACTCAAGAGTCGTTTACCCAGCTGCGCATAATAGCACCAAATTAATAAAAACAATATATTTACTGCAGTGTGTTTTCTATCATTTCTCAGTGAGTACATAAGATAAAATAAGAAAAAAATTAAGACATTAGTCACATTTTTTTTAATCATAATTCAATATTTTGGTAACACTTTACAATAAGGTTCATTAGTTAACTACACTAGTTAACATGAACTAATAATGAACTGCACATTGTTAATGTTAATTTCAACATTTACTAATGCATTATTAAAACCTTGTTAACATTAGTTAATGCACTGTAAACTAACATGAACAAACCATGAACAGCTGTATTTATATTAACTAACATTAACAAATATTAACTAAAGCTGAACAGAGGTGTTGTTCGTGGTTAGTTCATGTTAACTTATGCCTTAACTAATGTTAACTAATACAATCTTATTGTAAAGTGTTACCAGTATTTTATTATAAAACCTTAGACCTTTCTAATGATTTATGTTTTCTGTAAAATATAATAATAATAATAATAATAATAATAATAATAATAATTATAATTATAATTATAATTATAATTATAATTATAATTATAATTATAATTATTATAATTATTATAATTATTATTATTTTTATTCTTAAATATTTTTATTGTATAGCACTTTTTGCATTTTTCAGACATGGTAACAGACGTTTTATACATGTGCTACAATTTTGTGGGCTATGCTACAAAAGTTTCAACCTCTGTAGCACCAGTGCTATGTGCAAAAAAGTTAACTTACAGCCCTGAATCTCCATGACAAGCTGTTCATTTTTGAAAGAAACTGATTCCACCGCTGTGTGTAAGTAGGCAAAGTTTACTCTGTAAGCATCTGTGAATATTAAATGCAAAAACCTGCGCAAGGACGCACTGAAGCTTTCCTTGTTTAAATTAGCTCAATTACTGTCATATGTAAGTAATTACCTTGACAAACTACATTTACATTTAGTCATTTAGCAGACGCTTTTATCCAAAGCGACTTACAAATGAGGGCAATAGAAGCAACTAGAACAGTCAAGGGCAACAATATGCAAGTGCTGTAACAAGTCTCAGTTAATCTAGCACAGAACAGATAATTTTTATTTTATTATTTTTTTTTTTTTTAAATAAATTAGACAGACAGAAAATGAATAGAATAAGTGCTATTCTTGATTGGTCGGGTGCTGCTGGAAGAGATGTGTCTTTTAGATGTTTTTTGAAAATGGCTACAGACTCGGCTGCACTAATTGAGATAGGCAGGTCATTTCACCAAGTGGGGGCGGTCCAGGAAAAGGTCCGTGACAGCGATTTCAAGCCTCTCTGGTATGGCACCACAAGGCGTCGTTCACTGGCAGAACGTAAGTTCCTGGAGGGTGTGTAAGTCTGAACAAGCGAGTTTAGGTATATTGGTGCAGAGCCAGTGGTTGCTTTGAAGGCGAGCACCAGTGCCTTGAATTTGATGCGAGCGGCTATTGGTAGCCAGTGCAGACTGATTAAAGACCACCCTTTCCGTGGCATTCTGGATCAGTTGCAAGGGTTTGATAGTGCATGCCGGAAGGCTCGCTAGAAGAGCATTACAGTAGTCCAGTCTGGAGAGAACAAGAGCTTGTACCAGTAGTTGTGTGGCATGCTCTGATAGGAAGGGTCTAATCTTCCTAATGTTGTATAGTGCAAATCTGCAGGACCGGGTTGTTGCAGTAATGTGGTCAGTGAATTTTAGCTGATCATCGATCACAACCCCAAGGTTCCTGGCTGTCCTGGATGGAGTTATGGTTGATGAACCTAGCTGAATGGAGAGATTGTGATGAAGTGCTGGGTTGGCTGAGACCACAAGCAGTTCTGTCTTTGCAAGGTTGAGTTGTGGGTGATTTTCCTTCATCCAGGCAGAAATGTCTGTTAGGCAGGCAGCGATACGAACACCAACCGTGGGATCATCTGGTTGAAATGAGAAGTAGAGTTGAGTGTCATCAGCATAGCAGTGATAGGAAAAGCCATGTTTCTGAATGACAGATCCCAGTGATGACATGTAGATGGAGAAGAGAAGTGGTCCAAGCACTGAGCCCTGGGGAACGCCAGTGGCTAGATGATGTGACTTAGACACTTCACCACTCCATGACACCCTGAAGGACCTACCTGAGAGGTAAGACTTGAACCACTGGAGAGCAGTTCTTGAGATGCCCATCTTCATGAGAGTTGACAGGAGGATCTGGTGATTAACTGTGTCAAAAGCAGCAGACAAATCCAGTAAGATAAGTACTGTGGATTTGGAAGCTGCTCTTGCCTGTCTCAGTGCCTCCTTAACCGAGAGCAGGGCAGTCTCAGTTGAGTGGCCGCTTATGAAGCCGGATTGGTTGATGTCCAGGAGGTTGTTTTGTTCAAGAAACGTAGAGAGCTGTTTAAACACAACTCGCTCAAGTGTCTTTGCATTGAAAGGCAGAAGGGATACCGGTCTGTAGTTTTCTAAAAGTGCTGGGTTTAGAGAGGGTTTATTAAGCAGTGGGGTTACCCGAGCCTGCTTAAATGCTGTGGGGAAGGTCCCGGTGTGAAGAGAGGTGTTGACGATGTGAGTGAGTGCAGGAGTAACAGAAGAAGAAATGGCCTGAAGGAGGTGGGTGGGGATAGGATCAAGCGGACAGGTAGTGGGATGATTGGAAAGGATGAGTTTGTAGAGCAGAGAGAAGGAGGGGAGCGTGTGTGTGATGGCTGTTAAGATGTGTGTGTCGGTTTGTGGTGTGGAGAATTGGCTGCTGATGGAGGAGGTTTTGTTTGTAAAAAATGATGCAAAGTCATCAGCTGTAAGAGTTGATGAAGGAGGGGGGGGGGCAAAGGAGTGAAGAGAATGTTTTAAAGTGCACTAGAGTCCGAGCAGTTGTTGATTTTGTTGTGGTAGTATGTCGTTTTAGCAGTGGAGACCTTAGTAGAGAAAGAAGCGAGAAGAGACTGATACAGGGTTAGGTCAGTAGCGTTTTTAGTTTTGCGCCACTTCCTCTCTGCCGACCGGAGTCCAGAGCGATGTTCGCGGAGAACATCAGACAGCCAGGGGGCAGAGGGGGTGGTGCGGGCTGGCCTGGATGAAACGGGACAGAAGTTGTCGAAGCAATATGTTAGAGTGGAGCAAAGAGTGCCAGTAGCACTGTTAGTGTCTAGTGCTGAGAACTGAGCAGGTGGAGGGAGGGAGGATGAAACCATAGTGGATAGACAGGAGGGAGAGAGCGAGCGTAGATTACGCCGAAAGGTGATCTGTGGAGGAGTGCGTGTTGTGTCCGGAGTCAGTAGGAGGTTAAGAGTGATGAGAAAGTGATCTGAGGTGTGCAGTGGAGTAACTAAAGTGTTGTCTGTGGAGCAGTAGCGTGTGTAGAAAAGGTCCAGATGGTTACCTGATTTGTGAGTAGCTGTAGTAGATACTCGCTTTAGGTCAAATGAGGTCAGAAGAGTGGTGAAGTCTGCAGCCTGGGGTTTATCAAGGTGGATGTTGAAGTCACCAAGCAGTACCAGAGGAGTGCCATCCTCAGGGAAGTGAGAGAGTAAAATATCCAATTCCTCCAAGTTACCCAGTTGACCTGGAGGGCGATAAATAACTACAACATGGATTTTAGCCGGGTGAGTGATAGTGATTGAGTGTGATTCAAATGAGCAGTTGCCAGATAGAGAAGGAATGGGCTCAAATTTCCAATCATTTGAGATGAGCAAACCAGTACCTCCACCCCTCCCAATCGGGCGAGGGGTGTGTGAAAAAGTGAAATTATTTGAGAGAGCTGCAGGAGTGGCAGTGTCTTCTGGTTTGATCCAGGTTTCAGTAAGAGCCATGACACTGAGATGTGAATGAGTGGAAATAGATGGAATAAAGTCTGCTTTGTTTACAGCAGACTGGCAATTCCACAGACCAACTGGAATGGACATTAATGTAGCAGAGGAAATAGGTACACTACGCAGATTATTAGGATTACGGCGCCTAGAATGTACTGAGCGTGATTTACAGGTGTATGTGGTAATAGTAGAGATTTGGAAGCACATAGTGAATACGGGTCAGAGAAATAAACAGATGAAAACAAGCAAAACACAAAAGTGGTCAAAGTAGAAGGAAGGCAATACTCAAGTGCCTTATCGGTGTCCTTGCTCGAGTCGAGTCGCGCAGAGTAGAGTCGAATGGTCTTTACACTCTCCGGTCAAACTATACATCATTTAAAAGATCTAAGACTCAAGCTTCCATTTTTGACCTCTGTTTCATTCTCAAAGTCATATAGTGACCGTAATTTGTTAATGTGTCAGGAGTTATGAATATGAAAACCGCGTCGGTACCTTTTGATTGTAATATGAGCGTCAGCTGATGTCGTTCATAAAAAACTCCCCTATTCTCGTCATGAAGACTCACAACAAAACAACATCCCTCAGGGCTTTTAGTTCAAAAGTGTCCAGATGAGGAGAAATATTGATAGATTCTCATATGTCGGTGTCAAATTTCTATGCAGAGAAGTGTTATTTCAATGTTTTGTTTTCAGTTCATACTGGCAGCCGGAGGGTGCTCCGTGCACATGTAGTCCATATATAGCACGCATGAAGAAGATACCATGTGACATTCTCTCTGACATAAACAGCTCCAGAAATCGCTATAACATGCAGATAGACACGTTTGAAGATAATAAACACACAATCGCGACAATATATGGCTTATCTGTGTTATTTATACCATGTTGGCTTGGCTATTTATAACATTTGATTTGTGAAATAAAGTAAGTTTGGAGTAAAAACATGGTTTTAATCTCATTAATTGTTGTGTTTTAATAAATTGGTGTAATAAATCATAAATTATGGTTTAATAAATCATAAATTGTTGTAGGTTGTAGATAATATAGATTGTTTTAAGTAGGGATGGGCATTTTTGTCAATTTCTCATTTTCGATCATCGATAGGTCTCAAAAACGAGTACTCGAGTACTCGGGGGCGGGGCATGTGCAGGGGGCGGGGCATGTCCGTCATTGAGATAATGAAAATACTGTTATGAAAATGGTTGTTGACAAATACAAACGTGACATGAAAACAGGTATATGAAAACATGAACATATAAAACAAAAAATAACTGCTAGATTATGATGCATAAATGTCTTTGAAAAAGAAACATCTTTATAAAATGACCGTCTCAAATAAGTCAGTAATATCGAGCATTGCCTTTGAGCTGAAACTGTAAAATAACACCACCATGCAGAGCTTGCTAGCTGGTTAATAATCTCAACCAAACGCACCCTATATCAATATTAATATGAAGATTATTATGAACCTATTACGACATAAATCAACACAAAAGGACGTGAATGCGCTCGTGAACTTCAGCGTGCTAGATTTTACAGGCTATGGTTTGAAACGGAACATTTTGAATACGCTCTTCCCTTAACAACACTGATACACGGACAACGAAAGCACACAGAAACAACATTTTATTAAAATCCTGTTCTCATTATAATGCTATGACAGATTGACTCTGCACATCATGCACTTCATTGTATTATTCATGGTCGAAGCGTTTACAGACATCACAGACATGCACGTTTTCGAACACATAACGAAAAACAACTTTAAATAAACTAGGTCTACTGTTAAAAAATACGAGAACAGTATAGCAGTGCTGCATTACTAATATCAATGATTCTGAGAAAGAAATAGCCTATCTGAAAATAATATCTGTCTCTAAAAACCATGTCGAGCTCGAGCATTAATGCATTTGAGCTGAAACTGAAGAGAATGAACAATCGGTATAACGGCAGCGCTTTGCTAGCTTATTAAGCTCAACCAAACGTGTTTTATATTAGATTAATCAGATATAGACAACATAAAAGTAATCTTACAACGTGCATCTGCAGAAAAGGACGCGAATGCGCACATGAACTTCACGCGCTAGTCTGAGTGTTCTCGCTAGTTTCTCTGTGGATCAGCTGATACATGGGGAACTAAGCACAGATCATTTACAGCATTTTCCACGGTGTTCTCATTATAATGCTATGTAGGCTATGACAGATTGACGCTGCACATCTTGCACTAACCATTTAATGATCACAGTGATTCCAGACATCACTGCAGTGCCTCAGTTTCACTTTATTTTCGCCGCGGTCTGGAGGCGTGCTGTATAACGCTAACCAATCAGACCTCCGGTTACCGCGCAAAACAACGCAATAACCAATAAAAAAGATTTTTTTTTTTTTTTCAGGGCGATCATCGTTCTCATGATCGATGATCGCTGTCACGTTCGAGTACTCGATTACTCGACCACTGTTGCCCATCCCTAGTTTTAAGTTATCTGGTGTACCTTTATGAAGCAACTCAGCACTGTGCCCAAGCAGAATTTCCCCTTGGGGACAATAAAGTTAACTAACTAACTAACTAAGCAAAAACTCACTTCATTTTGACCCCCCCCCCCCCCCCCCCCCTAGCAATTTTTACTTATCCAGTAAATTAATCTTGATTTAAGTATTTTAAATATTTGGACTGGAAACAAGAAAAAAATACAAAATAAGAGTATTTTTTGCAGTGTAGTCAAATCTTCTGATCATTTAAAATATAATAGGCCTTTGTTGACTACATTCCAAATAAAATAAACTACAAAAAATATATATATCCTTTGCTCTGTTGCTCTGTCACAGACCTACCTGAAGCTCATTCATTATGCAGCTCATTAATGCCGGCTATAATGTCCTTTGTTATCTCAGGTGCTATCTCATCATTATTCATTAGATATCACGCCTCCTTGCATATTGGCTTTGTGAAGGAGAAACTGTCTTACAAATTTTAAATCAGTGTACTGTTTTATGTGAATGAGTAGGCTCAATGATTCTCACATCAGTATAAAGAAAAAACTCAATGGAAATACAAGATGGAGTCAAATGTCTTGTGAACACATATCTATTGTGTGTTTTGAGACCTTAATTTTGAAAAGTTTTTTGTTTTTTCAAAAACCGTGCATAAACATTTTTCTCTCAAAAATACGAGCATGTACATACATGTTGCTCACATATTATGGTAGCCCAGTTTGTGCTGAATACAGTCTAATTACACGTTTGCCATTCATGTGTTTATAAGCAACTGAAAAAAAACAAATGTCCGAGCATGTCAAAACTTCTAAATGGCCCCAAAAGAGCTCAGACTCCAGAGGGTTAAAACACTCGACTTATGAAGTATAAAGTGATATAAGTTTAGAGTAAAAACATGATTTTAATCTCATAAATTGTTTTTTTGATGGTGTGCTAAGCTAACATGCTAGCTTGCCCTTAGATGCACCTGCTACCCGTGCAAATACTTTATTTTTTTGGAAAAAATTTGGATAGTAAAACTCACTGAAATGTTTATTTTCAAGAAAGGTATTTGATAGAGTGTGTGCTGGGGAGACTGAAACTGAATGGGGCAGTTTGCACCTCAAAACAATGGAGACAAACTGAATGGTAGCTCAGAAGATGGCAATAAACATCAGTTAACATTTTAGAGTCTTCTCAAAATAAAATCACATGACATGATCTTGAAAAACATTTAATAACGTTCTGAGTTTTAGACCTATCATCTTCAGATTTGAAATATAACATGGTCAGACATGTGGCTGCAGTGCATTTCTAGAATGCTACAAGGCCAACTTCAATTTTATTATTTTTATTTTATTTAACAAAAATAAATTTTTCCCTGGAGCAGGTTAGTAGTGGAGCGTGAGTTACTATGGAGATGAACACTGCTAAAAGCCAAACCACTTTAATGGTACCTAAAACCCAGGATTAGCACAAACTAATCTTAAACATATCTGGCTAGCCAGCTAAACCGGCTTCATTGTATAGGCCCCTGGGGTCCGTTCTTCGTACCTCGCTTAACACATCTGAGATTTGACAGATCCCAGATCTTTTAATCGTGATAACTGATGTCTGGCTAATTTGGTTCTTCAAACAAATTTGCGGATGGGATTAAAATATCTGGATTAAATGATCTAAGATTACTGCGCATTCTTGTGTTCCCTGAAGAGGGCAGATGCATCGACACTCGAAACCAAGATCAGCAATGCAGCGATTGGCTGGCGTCAAGACCACCACGTAATGACCTCATATAATTAAAAAAGCCACCTGGCAAAAAAAACTTGACAAATTACACACAAAAACCCCCCACAAATTTCTGGACCTTTATAAGGAAACAGCTAAATGACCAAACCAACATAAGTTATAATAGATAAATGATAAGTGTTTTTTTTTAAATATACATGATTACCAATTATTTATATGCACGATTTTATACAGTATTTGTACACCCTTTACATTTTTATTTCAATGTTGTAATTTAATTTTTAATTCAATTTGAAGCAGACTGTTACGTGACAGTATTAAAGTTTCTTAAAGGGTAACTAAACCCTAAACCAACTTTTTTTAGTTAATGATCTGTAATACTGGGGCTTTATTAATGCTGTTCATTGATTCGAGTAAATGTTTTGACATTTGAGTATAAAGTGTTTTAATTCTATAAAATATGGTGTAAAACCGCCAAAGTGCTGCCCTCTTAAGGTTGAACGGTGGCTACTGCAGTTGAATTTTCCTATTGGACGTTGTGGTACATCGTGACGTAGGATGGTACCTCCAACGGCTCACTATCCGCGCCCCTGGCACGAGCTCACCACGCCCTCAGAAATGTTTCCCCCAATCACACGATGAGAACGGCTTCAATCCAGTATGAGCTGTCATATTACATGAAGTGGAAACATTATGAATGAAACTCACTTGACACTTGCTTTAACATTGTATTGAAGAAAATACGGTTAAATAATGCAGTTGTCACTACACGTCAGGCTTTTCTTGCGATATTATTGCCGCGCGTCATGTGTACAGATAATTTTCATACAGGCGACGCGTTTTCAAACCCTGCAAGTGTTTGCCGCGGACGCAGATAGATTAGGTCAGTTCTCTTGCGCGGCTGCTTCACTAGCATCGTCTGCATCGGGAGTTAACGCAGTTTGAGCAGCGGCTCGCATTGATAAGGCTCCGGGTTTGTGTCTGATACAGAAAATCCACCCTCCTCCACTTCAGGTGAAGGTAGGAGAATGACCGCTCTGTTGCAAAGCTGGCGTCACTCCAGTCATTCTCCCTCTTTGCGACTCGCGAGTCAGACAGCTGTCAATCAACCCGTCACTGCGTGTCTCAGGTGCACGCCCTCCGCTCAGCCCCGCCCTCGGTTCGTCCCCTCTGTGTCCGCCGGGCTCTGCCCACTTTTCCAGCATTTTTTGAAAATTGCCAGTGGGTGGAGTTAAGCTCTGAGCAGGGGTTTAGTTACCCTTTAAGGGTCAAGATCAAATTATCTGCATCTCTTGCACTGCATCAAGCCACTCCCATAATATCCGTCATCACTTAAATTAATGCACGGCTCAGAGTAACTGTACAACATGTGTGTAAACCTCCAATAAAATTATAAAGTAATTATTCCATCACAAATAAATCGCTCAATCAATGGGCTGTCTATACAGGGAGTGCAGAATTATTAGGCACGTTGATTTTCTGATCATATTTTTTTTCCAGGCACATTTGACCAATTCCAAACCACAGTAATCCTAATAACTACTATTGATTTAGTATTTAATAATGTATAAGTGATATATAATTGTTCATGAAGGCTGGAAATGAAAATCACCTTATATTCAGGTGTGCAGAATTATTAGGCATGTTTTCTTTTACAGATAAATTGAGCCAAAAAAGAGATTTAACTCAGACTGAAAAGTCAAAAAGTATTAAATGCCCATGAGAAGGATGCAATACTAATGCAATACTAGACATTGCAGTTAAGGCATGACCATTGGACAGTGAAATGCTCGTTGGGTCAGCAGGATCTGACAAAAACAGGTGGTGAAGAAAAGACACCTGTTAACTGCAAAAGAATTAAGAATTAAGGTGAAGAATTAAGGGTGAAACCATCAGGAACTCTTTAGTCTCCAGCGCCACCATTTTCCAGAGCTGCAACCTACCTGGAGTCTCCAGAAGTGCAAGGTGTCAGGATCTCAGAGACTTCAGTTAGGTAAAGAATCCTAAAAAATGACCCCCACTAGATAAGAATCACAAGCTGAAGTGTTGTAAAATACATGAAGAAGGTTTTTTTATAGGCTTTATGGACAGATAGGTTGAGAGTGACTCTTGAAGGACCAGCACCACATCCTCTAGTACCACTGTTTGAAGAATTCATCTTCCAGAATCTGGCAGTACGTTTTGGGAGTTCATTTTTAGTCCATCTCTGCAAAACGGACTTCAGGATGGACTAAAAATGAACTCCCAAAACGTACTGCCAGATTCTGGAAGATGAATTCTTCAAACAGTGGTACTAGAGGATGTGGTGCTGGTCCTTCAAGAGTCATTCTCAACCTATAAAACCTATAAAGCCTATAAAAAAGCAGGCTTTATGTATTTTACAACACTTCAGCTTGTGATTCTTATTTAGTGGGGGTCATTTTTTAGGATTCTTTACCTAACTGAAGTCTCTGAGATCCTGACACCTTGCACTTCTGGAGACTCCAGGTAGGTTGCAGCTCTGGAAAATGGTGGCGCTGGAGACTAAAGAGTTCCTGATGGTTTCACCCTTAATTCTTCACCTTAATTCTTAATTCTTTTGCAGTTAACAGGTGTCTTTTCTCCGCCACATGTTTTTGTCAGATCCTGCTGACCCAACGAGCATTTCACTGTCCAATGGTCATGCCTTAACTGCAATGTCTAGTATTGCATTAGTATTGCATCCTTCTCATGGGCATTTAATACTTTTTGACTTTTCAGTCTGAGTTAAATCTCTTTTTTGGCTCAATTTATCTGTAAAAGAAAACCTGCCTAATAATTCTGCACACCTGAATATAAGGTGTTTTTCATTTCCTGCCTTCATGAACAATTATATATCACTTATACATTATTAAATACTAAATCAATAGTAGTTATTAGGATTACTGTGGTTTGGAATTGGTCAAATGTGCCTGGAAAAAAAATATGATCAGAAAATCAACGTGCCTAATAATTCTGCACTCCCTGTAGTATTATACACAACATTTATAATATTATATACATTCTCATATACATATACAATATAACATTTTTATATTATTATTATTATAAAAAATTATTATTACCCCTGGTTCAGTAATGAACTCTTGTAATAAAGTAGCAGTGGCTGGGACAGATTTTAAGTATCACCTCAAGATGCAATCTAATACTGTTTACATGAAATAAGCCTGCTCCCGAGCAGGTTTTATCTTACAGATATGTTACTATGACAGCAAGTCCAGGATGAGCGTCGAAGAACCAAACAATCCAAGATCATGCGAAATCGTCAACAATCAAATTCGGCTAACTGAGTTAGCGACGTACAAAGAACGGACACCTGGTCTGGAACAGGTTTTCTTTGGTAAATCCAGAGTTTCTTTCCGTCTCCTCACCCTTTTTAAAACATAAGCAGTGTTTAAACACTCTTTCGTTCACACTGCAAAAATAATCTTAATGCAAATAATATTTTTCTTACCCCATTGGCAGATCCATTTGCAAAATAAGAAAAATATTGTTTCCTAGGGAAATCTTTTTCTTTTGTAGAAAATGCATCTTGATTTAAGAATAATTTTGACTGGAAACAACAAGGCAAAAATACTAAGTAAGAAAAACATTTTTGCAGTGCAGGGATATTCATTCATTGCTCATATTTTCCTCATGCAGACAGCATCAAAGTGAAAAATGTGTGTCATGCTTTTTCTGAGAATTTGTGTTTTTTCCTGGGCACAATGAGAGCCATTAAAAAGGAGTTTCTCCGGAGAAATGTAGAAATTAGTTAAAATTAGGCTAATCTGATAAATGTTCACATGAAAACAGCTGTGTCCCAATTCGGGGGCTGCATCCTTTGAAGGCCGATTGCGTCACCACAGCACATCGAAGGCTGTCCCAATTCGAAGGTGCCTTCAAATGCAGCCTGCCGTCACATCCAGTGGAGAATTCGGCCGCTCAATGGAGAAAATCGCATCGGGAGTTTTGGACTACTTTTGTTGCAGAGACCTGGCAACCCTACCTAATGTCCTTCTCCCTGGGACGCGAAGGAGAAGAACGGATCCACAGCCTAGCCTATCCCGAGGCCGCGAGATATTGTGTGCTACAGGGCATCCCAGAAAGTTCTCTCTATCTCCACAGCTTTAGGGACTCAAAATGGAGCCTTATGGGAATCAGTGTTGAAGATGAGTTGTGATTTACCAATGCTGACAGAAAAGTTTCACCCTTTGAGATATGAGGAAAACCAGCTTAATGCAACTCCCTGGATACCAACCACTCTCTCAAGACGGTTTAACAGAATGGCATGATCTATTGTGTTAAATTTTGCGCTGAGATTTAAAAGGATTACAATAACACCAGCAGTCTCCGTACTGTGCAATTACCTAAAGCCTGATTGAAATTTATCGAATATACTAAACGTAGTCCATCCATCTTCAACCTCTTATCCGGGGTCGAGACGTGGAGGCAGCTGCTGCAGATTTTCTTTCCGGAGCAGACACTCCATTGGTTTCCTACTGACAACCATGACCTCAGAATTAGAGGCGCTCGTCCTCATACCAGCCGCTTCACACTCGGCTGTGAACCAATCCAGTGAGTATTGATGGTCACGGACTGATGATGCCATCAGGACCATATCGTCCACAAACAGCAGCGATGAGATCCCCAGCCCACCAAACCACAACCCCTCCCCACCATGACTATGCCTCGATATCCTGTCCATGAATCTAACACACAGGATTGGTGACAAAGTGCAGCCCTGGCGGAGGCCAACCCCCACCTGGAACGAGTCCGACTTATTGCAGAGAACACGGACACAGCTCTCTTGGACGTACAGGGATTGGATAGCCCTGAGGAGGGACCCCCTCACCCCATACTCCCGCAGCACCTCCTACAGTATCTCCCAAGGGACCCGGTTATACGCCTTTTGCAGATCCACAAAGCACATGTAGCACATGGGCATACTCCCAGGCCGGACTCCTTCAGTCAGACGACTTCCCTGTCCACCACGCTGTTCGAGGGTTACCGCCTCTTGAGGCACCTAAGACCTTAAGACCACAGCTCCCCGCTACAGCTTTAGCAATGGAAGCTTTGAACATTGCACATCATTGACCTTCAGCCTAGAGTGCTCTGGTACCACATACACTTATGAGCATCCTTATGTTCTAACATGATGTTTATTATAGACAATCTATGACTAGAAGTCTAACAACAAACCCCTGCTTGAGTTTAGAGCAGGGAGTCCGTTCCTCCCGATCACGCCTCTCAAGGTGTCACACGTGTGTGTTGAATTCTCCCAGCAGATCTACGGAGTTTCCTACTGGAGCCCCATGCAGGACTTCATTCAGGGTCTCCAAGAAGACCAAATACTCCAAACTGCTGTTCGGTGCATAAGCAGAGACAACAGTCAGAGTTTTCTCCCCCACAACCTGTATGGCGTAGGGAGGCACCCCTCTTGTCCACCAGGGTGAACTCCTCCGTAAGAATGGAGTCCATCCCCTATCCAGGAGTATGGTTCCAGAACCGAGACTGCGTGTAGAGTTAAGCTCCACCTCCCACACAAGTTCTGGCTCCTTCCCCTCAGAACGGTGACATTTTATGTCCCCAGATCCAGTCTCTGCCACCGGGTCTGGTCTGTCGAGGTCCCTGACCTTCACTGCCACCCTGGCCACCAGGCGGGTCACCGAGCTCTCCATCTGGGCCTGGCTCCGGGAAGGGTAACTCCTCTTTTTTGTTGTTCCATGGGCTATTTGAACCATTCTTAGTCTGGCCCCTTACCTGAGATCACTTTGCCCTGGGAGGCCTTATCAAGAGCACCAGGCTCCAGACAACACAGCCCTCAGGTTCATTGGGACACACAAACCTCTCCACCCGATAAGGTGATGGTTCCCGGAGAGGACTTAAAGTAGTCAAGCTGTAGATAAAACACCTTTTCTAGAATTTTGGATAGAAATGGGCCTATAATTATTTACAACACCAGTTTTTATAGGTGAGTATTCCAACAAGTGAATATGGCCAATGTTGATACCTGCACCTGCGGTGAAATCCACAATAAAATCCATGGAGCAGAAAAAAAACAGTCCTGTATCTAATGCACCTGCACCTGCCACATAAACTGTGCTGACGAAAACTTAGCTGTACAGTGTGTTCATCCAGAAAAGGAGTGAGTGCATAATCCAAGAGTTCCGAGAGTCCAAGGGAGAAACAGTCCAATAAAATCGAATGGTGTCTAGGCAAAGTAGAAGCCGCAGTCAAAATGCACAAAGTACCGGAGAGTAGCGGCGCACAGCCAGCGTTCACTCAACCGGAACCGGATCTTCGGCCAATAACAAACTACAATAATGGCCCCTAATGATAAGGGTAGGAATCTTTAGGCACCTCACAATCTGATCCGATTCTGGGAGTGGCGATCCAATTTCAAAATTATTCACACAGTGATTGAAATTCTTATTAATTAGTTTACAGACTACAAAATCTTATTTTTTTTTACTTAAATACATTTGTAATTATAAGTACTTAAAGGGTAACTAAACCCTAAACCAACTTTTTTTAGTTAATGATCTGTAATACTGGGGCTTTATTAATGCTGTTCATTGATTCGAGTAAATGTTTTGACATTTGAGTATAAAGTGTTTTAATTCTATAAAATATGGTGTAAAACCGCCAAAGTGCTGCCTTCTTAAGGTTGAACGGTGGCTACTGCAGTTGAATTTTCCTATTGGACGTTGTGGTACATCGTGACGTAGGATGGTACCTCCAACGGCTCACTATCCGCGCCCCTAGCACGAGCTCACCATGCCCTCAGAAATGTTTTCCCCAATCACATGATGAGAACGGCTTCACTCCAGTATGAACTGTCATATTACATGAAGTAGAAACATTATGAATGAAACTGACTTGACACTCGCTTTAACATTGTATTGAAGAAAATACGGTTAAATAATGCAGTTGTCAGTACACGTCAGGCTTTTCTTGCGATATTATTGCCGCCCGTCATGTGTACAAATATTTTTCATACATGAGACGCGCTTTCAAACCCTGACACGCAAGTGGTTGCCACGGGCGCAGATAGATTAGGTCAGTTCTCTTGCGCGGCTGCTTCACTAGCATCATCTGCATCGGGAGTTAACGCAGTTTGAGTCGGCGGCTCGCATTGATAAGGCTCCGGGTTTGTGTCTACAGACAATCCACCCTCCTCCACTTCAGGTGAAGGTAGGAGAAATGACCTCTCTGTTGCAAAGCTGGCGTCACTCCAGTCATTCTCCATCTCTGCGACTCGCGAGTCAGACAGCTGTCAATCAATCCGTCACTGCGGGTCTCAGGTGCTCACCCTCCGCTCAGTCCCGCCCTCGGTTCGTCCCCTCTGTCTCCGCTGGGCTCTGCCCACTTTTCCAGCATTTTTCAAAATTTGCCAGTGGGTGGATATAAGCTCTGAGCAGGGATTTAGTTACCCTTTAAGAAAATGTAGAAATGTAAAAATTTAAATAAATAAAAACAATTGTATTTATATATGTCCTGAGTCCGACTGGAGCCCGTGTTTTTTTTCCTCCCTCCCTATTACACATTGTTGCAGCCATAAAAATTGTTCAGCTTTGTTTTTAATGTCAAAGTAGTTTTCGTTTCGTTTATTTAAGTTAATTTAGAAAAAATGTTTGGACCAATATTGGTTTATTAAATTAAAGTGTTTGTTTTTTTAAAGTAATGACCAAGCAGCCAGCGGCTGACAGTGAGTTAACCACTTGTTTGACCAATTTATCCTCTCAAATCAACTCGTGACTTGTCTTTCCTATAATAAAATCCATAGATATAAAACACTTCAAGCATAGTGTGTTACACAATGTTAGTTTAAATGTTTACTATCACCACCACAGTAAAAACGCATTTGACATGCTGAGGCAGATGCAGCTCACAGCTTGCATCGGCACTTGCGAACGAAAAAAATAGCCTATACAATCTAAACTAATAAGCAAAATAAATAAAAATAAAAAAAAACATGCAGAGAGGTGGAAGGTCTTCCCTTACACCTCTCCGCAAAATGAATATAAATCCGATCTTCAATTTCCGCACCGGGTATACAAATTCAGTTCACGTCAACGAAAGCAAAATATTCGAGCTGTATTTTATTTGTCATCAGCTCATTTCAAGATCAAATGCCGCAATATGCGAAAGAGCGACCTACGCACGGCAAGAGAATCTGAGACTTAGGCTACTTTGTTTCACTGGCAGCCATTTGTGTGTTTTTCTTGCATTTTTTTTGTGGTGCCCCCCCTTAGAACTCGGTGCCCTACGCGCAGCGCGTGATGCGCATGGTCGGAGCGGCGGCTCTGAGTGATCGGATTTAAATCCGCCTCGAAAGAATCTCGGAAGACATTTACTCCTGATCCCTTCATAATGTTATAGATATCTGATCAGAGAAAACGAATGAAGTGAACAGGTGTAAAAAGGCTGTAACTCTTGCAGCTGCACTGAAGGAACGCTCGCTGCTGCTGCAGCTGGCGCGGATTCTAAAAACCAGAGTATGTCTGGCGGTCGTGGTAGCATGGGCTTGTGTTGTTTTCACCAGTGCAGCACATCTCAGTTTCTTTTAATTAATTAAGGTCTATTTACATAATGTCTATTCTTGTATTTGTATTTGCAATCTAGTCATGGCCAATAACATTTGTTAATAATTATTCATCATACTGTTGAACTTGACAGTATGTCTCTTATTTCATAGGGAGCTTCAAAGAAGATTTATCAGTAACAGTAATACCCTGTGTTTATCAGTATCCAATAATGTTTGTTGGGTAAAAAAGAAAAACTAAATAAACAAAGTAAAAATTTATTTTATAACTTTCCCCCCAAGGTTTCTATACATATCGCGATATATCGATATTGTGAATTTTTTTTGACAATCTAATATCGTGACAGCCCTAATATATATACACATATATGCATATACATGCATGCATGCATACGTGTGTGTGTATATGTATATATGTGTATATACAGTGAGGAAAATAAGTATTTGAACACCCTGCTATTTTGCAAGTTCTCCCACTTAGAAATCATGGAGGTGTCTGTCCACTGTGAGACATAATCTAAAAAAAAAATCCAGATATCACAATGTATGATTTTTTTTTCTTCTTTTTATTAAACATTTTAATTATTACAAACAAAAACATATATAAAACAAAAAACACAGCACAGGAAATAATTAACATATCTATGAACATGTGGATAATTTACATACAGCATTTCATCATATGATTGTACCTACATTTTTATCCAGTTTCTGTTTATGACCGTTTAATCTTTAGACACTTTAAAATCTTCTCCCATTTTTTAAACAGGTGCGATTTACCATTGAGACAATACCTCAATCTTTCTAGAGTTACAACTTCGGATATCATAGATTTCCACATCTGAGTAGAAGGGGCATCACTACCAACCCATTTGACCATTATAGCCTTTCGAGCCAACATTGGGAGAAACTGAACAATCTCTTTGTGAGCTCTCAGAGGGTCAGGTATAAGCCCCAGAAGGCACATGAGCGGGCTGAGTGGAGCTGTCTGTCCTATCACCAAAATGATTTCACTGCATACTGCCTGCCAGAATACCTCAATGTTCTTGCACTCCCAAAGACAGTGATATCTAGTGCCCTTAGCTGAATTACATTTAGGGCAATTCGGAGAAACACCTGGAGTATACTTACTGTATATATAAGGTGATATGTAAACATTATGTAGAATATTGAACTGCATTTCTTTGTATCTATTACAGATTGATATTCTAGAAGGCAGTCTTACTATTTCCTCCCACGACTCAGAGTCGATTGACATTTTAAGCAGCATGTTCCAAGTTGTTCGTAAATGTTTCAGTTTGTCTACCGTTATAGTCTGTAACTCAGAATAGAATCTAGATACAAAACGTCCACGTTTCCGGCATTCAAGTAGAGTTTTTTCAAGCAAGTAACAGTTCGTTGGTAGCTCCAGGGATCCAATCTTTGATTTTACATAATGCCTGATCTGAAGATATTTATAGTCTTTGGCAGGTATATTATATTGGGATCTTATATCTTCAAATGTCTTAAATTTACCTTTGTCCCACAGATCATACATTCTCTTGATACCAGTTTCTTGCCATGACTTGAGATTGAGACCAGCACCCTCTGCTGTTAAATCTGGTATATCTGCCAAAATTGCAAGAAAGTTAAGAGTCTTAGACTTCCCAAATAATTTCTTCAAAATACTCCATGTCTTAATAACATTATTAATTAGGTAATTGTCTTTAACAGCAGGTGGCAATTCTCTTGCACGTTTATCGAATAAGTTTATAAGACAAAGGGGTTGGCTAATTACTTTTTCAATCTCAAGCCACGGTGTCACATCTTGTTCAGTTGCCCACTCTGAAACAATTCTAGCATGAATAGACAGTACATAGTTCTCAATCTTTGGTAAGCCCCACCCACCCTGTTGTTTTGGAAGTTGAAAAGTATCTATTTTAAGCTTAGGTTTTTTGCCTGCCCAGATAAAGTCTGATATCAGTTTATTAATGTCCTTAAGATCATTTGGATTCAAAAACACAAAAAGCATTGACACGGGATAAGAAATTTTTGGAAGTATTATCATTTTGATAAGGTTAATCCTACCAAGCATTGATAAAGGAAGCTTTTTCCAACTTGTAACTTTTTCTTTTATGTGACCAACTAAAGGATTGATATTCTCTGCATACAACTGATCAACTCTGGGTGTAATTTTTACAATGTATGATTTTTTAACTATTTATTTGTATGATACAGCTGCAAATAAGTATTTGAACACCTGAGAAAATCAATGTTAATATTTGGTACAGTAGCCTTTGTTTGCAATTACAGAGGTCAAACGTTTCCTCCACACAGATATTCTCTAGATCAGTCAGGTTTCTGGCCTGTTGCTGAGAAACACGGAGTTTGAGCTCCCTCCAAAGATTCTCTATTGGGTTTAGGTCTGGAGACTGGCTAGGCCACGCCAGAACCTTGATATGCTTCTTACAGAGCCACTCCTTGGTTATCCTGGCTGTGTGCTTCGGGTCATTGTCATGTTGGAAGACCCAGCCTCGACCCATTTTCAATACTCTAAATGAGGGAAGGAGGTTGTTCCCCAAAATCTCGCAATACATGGCCCCGGTCATCCTCTCCTCAATACAGTGCAGTCGCCCTGTCCCATGTGCAGAAAAACACCCCCAAAGCATGATGCTACCACCCCCATGCTTCACAGTAGGGATGGTGTTCTTGGGATGGTACTCATCTTCCTTCTTCCTCCAAACACGTTTAGTGGAATTATGACCAAAAAGTTATATTTTGGTCTCATCTGACCACATGACTTTCTCCCATGACTCCTCTGGATCATCCAAATGGTCATTGGCAAACTTAAGACGGGCCTGGACATGTGCTGGTTTAAGCAGGGGAACCTTCCGTGCCATGCATGATTTCAAACCATGACGTCTTAGTGTATTTCCAACAGTAACCTTGGAAATGGTGGTCCCAGCTCTTTTCAGGTCATTGACCAGCTTCTCCAGTGTAGTTCTGGGCTGATTTCTCACCTTTCTTAGGATCATTGAGACCCCACGAGGTGAGATCTTGCATGGAGCCCCAGTCTGAGGGAGATTGACAGTCATGTTTAGCTTCTTCCATTTTCTAATGATTGCTCCAACAGTGGACCTTTTTCCCCCCAAGCTGCTTGGCAATTTCCCTGTAGCCCTTTCCAGCCTTGTGGAGGTGTACAATTTTGTCTCTAGTGTCTTTGGACAGCTCTTTGGTCTTGACCATGTTAGTAGTTGGATTCTTACTGATTGTATGGGGTGGACCGGTGCCTTTATGCAGCTAACGACCTCAAACAGGTGCATCTAATTTAGGATAATAAATGGAGTGGAGGTGGACATTTTAAAGGCAGACTAACAGGTCTTTGAGGGTCAGAATTCTAGCTGATAGACAGGTGTTCAAATACTTATTTGCAGCTGTATCATACAAATAAATAGTAAAAAAAAATCATACATTGTGATTTCTGGATTTTTTTTTAGATTAGGTCTCTCACAGTGGACATGCACCTACGATGACAATTTCAGACCCCTCCATGATTTCTAAGTGGGAGAACTTGCAAAATAGCAGGGTGTTCAAATACTTATTTTCCTCACTGTATGTGTGTGTGTATATATGTATATTTATTTATTTATTTATATATATATATATATATATATATATATATATATATATATATATATATGTATGTATATTTATTTATTTGTGTATATATATATATATATATATATATATATATATATATATATATATATATATATATATATATATATATATATATATATATATATATATATATATATATATATATATATATATACACAAATAAATAAATATACATACATATATATATATATATATACACAAATAAATAAATATACATACACATATATATATATATATATATATATATATATATATATATATGTGTATGTATATTTATTTATTTGTGTATATATATATATATATATGTATGTATATTTATTTATTTGTGTATATATATATATATATATATATATATATATATATATATATATATATATATATATATATATATAATCAAAAGCTATAACAAAACATGCTTTTTTCTTTAAAATGGTATAGCATCAATATCATAAAGTTGATTGTATTTCACTAATTCCATTCAAAAAGTGAAACTTGTATATTATATTCATTCATTACACACACTGATATATTTCAAATGTTTATTTATTTCGCCTCTCTATTAATGTGCTTGGACACAGAGCTCTGTGAACAGCCAGCCTCTTTTGCAATGACCTTTTGCGTCTTGCCCTCCTTGTGCAAGGTGTCAATGATCGTCTTTTGGACAACTGTCAAGTCAGCATGTCTTCCCCATGATTGTATAGTCTACTGAACTAGGGAGCTGATTGGCCAAACCGGGCAGATATCCATCTTGCTTCGCCGATAAGATCTCCATGAGGAGATCTCCAAGTTCCCTAAGTCTCACGTAGTCATTGTTGGAAATTTTACTAAACAGTGCATCTTCGATTATCTCAGGTGAAGCATAAAATTCGACCAGTCTGTCCCAGGCTTTCCTAAGAGCAACCTGAGGATTGTTGACATGTATGAGACGTATTCTATTGACATAATGGCCTGATTCCTTTCCTAGCCACTTAGTTAAAAGGTCCAACTCTTCGCTAGCTGAGATGTCGAGCTCTTTTATGGCATTGAAGAATGAGGACTGCCACGCTCTGAAACTTTCTGGTCTGTCATCGAACTGACGGAGCCCTGTAGTCACCAATTCACGGCGCGCCAGAAACTTTACAAACTCAGTCATAGGGGGGCCTTTGACCGATTCAGCCCGGGAAGCATAGTGAAGAGGAGTATAAGGTTGAGCTGTGGCGTTCAGACTGGTACGTGCGCCTGACTGAGGATGTGGCCACTGTTCGTTATTAGTCTCTGGGATGTTAGGGCTTATCTTGAGAGGCGAAAAGTAGGAATCAGACATAGTGATGCATCTCTCTGGCGATTTAACCTGGTTTTGAGAGCGAGGGATAACTGGCGATGATTCAAGTGACTTGTCCCATGTTACTAAGCTTTCCTCTTGCTTAACAGGTACAAAGTCATGACAGCGTGAATGTTTTAGAAACTCAGCTTGCTGTGTAACATAGTCATTTGTACGCTGCTCACTTTCTTCCTTGTATGATCTTATGGCACTTTTGTCGTCCGGTACTTTTAACTGTTCCTCAGCTGCTTCCAATATCTTTGCCTGTGCTGCAGCCGCTGCCACCTCCCTCTGGAGTGTTAAAGCAGTGAGTCTGGCCTTCTCGAGGAGTGCGTTTGCTTCCTTCTCTGCTTGTTCAATTTTTAACTTGACTTCTTTTTCAGCAAAGGATGCACGGACACATGCTGCTTCAGCCCTTGCACGGGCCCTTGCCGCTGCACTGGCTGTTGAAACTGATGTGCGACTGCTGCCTGCACTCTTCTGAGAAGCTCTGTCGCCGTCCTTATATTCGTCCATGGTGTTCGTTCATACTTTGCACATAAACAACGTCGTAATTACTCCAACCAATTGCCTTTTCACTGTACTGTCCTCCAATTGGTGTTCTTAACCAAAATTAGACAGCCAGCCAAACTCCGGTCATGAAAAACATGAGAGTCAGGATATAGCTTCTTATAGCTCCGTTTAATAGAGACTCTGGTTGAGCATGTAAACATGAACAAAGGATTGAAACTGAAAATTAGGGTTGGGCATCGTTTTGATTTGAACGATTCTGATTCCGATTCCGATTCTTAGTTTCGATTACGGTTCTTTTCGATTCTCGATTCCGATTCTTTGAGGGGTGGAGTCACAACATGTCACAGGCTCATTTCACAGAGGAAAATTGTATTTTGATTAAATAATGAGTTTTAGTTTTGGGACTTTCTCCGCTGGCATT
This sequence comes from Gobio gobio, assembly GCF_949357685.1. Classification (NCBI taxonomy): domain Eukaryota; kingdom Metazoa; phylum Chordata; class Actinopteri; order Cypriniformes; family Gobionidae; genus Gobio; species Gobio gobio. The sequence goes on along the minus strand of NC_137115.1, from coordinate 23,424,512 downwards.
TTCACTTGCTTTGCTGCAAAGGTGAATGGAGTTCCACACCGAGTCCCGGTTTAACAATAGCATTAACAGCAGTCATTAGGACTGCTACTAGCGTGGGCAATTTGCGTATAGCTACATTTATCTACGAGGGGGAAAAATAATTTCAGTAACGTTGTTGTTCACCACAATTCGCAATTTGGTCAAGGGGTTTACACTACAATCACTTACCTGATTATGATGAGGTGGGATAATGTTAGTTCACCCTGAAATGAAAATAAAGCCATCTTTTACTCACCCAGCTGTTGTTCAAATGCGCGTGTTCCAGTGTGTGCGCACTCCAAGCCGCAGTAGCCTCGTGCAATATTGTCATGACAACCGGTACACAATATTCACTTAAGGAGGTTATATTATTAGTATTATTTCTTATCATATACGTTATAGAAAAGACGAGAATCACGTTTTTTTTCTATTGAGCTTGATTTCTCAAAATGGTGCGCGCGCGCGCGTGCGTGTGTGTGTGCGTGCGTGCGTGCGTGTGTGTGTGTGTGTGTGTGTGTGTGTGCTTATCGTGGGTGCAATGACAACAGTGCGAGTTATTATAGTAGGCATGAGCGCCGGCGGCTGCTGACAGCTCATAGTGTAACTTACACAGAGGAGCGCGCTCAGAATAACGGCCGAGCTCAGTGTTTTGACTGAATAATACGGTTTCTTTCTCGCAAAACCTATAGTGTGCCCACTGAACACTTTCCATATGGCGCGCGTCTCCCTGTATCGTTGCGTGATACATTTGTTTACTTTTTGTAATGTTTTAGCTGATCGCCATTCACTGCCATAATAGGAAGGAGCGCGTGCAGGAACAGTATTTTAAATGTCATAGGACATAGGGCACTGGGACAACATCAGGGTAAGTCAAAGAAGGCTTTATTTTCATTTCAGGGTGAACTATCCCGTTAATAACGTTGGTTAGCGCAGGGTTGTCTGCAGGGTTGCCCGAGGGACAGACCTGCGCAGCATTTCAAACACGCTACACTCGTTAATTTATAGCTACACCACATATTTGTAGTGCATCCTCCCGTGCAAGAAATAAGTTTGTCATGTGTTGCACTGTGCCGACCCAGGTTTTTTTTTTTTTAGTGAAATAAAGCCACACTTTTGAGCGCCACTTACCGTGCTCCATGGCTGCAACAGAACAAACGGGCGCGGCAAGCACTTCCGAAAACCTCGCGCGTTTGGAACCGATGATCGGAATCGAAAACAAAATTTCTAAACGATTCCAATGGCATCGTTATTTTTTAAACGGTTCCAAGTTGGAACCGGTTCTCGATGCCCAACCCTACTGAAAATAAGCACAAAAAATACATAAAGATGAAATTGTCTCTTGTACAAAGACTAACAGAGCTTAATTACAATGAAATATAACGTCTCCGTAAACAACTAGTCTTAAGAATTGAAATCAAAGATTTATAATATGGTTTTAAATCCACATGAATTCGGCACAAATCTATTGTTAGAAATACTGTAACACATAGAAAATATAAACCACTTACAGGCAGTTCTTGCTAAGGAGAAATCGAAACATAGAGGATTATTGCAGCTGGAACGATCTTCACCATTAGCTTTTACTCTTAAACTAACTTCCTGATTCAGCCTGAAATACCATACTTGACCGCTAGAGGTCAGCCTGCCATACCATAACAAGGACAATTCCCCAAGGGCAGAACATATTGTCAGTACAGTGTCTGTTCCTTAACTAAAAAGACACCAGTTTTTCCTGTTCTCTGCATCTTGGGTGGCATTTAAGAACCAAGGACATTCAAGCTGAAATTTAAAAAAAAAAATGCTGATGGCTTGCACGCACTGCCATTGGAGCGCTTACAGGACATTTTTTTTTAATTTCTGCTTTTTCTTTGTTAAAGTCGTGTCTAGCACAAGTCCACCATCTGATCTGGATACGACCCGGATCCGGCTGACTTCAGTAAACCTCGGGGTAAACCGAGAGACTAACTTTAGCATAGATGCCATTCTTTTTATGATTTAACGAGTACATCAGGTGTTATGAGAAGCAGAGTTCTGCATGGGTCCGTTTTTGGAGATTCGCCCCCGCCCGTACCCGCAAAGTTCAGCACCAGATCCGACCCGTCACCCTAGGGCTGCTCGATTATGGAAAAAATCATAATCACGATTATTTTGGTCAATATTGAAATCACGATTATGTTACACGATTATTTCACATGACTTTGGGAATGTGTTGTATTTATTAAAAATACACCTTTCAACAATTCAATTGAAATTGTAACATTTGTTGTACTTTTTGAACTATTAAAATAAATAATATAACATATATTCAAATCAAAGTATAAAAGTATTCACGTAAAAATGATAATCACAAATAAATAAGATAAACAATATGGTTCGGCTAGATATGCTTTTCAGGTATGTCTAACATTAGTTTTCAGGTACAGAAATGTCTCAAATGTAAAATAACATTGCATATTTGAGTGCATAAATAAAAGATTAATCCTATTAAACTTACAAAAGCTATTCAATCCGGATCGGATATGCGTTGTCTTTATCGACTGTATAAAGTTCACTTAAGGCATATACAGACTATGTCTGCTAGGATACTCATCAAGATGGACATGTTGACATACGTTTTGTGTGAGTTTGTCCGTTCAAGAGCAAGACTTGAAAGAGAACTCAATATTTGCGCGCTGAGAGACGTGTGCGCGCTCTCGGATGAGCGCACAGAGATACATTTTCTCACAGCGCGCGCGGCTTCTCATTCGCGTCTTCTGGCACTAAACCCGGGTGACGACGGTGAAAACGACTGGACATATTCAAACATACGGCAGCACTCGCATGCATTGCACAAAGTTTACAAAGAGAGAATTATTTGAAAAATATGAGGGGGAAAAAGGACGTTTACACGGCACCCCTGCTCTCGTCAGTTTTTGTTTCTTTATTAGATTGTCATAGGTCACTCTGTTTAATTTTCAAGTGGTTAAACAAATTCGTGATGTTCCCTTGCGTTGCAGACACTACATGTAGCAAATCTTGCACGTAACATGTTTTTGCTCGTCGTCTGATTCCTCGAAGCCAAACTGTTCCCAGACAACGGAGTTGGTTTTGCCTATTTTGCTCACCAAACGCTGCTGTAACTGCCCTCCTTCTGCCATCTTTACTCGCGCCGAGTTTTTAAATTTCAGCAGATGATATGCACACGAGACTCACGAACTGAGAGAGATTGTGGCTTCGGGAGGGGCGGATGAGCGCATGCGCGTTTCATTCAGAACGCAAGGCAAAATAATCGTTTTTTCTCGATTGTACTATTTTGGTGATCGTTGGGAGGCAAAATCGAAATCGAAATCGAAATTCGATTAATTGCACAGCCCTACGTCACCCATTATGATATCAAAATGAAATCCGCACCCGCCCAGATCCGTTAATATTTGGCCTGTTACCCGATCCGTGCCCGCGATAAATCACACGCTAAAATCATTCCAATTAAAGTGCTTTATTTTTTATCTTGCACCTCTCACAACAGAACAACAGTGTCATGAATGGGCTAATGAAACAGGCTAAAGTGCGCTTTGTTTTGCGCCATTCAAGTAGCCTATGAACGGCACCTAAATACTCTATGGAACCTGATAACTGTAGCCTACGCAAATAGACTTATTAATGAAAAAAAAAAGAACAAAACAAAATAAAAACCTCAGCCTGTCGCTCACAAACAATATATTATAGGCTATAGCCTATAGGCCTATGCCTATGCATTTACTTTCCCTTAAGGTTACTGTGCAGGAAAAGGATATCGTCCACAGTCCCAGGTTTAAGTTGCGTTCTCCGTTCTTGAATCCAGCTGTGGAAAAGTCTCTCTCACTTGCAGCGCTCGATGCTGGGATGGAGAGAACATTCCTTGCAATCATTGCCAGGTTGGGAAATGTTTTCGCATGCTCCTTCCACCACAACAAAACATCGAAAGGATATCCCTTGATATCCCTTATCACACTCGATGTATGCAGAGACATCGTCCTTGGGCAGCACCTTGTCTTCGCTGGAGTCCTCTACATCTGACAAACAATCCACTGTTGAAACCAAACAAACTCTCTTCGCTGCTGGGGCCGCCGACATGCTGCGGCCTGGTAGCTGATGTTCGAGTTTCTCCTCGAGTTCTATTTAAAAGAAATAGACATATGAATGGATGTATATATTTCACTAAATTATTAATTTGCCCATTAACAATCATTTTTAATTATTAAATACAAGCAATGGTGGAGGAAGTACTGAATCTCAGTATGCTACTTAAGTAAAAGTACAAATAACCAGAGACATAATTACTTTAGACATATTTAGTTAAGTAATAAATGAACGAAATTAATTTCTCCAGTATGGCCTCTTGTCATGTTGCAGACAAAGAGCTTGTGGCGGGCTATGCAAAGTAAGTGTCAAGACGTGACTGTTTAGCTTTTTAGATTTTGGGGTGTTAAAATTGCTTTCTCTGCTGCGGTCGAGTCGGGCTCTGCTTTTTCTGCCATCTTCCATGCAAGACGCCGTCAACTTTCAGCAGTGACGGTTTCACACTGCAAGGGTTAGCAGGGCGTAAGCGCGTATTTTTTTTTCGGCGCCCATGTTAACAGATTAGAGCATTCACACTGCACGCAGAGGCGGCACGGCAGCGCATAGCAGGAGCAGAAGCAACGCGATCGTTTCGGCGCCGAGTCTATTTTTGCCACGCTGCTCATGCTGAATTAAAGCCACAGTGGATTGTTCTTGATCAAAACTGACCTGATTAACATGGAAAATAACACATTTCACCATGAAATCATATAGTGAAGTTTCCCGTGTGTATCACGATCACCATATGACATCCAGTGCTGTGAAAAAATTAAATAAAATACACGGAAACACAACACTGCCAGAAGTTTTTGCCCAAACTTCAAAAGCCTGTTTAAATGATTAAAACTAGAAGCATATCTTCACTTTAATGTTACATTTATCATGTGAACTACTTATAAACAACATGTTATATGCATGTGTGTATGAGACAGAGAGGGGAACACGTAGGGCTGTGCGATTAATCGAAAAATAACCGAAACCGACATTCAGAACCTCTAACCGACGTATTTTTCCCATGTTGGTTATTTCGGTTTTCACGTGACTCCGCCCCGTCAGTCACATCAAGTGCAGTTTGCAGGCACACAGACAGATGCAGGAGCGGTTATCTGTTTTTAGATGCCCAGAATCACTATAGTAACTGCATGTTTTACACAGTTTATACAGGTCAGTTAATTGCCGTTCTTCATAGCCTACCGCTGACGCACACACACACACACGCACACACACACACACACACACACACACAGACACAGATGGCGCGCGCAAGCCCTGTAGCCAGATCGCTTTCACTTTCGTGCTCCTAAAGTTCGTCAAGTACATGCGTTTAAAGGCTTGCCAGTTTCAACATTTATAGCGATTGTGCACTATTCAAAAACAACAATACGGAAAACGTATCCGTTCAGTGCTGAGCTTTTTTCTGTGACACAGAGAGCCGAGCCGTGTTGCGTCTCTGACAACGCTCGCGCCCTGAAGGCAGACCTCTTTCACCGGTCCTCACAAAGCTTTGTCATTTGTATGTGGTTTAAACCCTGCCAGTTTGAACATTAAAGCGAGTTTCGGCCATCAGATGTGTATTATGTTGAACTAATGCCTGATATATTGTGACAAACGAACACTCAGACAGAAGCTCGCACATCACGTGAAGATCGCGCGCAGAAACGCAGTGTCAACGCTGTCCTGTGACTAAAGTAAGTCACTGAAGTAGCTTAGAAACTCAACCGTTATAGGCATACATTTTAATACCTTTGAAGTACAAACCACAGCTTCATAATGAATAGAGACAGTAAGAGTAATTCACACACACAATCTCTCTCTCATTAATGCATTCAAATAAATGTAATGTAGGCCTACTGTGCTAATGTATCTGTATCTGATGTACAACAAGCAGAAATCTGCCCCACAGACAATAACTGCTGAAAGTGAACCGTTTCCTTCAAGTATTTTAAAATCACAAAGAAATGCACTTTTTCATTAGAAAAAAAAATCCACCTGTTCTATATATAAATATGTAGAACATATTTACAGTACAAACCTTATCAGTGAACTTACTCAACCTTGTGAGGGCAAAAAAATAAATAAAAATAAATAATCGTTCATTAATCGTAATCGAGGTAAAATGTTCAATTAATCGAGGTTTTTATTTTTGGGCAAATCGTTACAGCCCTAGGAACACAGTCGTATTTGCAGCAGATATATGCTGCCCATCATAAATCAACGCACGAGACAGACGGGGGTCGAAGGAGAACACCGGAAAATGTGACATAATGGACAATATTCGTCTGTATTTGCAATACACGAGCCGCGGTTCAGCTGTGCGAGACAAAGGCTGCCAGTGTGAATGCGCGCCTCCTGCTCTCCACGCGCACCGCTCCTGCCCAGTCAACGCACTGCTTGCGCGTGCGGTGTGAAGACAGCCACGCCTCTACTTTTTATATATTTTATTTATTCGAATATTAATTTTCACCTTCGAAATTCGTTTTTTTTAACTATTCGAATATATATTCGAATTTAGAATATTCGTTGACTGCCCTTATCTGAAGTTGTCCTGAAATGTACATTGTACAGTGTTCCAAGAGTGCCAATATTTTAATAATTTTAAAATTTTAATAATTTATAATTTTATCACTTTGCATGTCTGTGTTCACGGATTTGGCTTCTTTTGGGACTATTGTCTTTGGCAAAATAAAGAAAATAATGTCTGAAATGTATGTTATATGTTATTAACCTCTAGTTTGATCTGGTTTATACAAGATTATCATATCACAATCAAAATCATGCTGTAGATCTTTCTCACATATTTAGTATGTCTAATTTAGTGGGTTTTTGTGATTTGCAGGACAATTTGGGTGCGGGAGATAATATTGATGCTATTTTAGAGACCGTGGAGAAGAGCAAAGGTCTGTCGCATCGGAGCACAGACAACAGCGCCTCTGAACACAGACCTGTGTTGTACGTGGAACACAGGTGAGATACATTCATGTCATAATTTTCTGCCATTCAAATGCAGTAAGACAAATATTTAATCTCAAATGATCTATTTTTCTTCTGGGTTGTAAAGGAATCTGAATCCAGAGACCGAGTTGAAGAGGTATTTTGGAGCGCGGGCCGTTCTGGGAGACCAGAGGTAATTGTTAAATACTATTTTCAGTTGTACTTTTTTTTCTTTTTTTAAGGTTGTTTATCTGAGAGTTTATCCAATTGAGTTTGTTTCATTTGTGCTTGGCCACATGTTTCAACTTCACAATTTTTTTTAAAATAGGCTCATTTTCCAACTCCCCTAGAGTTAAACAGTTGAGTTTTACTGTTTTCGAATCCATTCAGCTGATCTCTGGGTCTGGGGGTAGCACTTTTAGTATTGCTATTGAAACCTACTAATTCACTGGCTTGTCATGTTGCTGAAATAATGTACTAGCAAACCTTATTTAGCATTACATATCGATAGAATAATTACTTGCATACTGTAACGTTAGTTTCCGTTATATTATCTTACTAGCTATTTATTACTTATAGAAATAGTGCAACGTCATAGTTACATTACATGTATTGCAAAATACGTAATGTTTTGAGGACCAAGTTTGTAGTCAAAGTATGGGCAGGCCATTGTCAATGCAAATCATATTGTTGATGTTTCATCCGCACCAGTGAATGAGCCATAACTGTTTATCCGCCATCATCGGTGGCCCTGCTACGTTCTACTAGCCTAGTTACTAGCCTGCGCGTTCACGGCAGGCTCCGTTGTGATGGGGGAGGAGCTGTGGAGGGAGGGCTGTAGCGCAGCAGAGAGCAAGGGGGAGTGACCTGTGAGATGTGCTTGTTCAAATTTTCATGCTAAGTCAGCGTTTTCTATAAACTCCCTACTGCAGATTTAAGCCTGTACAAATACTAGAAATCGTTAATATAAATTATTGGGAATCATATGAAGAAAAAAAAACATTTGCACATTTAATTTATCCATTATAACTTTTGTAATTTTGGTTGCTTGGCTGTTTCCTATTAAAGGTCCAGAAATGTGTCAAGTTTTACGTCAGGTGTCTTTTTTAATTATAGGGCTGTAATCAACCAAAGAAAATCTTGGTTGACTGAAGTCCTGAAATTTTCGACTAAAAATGACGTTAGGAAAAAAAACCTTTAAATTAATTCGCTGCGCACTGTGCGCAGTACTTGGTAGCCTTGTTGTCTGCCTAAATTAATTATAAATAAACATAAAAAACTAGTAGGCTATTTGCAGTATATTAAATATACGTTTTTGACCTGATTATTTTGGACTGAAATGAGTCTGACACGAGTCTGTCGGCTCTGACAGCGTTGCATCACGTGCACCTGCGCAATATCATATCCTATGATTTCCGAAAATATAGTACTATGTTGTCAACTAGTGATATCATCACAAGAACTTTTGAGGAATATGCAACATAATTTAGACAATTGTTTTTGTCATTATATTATAAATATAATTTGTCAAGTATTATAAAAACTGATAGACACTATCATTTCAGCCGCTCTGTGCAGCTCGAACATATGAGCTCAGCTCAGCTTCACGGCTGAGACACGAATAGACTATTAATTTAAAGCTTTTACTCTTAAACACAAAAGGCACGTCCACTTTAATAAAAAATGAATATTTTTTAAACAAGCCAGACAGATCAAGATCAAGAGCAGAAACGAAATAAAGTGCATAACTGAAAAATGAAGCATAGGCTCAAAACTAATACAAACAGTGGCCACAGCGCATCGGGATCCAAATAAAAAACATTGAAATATGGCAATTCTGATTTGTTCATATAGCCTACTCAAAACAGACTGGGCAACCTAACACAGACAAGTTAGCTTACCGTTTTTAGGTGAAATGACATGTTTGTCGTCGAGCTGTGATTATATGCAAACTGTGCATTCGTCTTTTTTCCCCATTTTCTATTTTTTTTTAAATGCTGCCACACTGCTGATGTCTTTGTTGACATGGTAGAAGAGGACTGACTATGAAAACGCTCTCACAATTAAATAAATAATATACAGCAAAGTATAGCCTAACGTTACTTCAATCTGTCTCTCGATCTTCTCCAGTGGGTTGGGCTAATCCAAAATAAGTAAAAACAAGGGGGGTGTTCTGAAGACAGACTGTTACTTGTGAAACAGGGGTGCTCTGAAAACACCCCCATTAGCAATTAGTGCTTTCCACCTAATGAAATGAACGGGGCAAAACTGATGAAATGAACGCGGCAAAACTGTGTACCCCAGAAAATCTGAATTTTGGTCGAGCCAGAACGCATCGAGTGGGAGATTACAGCCCTATTAATTATATGATGTGACTACGTTGCTGTCTAGACGCCAGCCAATTGCTGATTGTTGTTTCGAGTATCGATGCATCTGCCCTTTTCAGGGAACACGAGAACATGCAGTAATCTCAGACAACTTAATTCAGATATTTTAATCCAATCCACAAATTCGTTTGAAGAACCAAATTGGCCAGAGATCAGTTATCACGATTAGAAGATCTGGGATCTGTCAAATCATATCTGATATATTAAGCGAGGTACGAAGAACGGACCCCTGGTCTTTTCATGACTGGATAGCTATCCAATTAATGAAACCCATGAAGTGACCAGGTATTAAAAGTCTCTTGTCATTGTGTTGATTTCTGCATCATCACTATAGCAACCACTACAGAGAATATTGACCAAAATGAACAGATCTGATCTAATTTCTTGCAGCATAGTGTGCAAATTCTGGAGATTTGTGTTATGTGCACAAAGCCTGAGAATTATACTGCTGAATGCTTTTTTTTGTTTGTGTTCACATTCAGATCGAAACAGAGACAGAGGCAGTTTCATCGTTGCACTTGGATGACTGTTTATAAAGACACATGGCCCCGCTTTAGTCGACCAGGTCAGACCTTACCCAATTTATCTAATTTTCCCAGAATGTTTGTTCAGTGCACAGAAATACCACTCACCCACTGCCACCACTTGTATCAGTTTGTAGGATTTGTGCAGGGCTGGCCTATGGGTTTGTGGGACCCCAGACAAGAGCATGAAAATGGGCCCCACCAATATTGGCATAATATTAAAACTATACTCCCACTACAAACATGACACCTTCCCTTCGTAGTGCTAGGGTCTTCTCCTTGGGCAAGAGAGAGCAACCCTTACACCTCCCTTGCTGGGGTTATAGTCATATTTAATCAATATCACATTCCTGTATCCCTTGGTAGAACCCTTTTTATCATCACTTCTTTGGGACCCTGAGTATTGACCCTTGTTATCCCAATATTGTTAGAAACAAGAAAAGGGATGACTTGTTTGCCGTGAGTTGCCGTGTCGGTGGAGGAAGAGATCCTGGTCCCTGATAAATGTGGTTTGCTGTACAAGTACTACAAGTACTTTGGCTCATACTTCACCTATACTTATTTACATCCGGGACATGGAACATACGCCGCAATCGACTTGACAATTTGTCAGCCTGAACTTTTTTTTTGACCTATCATGGAACGTTTATCATGACCTTTGTGCAAGTGACCATTTCCCAATCATTGTAACCATTAAAGGAAGAGGGGAAGAAACAAAAGTACAAAGATAGCAAATTAAAAAAGCAAACTGGTATCAGTTTCAAACTCTGTTGTGAGAGATTTGCACGCTTTCCGAAGGACAGCACAGATGCTATGCAGAATTTCACAGAAACGCTAATGTATATAGCAATTGATACTGTCCCAAGAACATCTCTAAACAAAAAATCTAGACTGCTTCCATGGTTTGATGATAAATGTAAGGAAGCTATAAAAGAGAGGACAAAAACTGAAAGACTTTTCTTCAGACATCCATCAACTGAAAATCTTATCAAACTCAAGATGAGTAGAGCACAAGCAAGAAGAACTATAAATGAAGTTTAAAAGGAAAGCTGGAGAAGATTTGTTTCAAGAATATCAACAAGTACTACATTAAACAAAATATGGAACCTGATACGAAAAATGAAGGGCAAAAACAGTGGTCCTCAGATACAACACATCAATCACATCATAACTCAAGAAATTGCAAACATTTTAGCTAATTTTAAAAGGAATTCATCAATTGAGAACTGTCTTCCTGCTTTCCGAACTTTTCATGCTCAATAAGGGAAGGAGAAAATTAACTTTAGCTCTAGTAAGATAGAGCCATACAACCAGCTTTTTTCAATGGAAGAGCTACAACGACTCCTTAATCCCACAACGCAACTGTTGGACCAGATAAAATTCACTACCAATTTTTAAAGAATCTACCTCACCTTTTTCTGAAAATGGATGGAAATGGAAAATGGAAAATCTGGATTAGAGGTTGACCAATATGTGTTTTTCAGGGCCGATACCGATCATTAAGGATAACTGATATTTTGAACCAATATACACTATATCTGGTGTACAAATTAATGTCAAAATTAAGAATAACAAGGGCAAAATTATTTAAATGCTTTTAACATATCTTTAATTCTGAGAACTGTCAGTAATAACATTAATATTAATAATAATAATCTTTCTGTCATCATTTACTCTCTCCAGTTGTTTTAAACCTGCACAAGTTTCTTTCTTCTGTTGAAAATTAAAGTTATTTTGAAGAATATTGGACCCTTTTTATCCAGGGACCAGCAACTGTTTGGTTACCCATAGCAGACGTCACTGCAAATTCAGCAACATCTACTACAAAAATCCAGAAAATCACATTGTATGATTTTTAAGTAATTAATTTGCATTTTATTGCGTGACATAAGCATTTGATACATCAGAAAATCAGATCTTAACCCTCTCGAGTCGGCCATCGTGCCGGCATGATTGGCTTGCTTTTTTTCTTATCAGTGCCAAAGAGACTCAAATAACTCTGTCGTTTTTTATCATTCAGGCAAGTGTTATACATCATTATAATCTGTTAAGTTTCTATTTTTTTGTGTACAGTCACAATAAAAACATTGTTGTGCTTTTTGCAAAATAAAGAAATCAAACATGATGTGCGATCTGCAGCCTCTCTGTCAAAGACGTTCATTCAGATAGTCTTCGAGAAAATGACCTCTAGCTTAGTGAATACTTGTCTCACAAACATGAGACATATGTCTAAAGAAACGCTGAAATGTCAGGTTTTAAACACTGTAAACCAAATCAAAAACAAATATTCTGTGTTTATGTAATCTAGTTGAAAGCAGAGAGATGTTAGGCTCATTATACACTAATGCGACCACGCCCACGAAGCGTGTGCTCTATTGAGATTCAAATACTGAGACTCCGGAGTCGACGCCCACACACACATCATCTGTGCTGCATTCCTACTTCAACTACATCATTTTGAGACACGTTTAATAATCCTGGAATAATTCTCCATGACAAGCTGTTCATTTCTGGAAGCAACGATCCCCCGCTGTGTGTAAGTAGGCAAAGTTTACTCTGTAAGCATCTGTGAATATTAAACGCAAAAACCTGCACGAGGACGCACTGAAGCTTTCTTTGTTTAAATTAGTTCAAAATTACTGTCAGATGTAAGTAATTACCTTGACAAACTATACATCATTTAAAAGATCTAAGACTCAAGCTTCCATTTTTGACTTCTGTTTTATTCTCAAATTCATATAGTGACCTTAATTTGTTAATATGTGTCAGGAGTTATGAATATGAAAACCGCGTCGGTACCTTTTGATTGTAATATGAGCGTCAGCTGATGTCATTCATAAAAAACTCCTCTATTCTCCTCATGAAGACTCACGACAAAACAACATCCCTCAGGGCTTTTAGTTCAAAAGTGTGCAGATAAGGAGAAATATTGATAGATTCTCATATGTATGTGTCAAATTTCTATACAGAGAAGTGTTATTTCAATCTGTTGTGTTTTCAGTTCATACTGGCAGCTGGAGGGCGCTCCGTGCACATGTAGTCCATATATAGCAAGCATGAAGAAGATACCATGTGACATTGACACAAACAGCTTCCAGAAATCGCTATAACATGCAGATAGACACATTTGAAGATAATAAACACACAATCGCGACAATATATGGCTTATCTGTGTTATTTATACCATGTTGGCTTGGCTATTTATAACATTTGACTTGTGATATAAAGTAAGTTTGGAGTAAAAACATGGTTTTTAATTTCATTAATTGTTGTGTTTTAATAAATTGGTGTAATAAATCATAAATTATGGTTTAATAAATCATAAATTGTTGTGGCAAATATTATAGATTGTTTTAAGTTATCTGGTCTACCTTTATGAAGCAACTCTGCACTGTGCCCAAGCAGAATTTCCCCTTGGGGAACATAAAGTTAACTGACTAACTAAGCAAAAATTAACTTCATTTTGATTGCGGGCTATTATGTCCTTTGTTATCTCAGGTGCTATCTCATCATTATTCGTTAGATATCACGCCTCCTCGCTTATTGGCTTTGTGAAGAGAAACTGTCTTACAAATTTTAAATCAGTGTATTGTTTTATGTGAATGTGTAGGCTCAATGATTCTCACATCAGTATAAAGAAAAAACTCTATGGAAATACAAGATGGAGTCAAAAGTCTTGTGAACACATATCTATTGTGTGTTTTGAGACCTTAATTTTAAAACAAAGTTTTTAGTTTTTTCAAAAACCATGCATAAACATTTTTCTCTCAAAAATACAAGCATGTACATACATGTTGCTCACATATTATGGTAGCCCAGTTTGTGCTGAATTCTGCTGGCTTCTGACGAGCATTTCAAACGCATCATTTTCATATTGCAAATATGGAACATTATACAGAACTGTGCTCTGGACAGAAATATGGGTCATCATTTAACTGTTTCATACATACCAAACAAGTCAAGTCAACTTTATTTATATAGCGCTTTTAACAATGTAGATTGTTTCAAAGCAGCTTTACAGTGTTAAACAGGAAAATAATGCAGCATAATTTTATTCAGCTGTATAGCCATCCTGGAAAAAACGTTGATGTCATCAGTTCATTTCAATTATCATACAGTGTGGGCTTTAGATCAATAATTAGATCAGTAATTTGGTTTAAATGGTTAATTTAGTTTATTAATTAGATTTATTTAGATGTTTAGTTGAAAAATTTAGTGTCCCCAACTGAGCACGCCAAGCTAGAGGCAACAGTGTTGTGTTGATGTTGCCTGGCCAAATCACAGAGATGCCGATTCGCATGGGATTAATATTATAGAGCCCGTGCATGTTGTGTCCGAGCCCGACACATTAACTGTAATTATGAGCCCGAGCTCGATTTAAACCCGACCATTTTTTAATATGTGGCCGTTCTGATGAGAACGAGCATGTAATGAGCAAAGCGGACCGGTGTGATGCTCAGCTCAATTATCCGATCAATGCAGGCGCGCGCTCATGAACCGCTCACCGGTAAAACATTAGCTCAATTCCCACTCAGACATGACATTTATCTGTACTGTAGCCTACTATACGTGTTGTTGCCATTAAACAATGTTTTCATATTTATGTTTAAATAATATAATGTTAATTTTAAATTTCATTTGATTATGATAAGTGCAAAGATGTGAGTTATATTTTGTTTAATATTAAGTTTTGTTTTGTAGAATTCCTTTCTTTAAAGTGAATTTCGTTTTGTATAAATTGTATCTTCATTTTAATAAAGGTTTCTACAGTCAATTTTATTCAGCCGTATAGCTAATCTGGAGAAAACGGTCATCAGTTCATTTCAATTATCCTACAGTGACAGTGTGGGCTTTAGATCAGTAATTAGATCAGTAATTTAGTTTATATGGTTAATTTAGTTTATTAATTAGATTTATTTGGATATTTAGTTGACAAATTTGGAACAATTTAATGTCCCCAACTGAGCACGCCAAGCCAGAGGCAACAGTGGCAAGGAAACCAAAACCCCATCAGGTGACCTAATGGAGAAAAATAAACCTTGGGAGAAACCAGGCTCAGTCGGGGTGCCAGTTCTCCTCTGGTCAATTAACAAGCAGTGTATGATTATTACTCTGGCAACTTTACAGGTCAGAGGTCATAATAGATCGGAATATTCAAAGGATCGGAGGCAACACGCTGGAGACGGGTTTATTGAGGACGACATATCGATTTAAGAATTATTAAATTGTAATATTCGAACAATCCGAGTCATCACGCCGGAGACGAGTTTATTGAGGATGCCTTGCCGATGAGGCAATTTCAGGGGAGTCTAATTGACACGGTCTCTGCAGACACTTCAGGGTCATGCGTTGGGCTTCTCTTGGCACAGGTCCACCATCTGATCTGGATACGGCCCGGATCCGGCTGACTGCAGTAAACCTCGGGATAAAACAGAGAGACTATCATTAGCGTAGATGCCATTCTTCTGATGATGTAACGAGTACATCAGGTGTTATGGGAAGTGTTTCTTGCTGACCTAGTTAATGCAGCCTAACAATCATTTAATTGAAAAAGTGTTTTATGTGTATGCCACAGTAAAGAGATGTGTTTTTAGTCTAGATTTAAATTACAATAATCAATTCCACTAATGCCTACATAATTTTCGAGTCTATTCAAAAGAATGTTGTGGTCGATAGTATCAAATGCAGCGCTAAGATTGAGTAACACTAAAAGAGAGACACAGCCACAATCGGATGATAAGAGTAAATCATTTGTAACTCTGATGAGAGCAGTCTCAGTACTATGATACGGTCTAAATCCTGACTGGAAATCCACAGATACCATTTCTTTCTAAAAAGGAACATAATTGTGAAGACACTGCCCTTTCAAGTATTTTTGACAGAAAAGGTATATTTGAGATTGGCCTATAATTGACTAATTCTGTAGGATAAAGTTGCGTTTTTTTTAATAAGTGGTTTAATAATAGCCAACTTAAAAGTTTTCGGTACATATCCTAATGACAAAGATGAATTAATGATATTAAGAAGAGGATCTATGACAGGGGTGTCCAAACTTTTTTAAAAGGGGGCCAGATTCGATGTTGTGGACATACTCGGGGGGCCGGTCCCTTAAATAAATAAATAAATATATATATATAAATATATAAAAAAATATATATATAAATATATATATAATATATATATATATAATATATATATAAAAATATATATAATATATATATAAAAATATATATATATAAAAATATATATAATATATATATATAAAAAAAAAATATATATATATATATATATATATATATATATATATATATATATATATATATATATATATATATATATATATAAATAAATGAAATATTTTGTTTCTTGGAAACATGACAGATTTGACAAAAGCTTGAACTGACAGTAGAGTAGCTTGAGATAGGACACAGATGTAAATTTATAGATATTTAACAATATCTGTAAAACTTTCATCAACCAAAAAGTGTTAATGGGTGAAATTTAAATATTACTGAGTTAGAACTCTATTCTTATTTAAATTTAACAAGTGCTCTATTAAGATCACCACAGGTATTTTTCTTACTTGGTATTTCTGTAATTTTTCCAGTCCAAATATCTAAAAATTCTTAAATCAAGAATCAAGAAAATCAAAATTACATATTTTTTCTTGATTCCTGAGGGGGGAAAAATCTAAAGTTTTTGCTTGAAACAAACTGTATGGGAACATGTGCTCTTTCCACGAATTGAGAAAGACCTCTAGTTTTGTTTTCTTCCAGCTGTGCTCCATTTTTCTGGCTGCTGTTTTAAGGGCCTGAGTGTGCTCGTTGTACCACGGCGTTGGACTATTTTCTTTAATCTTCTTTAAGCGCAGGGGAGCAACTGTGTCTAAAGTACTGGAAAAGAGAGTCAATAGTTTCTGTTGCAACATCGAGTTCTTCTAAGCTATCTGGGATGCTGAGGAGATGATACTGATGAGGAAGATTATTTAAAAAGCAATCTTTAGTAGCGGCAG
Organism: Gobio gobio; assembly: GCF_949357685.1. Taxonomy (NCBI): domain Eukaryota; kingdom Metazoa; phylum Chordata; class Actinopteri; order Cypriniformes; family Gobionidae; genus Gobio; species Gobio gobio. Next base: position 23,407,563 of record NC_137115.1, on the reverse strand, counting down.
TGATTGTCCTGCCATATTTGAAGCGAGGGGGCGGCTTTGCAACCTTAGCTAAATTAAGTATACATGATACTAGGTAATGATCTGAGATGTCATCGCTCTGCTGCAGAATTTCAACGGTATCAACATTTATTTCATGTGACAATATTAGGTCTAAAGTATGATTATGGCGATGAGTGGGTCCTGACACGTGTTGCCTAACTCCAATAGAGTTTAGAATGTCTTAAAATGCTAATCCCAATGCGTCTTTTTCGTTGTCTACATGTATATTAAAATCACCAACAATTATTTTATCTACGGCCAGTACTAACTCTGATAGAAAATCAGCAAATTCTTTGATAAAGTCTGTATTATGCCCTGGTGGCCTGTATACAGTAGCTAAAACAAATGTTAAACGGGTTTTATCATGTACACTACATAACGTTACATAAAGCACCAAAACTTCGAAGGAATTATATTTGAAACCAGACTTCTGAGTAATACTGAAGCAGGGTTTTTCCTGGGTCAAAAATGGTCTTCGGTGGTGGCTGACAGACATGGTCATCCACACATACACAGTAAAAAGTACCCTACCCACGTGATCTGCTATCGCAATACTGACAATAAATTTAAAATAAATTCAAAGAAACAGTTTGTAATTTTTGCTTATCTTATTTCGATACCTTGATTTTTGTTTCTTTTGTTCCTCATTTTTACACTATTTACAAATAATTGTTTTGGTATATAACCATATCAATATAAAAAAATAGCATTAAAAAAATAACAAATAGCCTAATTTTCTGCCATATACAATTTCTTAAAATTATCAGCTAGCTAATAACTTTGTTCTGGTTTCACCTCACTCCAGTCTAAACTAAATGATTTTAGGCTATTTATTTACTACACATTGTCAACAGAAATAAGCTGAAAGACTGTGGATAATTCAAACTAATTCTTACTATCCACTCTTGCTAAATTGGGTGAGCACACTTGTGTTCTCATTTCAGATGTTCTGAGTAAATGATTAAACTTATTCGTGAGTTCAGTGTTGGACAGTTCAGTTGTTCTAACCAGTCGTTAAAATGATTCGGTTCAGAGTCATTAGGTCGCGAATCGGACACCAGCAGACGCTTTGTGTGTGAATCCCGTCTGTTAGAACATCGCGAAAGATTTGTCAACACACAGAAAACACTTCATAACTGGATAGGATTTGTTTCCCGTTTATTGAAAGTATGGTTTATGTCAGCTGGTCGGTGAAGAGTAAGCGTTTTTTGAGCGCAATTCACATCCAGCAGTAGTTCAAGGAAAAAAAATGTCCGAATCCACAACGTGCAACATGGATTCGGTCTTCCGACCTTTTGATTAACGTGATATGTGATATATTAGAATGCTAAAACGGTGCATATTAGAATGCTAAAACGGTGCTTATTTTGAAGACCGAGAGCGTGCGCGCGGGGTAGGGCTCTCCGCTCGTTCTCTCTGCGTGCGCGCGGGGTAGGGCTCTCCGCTCGTTCTCTCTGCGTGCGCGCGGGGTAGGGCTCTCCGCTCGTTCTCTCTGCGTGCGCGCGGGGTAGGGCTCTCCGCTCGTTCTCTCTGTGTGCGCGCGGGGTAGGGCTCTCCGCTCGTTCTCTCTGTCATCAGTTACATGCGCCAATCACAAGCGCAGTAGATCTACATCACTCATCACAATAACTGATCAAATAAGGCTTTGGCGGGGCAAAAATTTGTTTTGGCGGCCGCCAAAAAAATTTCAATGTAGGAAAAACCCTGCGAAGATATTATTATAAATTACAGCAACCCCTCCCCCTTTACCTTTCAGACACGGCTCATGTTTATAACAATAATCTTGGGGGGTGGACTCATTTAAAGTAATGTAGTCGTCAGGTTTTAGCCAGGTTTCTGTCAAACACAGCACATCTAGATTATTATCTGTAATGATATCATTAACAATAAGCGCTTTTGGGGAAAGGGATCGAATATTCAGCAACCCAAGCTTTATAAATTGTTCATCTGTATTATATGGTTAAATGGTTTTGATGTTTTTTTTATTTACTAATTCGGGGAACAGACACCGTCTCTATATGATAATATCTAGGTGAAAGAGTCTCTGTGCTGGGATTTATCTGACTCCGGTGACGTGAGACAGCTAGCAGACGGTCGGTTTAGCCAGTTTGTCTGCTTCCTGACCTGGGCCCTAGTGTGTCAAGGTTTAGTTCTAAGACTGCCAAATTACTAGAGAGAAGAGCGGAACCACCCCAGGAGGGATGGATGCCATCCTTCTTCAACAGGTCAGGTCTGCCCCAAAAACTTTTCCAATTGTCTATGAACCCTATGTTATTTTGCAGACACCACTTAGACAACCAGCCATTGAGTGATGATAGTCTGCTAACTATCTCATCACTCCTTTTAACAGGGAGCGGTCCAAAACAATAAACAGCCTCTGACATCGTACTAGCGAGTTCACACACCTCTTTAATGTTAATTTTGGTGATCTCCGACTGGCGAAGTCGAACATCATTAGTGCCGACGTGAAAAATAATCTTAGAGAATTTACGATTAGCTTTAGCCAGCACTTTTAAATTTGCTTTGATGTCAGGCGCTCTGGCTCCCGGTAAACATGTGACTATGGTGGCTGGTGTCTCTATTTTCACGTTCCGTGTAATAGAATCACCAATGACTAGGGCACTTTCAACAGGATACTCAGTGGGTGCTTCACTGAGAGGGGAGAACCTGCTTGATGTTCTAACCGGAACGGAAAAGTGTTTTTTTGATCCGCGACTATGCCGTCTCATCGTTACCCAGTTTCCCTGCTGCGGGGGCCCTGCAGCCGGAACCGAAGAATGTACATAGTTCACTAAGCTATTCGCATCCAAATCTGTCTCTAAAGCTGTTACATCCTCACTACTCTCAGATAAAGTATGGATGCGTGTTTTTAATTCTGAAATCTTCTCCGTCAGCCTAACTATCTTTTTACATTTATCAAATGTGAAGCCCTGTTTGTCAGCGGAGAAGCCTATACTGAACATGCAGCATGCAGCATGCAGTGCAAGTGACAATGACAGGAGATGACATGACTTGCCGTGTTTGCTGATTAATCCAACTTACCACAATTGTTTGCTGGACCCCTATTTACTAATCCAACTAAGGAACTCAGAAAACAGGAGAACCGGGTGCAGAGATGACAAGCTAACAGGCTAGCGAAATGCTAACGTGTGATGGTGATTTAGATTAAAAGCTAGCGATGTCAAATTTAACGTCATAGTCAATATTTAAACAATGTATGGTGATGAGTAAGTTATATTTAGCAGTAGAACAAAGAAGATATATCAAAATAGGGATTCAAACGCAAGCAAGGCTGTACAGAGCTACAAACCGGGCAGGAGGCAAACAGGAGACAGGAGCAATCAATCAGGGACTTTGCTGTTCCTTTCTTTGCTGTTGCAGGTTGTTGGCTGTTTTAGGCTGAAGGATGTCCATCACGTGCTCTGCCGGGTCTCCAGGGATTCCTGGTGGTGGCAGGGCTGGATGTCTGAGGTATACTGGCACACTTGTGGGAACATGAAAGGGAGAGAGAGAGAGAGTTGGCAAAGGCAAATGCAAGTTTGTACAGAGTTGGTAAGCTAACTGTGTGGGAGAATGCTATGTGGGCCGCGTGAATGGCCAAGTAGGCCGCTTAAGGCGTGAATAGCTGATGTGGGGCCGCTAGTAAGGCAGGGCATTAAAGGGTTAGTTCACCCAAAAATGAAATTTCTTCCATTAATGACTCACCCCAATGTTGTTCCACACCCGTAAGACCTCCGTTCATCCTCGGAACACAGTTTAAGATATTTTAGATTTAGTCCGAGGGCTTTCAGTCCTTTGAATGTAAGTTTATGAACACTTTGCTGTCCACGTCCAGAAAGGTAATGAAAACATCATCAAAGTAGTCCATATGTGACATCATTTGGTTAGTTAGACTCTTTTGAAGCGTCGACAATACATTTTGGTCCAAAAATAACAAAAACTAAGACTTTATGACACATCGTCTTCTCTTCCGGATATGTTGGAATCACGAGCAGGCACGAGCTGCTGCCAGAGAGACGGATGGACCTGAGTTCACTTCACATCAGTTCTCAGCACGTCTCAGTTCAGTGAACTGTTGTAGTTACAGCATATACTTCAGGTTATTAGTTTATTTCTAGTCGGAGGGACTGTCACTCATGTCAGAAAGTTAGTAACTTTAGTAAATTATGGATCAGCGCTGACTGGAGACGCGAACCGTTTAGAACGATTCAGACCGATTTGGTGAACTGATTCGGTTCACTAAAAAGAACCGATTCAAAAGAATGATTCGTTCGCGAACCGGACATTACGGACACGGAGTGATTGCTAACAAAGTTATTTATAGTAACTACAGAGTTATGAGGCGCTGTCAGTCAGCGCGAGTTTATTAGGGCCCGAGCACCAATGGTGTGAGGACCCTATTGTATTTCGAAAGTTTATTAGGGCCCAAGCCCTGAAAGGGCGCAGAGCCCTATTGTTCCCCTAAGGATTATTAGGGCCCAAGCCCTGAAAGGGCGCAGAGCCCTATTGTTCTTCCTCTGTTTCTTATTATTAGGGCCCAAGCCCTGAAAGGGCGCAGAGCCCTATTGTTCTTCCTCAGATTATTCTTTGTTTTTTTTTTTTTTTTTTTTTTTTTTTTTTTTTTTCGACTTCTCGGGTACTTTTGGGGCACTTAACATGCTCGAAAACTCTTGAAACTTCGCACAGGCGTCGGAATGCGCGGCCATCAGAGCCGGGCTGAAGCTGGTACCCGGGCGTGGCAGGGGGGCTCGACAGCGCCCCCTTAAGTGGGGTCTGAAAACTTGGTCCATATATCAAACACACTTGCACGTACATGTATGAAACTCGGTACACATATAGACCTCATCGGGCCAAACAACTTTCGTGCTCATAGTTATGCGTCAGCCCAACAGGAAGTGAGCTATAATCGGTTGTTCGGAAAACCCATGCTCTGGAATTTAATATACTCCTCCGAGGCCATTGTTTCGATCATCGCCAAACTCGGTCAGCATGAAGAGAACATATCCAGGATGCTAAATTGCGAGCGGATTTTTGATATCTCAAATGGTGTGGCCGTGGCGAAGCAACGAATTTATGGCGAGAAAAGGGAAACAGGAAGTGTGTTATAACTTGTGCAAACATTGACTGATTTGGATGAAACTTCAGCTGTGTGTTTGTTGTAAGAGGCCGATCACATGGATATGACTTTTGTGAGTCAAAGTTATAGCGCCACCAACTGGCAGCAGGAAGTGTGTCACTTTCAAAAATGCTTTGAATCACCATCTTATTTTCACCCCATTTACTTCAAACTTCATCAGTATAATGTGAAAACATGAGAGATAGAGACGTATGAAATGGATTCCTGAAATTTCAAATACTGTTGCCATGGCAACGTGTCAAAGTTTAATAATCTTTTGGCTGTTCTGAGGCTCTTAGCATGCTTGAAATTGCTTGAAACTGCTTGAAACTCAACACACACATCAGAGATGTCAGTCAGTACACATGGACAAAGCCTCAGAAACGGGCGGGGATGAGGGGCTCTCTAGCGCCACCTTTTGACAAAAGTGAAGGGCTTCGTTTCATCTACAATCACCAAACTCAGTATATATATTGACCTCATCGAGCCGGACAACTTTCTAATTTACAGTCATTAGCTCCGACCAACAGGAAGTCAGATATTTTGGTTTGAAGGTAAATTTTTGGTTAAATCGGGGTCTGAGTTTTTACGTTCTCCTCGTAGGCGTTTTATTCAATCTCCACCAAACTCGGTCAACATGAAACAAAGATACTGAAGATGCTAAAATGTGAACGGATATTGGATATCTCAAACGGTGTTTCCATGGCGAGGGATTAAATAAGGACAAAAAAGGGGAACAGAAATTCTCTGTCTGCTGCTCTCCCCTCAATGAACACAAGATGGCAGCATTGTATTAGTTTTGAAGCAGGATAAAAAAAAAACTTGTTTCTCTCTCTCTCTCTCTCTCTCTCTCTCTTGTTTGTGATTTATGAGGACACAAATTTGTATAATGACATGGGTATTACACTGGTATTACAACGTGTATGTGTGTGTGTTTAAAAACATACTAAAACAATGTTTTATTAAAATGTAACCAAATAGCTTTAAAATAATCATACTATTTTTCAGATCAATATATTTATTTTATTTAATATATTTCTTCTGAATATTTATTCTCTGTCTGCCCTCCCCTCACTAAAGGGTGGCAGTGTTGTTATTTTTTAAACTCTCTTTCTGTGTGTGTGTGTGTGTGTGTGTGTGTGTGTGTGTGTGTGTGTGTGTGTGTGTGTGTGTGTGTGTGTGTGTGTGTGTGTGTGTGTGTGTGTGTGTGTGTGTGTGTGTGTGTGTGTGTGTGTGTGTGTGTGTGTGTGTGTGTGTGTGTGTGTGTGTGTGTGTGTGTGTGTGTGTGTGCAGGCCCGTCGCGACAAGGCAGGCAAACCAAGCAATTGCTTGGGGCCTCGAGCTGGCCTGGGGCCCCAAGACAGCGACAGGTTAAGAATAAAATGAAACGACAAACTGTGTGAGCGCCCCATTGATAGTCAATGCAGTAAAGTGCAATGACACTGCTATCGGGATCCCCCTTAAGGGGCCCCTCTCAGAAGTCGCTGACAGCAGCCAGCCAACCACGCGATCTCTGCTGCGGCAAAATACAAAATCTTCGGATTTTAAGCGGAATTTTATGCTTCAGGAAGCCAGAAAAGAAAATAGAGAAAGGAAGAGGAGGATAAGAAAAAACAAGATAGTGGTATGTGATAAATTACACTGGATAAAATAGCTCTACTTGTCTTGTACAAAAAAAGTGTAAGTTTGCAGCAGGTAGGCTAGCAAAAATATGTTTATGTTAGCTATCGTTACCTGCCTGACGGCAAATGCTGCTTGTAACGAACAGTTAGTGCAACTTTTTTTTCGAAAAGACGGAATGACATGAGATTGCTATAGCTTTGTAATAGGTTTTGATGAAAGTGGCATAGCATGCTCTACTAACTATTATTTATGCTATGCATAAATAACCTGGAATAGTTAATATAGCATGCTATATTAACAATTATTATAAACATTATTTAACCAGAAAGAGGCAGAGGAACATGATTTTTTTCATAGCTTATCTTAATGTGCTAGTGTCGGGATATATACGGTAGTAGACAGTTTATGCAAATATGACATTATTTTTATGAGTTACCAATAGATCTTGAACAATTACTTTATTCTGTGGCAATTTTTACACTGTTACATTTTGAAGTACAGTATCAGGACAACCCACATGTTTGACTGGTACTGTTTACATGTTTTACTGGTACTGCCCACGTTTTACTGGTACTGTTTATTAACTATTTAACAAGGTATTATAGTCATCGGTTGCAACTTTATAATAACCATCCAGATAATGTTTATAGACAGTTTACAAAACAACTAGTAACCCTTAAGTATTCCCAAAGTGTTAGGAATATCTGGTCCGTCTATCTATGTAAAAGTAATGTTTATAGATGTTTAAAAAATGGTTACTTAAAGGTTTAAAAAAAAATTAATGATACAGTGGTGTTTTTTGCAAATGTTTTCAAATTTTATGCACAGTATATGCAACAACAGTATTTGCACTGTAAACCTTTTTATTAATATAAAGTGTAGGTGAACTTAAACTGTATGGCTATGCTGGTATGCTGTGTGTGTGTGTGTGTGTGTGTGTGTGTGTGTGTGTGTGTGTGTGTGTGTGTGTGTGTCAGTGTCCTATCTGTGTGGATGCGTCTCATGTCAGCTAATCAAGGGACACTGACACACACACACACACACACACACACACACACACACACACTCGACGCATAGATAGACTCGCGTCAGTTTCCTGCTCACATCGAGTTCTCTTTTGCTCTTGAACAAACAATAACACAGAGGATTGTGAGTATTCTCATATTAGAGTCTTAAATTAGTTAAATAACGTCTTAAATGAACTTAAAGAGTTGTGAGGAAATGAGATGCGCGGGACAGCGCGTGAGATCCACGGCTGTTCTTAAAGTGACAGGAGCACTGATGATGCCTGTCATTAATGTTCATCAAAGAACAACGGGAACAGAGAAAATTGTAGCTTTAATGATGATTCATCTATATTTCATTTATTATTTATGCAGTTAAGGAAGGTTTGATAACTATTACATTTCTGTATAACAGGGAAGGCCATGGGTAAATATAACATTTATTATTTTGGTGATTTAGGTAAAATGGTTTAAAAAAAACACAGCAGAACCACAGCGCATCTGATATGACTGGCATAACGCTGGCGAAGTTAGGGACCGTCTGCAAAGTTACATACAACATTGAAACGTGCATAACGTTACCAAACTTCACTAGCATTTAAAGAGAATGACAGTCATAAAACTGACTGTAAAGTGTTCATCTAGGTGTCAGGTATGATGCACACATTTTGATATTTAATAAAATAAACTGTCAAATCATATGGAAATATGGATATGCATTATTTCACTTGGATACTGTTTGGGCTCTAACACAAAATATGCTTGATTTAAATGCATCGTAGCTGAACACTGATGAGAATATTTATTGAGAATATATTTACAGAGATAATATTAGGGATTATATTTACGACAAATTATTATTATTTATGCGTTATGCGTTGCTATTGACGACGGCCATTAAGTAAAGAAATCCCACAGAATCTAGCTTAAAAAAGTGCTTAGAGCTGCTTTAGTTATTTGTTGTTTGTTTAATTTCAAATATAAAACTTGTTGAAATGTTTTAAGTGTGTGCATCTGTTCTTTTTGAACACTTTCATCTTGTTTGAACAAAACCGTGATAATATTGATAACCGTGATAATTTGGGTCACTATAATCGTGATGTTAAATTTCCATACCGTTTCATCCCTACTTTAGTGTGAATAAGTAAAAAAGAACTACAAACACCTTGAATTAAATACTGGCCTTCTGGACTTACAAAATTTTGAGCAGGAAAATATAACTTTTATTTATTTTATCCTATGATATTAAAATTAATCTAGATTTAAATTACATCATGGGTGTGGCTTGTGGTGATAGTGGCACCAGTTGCTGCGGTAAATGTGGCATATTCGAGCGATTCTAAAATATTCTCCTGTTTAAATGCATATTGCCTGCCGTGCACAGTTAAGCTGATGCCACCGGCGTGGCGGTGCCACCGGCTTGGGCCCGTCATCGCTGCTCGCAGCTTTAATTATTATTATTATTATTATTTTATCGACTTCTCGGGCACTTTTGGGGCCCTTACCATGCTCAAAAACTCTTGAAACTTTGCACACACATCGGAATGCGCGGCCATCAGAGCCGGGCTGAAGCTGGTACCCGGGCGTGGCAGGGGGGCTCGACAGCGCCCCCTAAAGTGGTGTCTGAAAACTTGGTCTATATATCAAACACACTTGCACGTACATGTATGAAACTCGGTACACATATAGACCTCATTGGGCCAAACAACTTTCGTGCTCTAAGTTACGTGTCAGCCCAACAGGAAGTGAGCTAATATGGGTTGTTCTGAAAACACATGCTCTGGAATTTAATATACTCCTCCGAGGCCATTGTTTCAATCAGTGCCAAACTCGGTCAGCATGAAGTCAAGACACAGAGGATGCTAAATTGCGAACGGATTTTTGATATCTTAAACGGTTTGGCCGTGGCGAAGCAACGAATTTATGGCGAGAAAAGGTAAACAGGAAGTGTGTAATAACTTGTGAAAACATTGACTGATTTGGATGAAACTTCAGCTGTGTGTTCGTTGTAAGAGGCCGATCACATGGATATGACTTTTGTGAGTCAAAGTTATAGCGCCACCAACTGGCAGCAGGAAGTGTGTCACTTTCAAAAATGCTTTGAATCACCATCTTATTTTCACACGATTGACTTCAAACTTCATCAGTATAATGTGAAAACATGACAGATAGAGACATATGAATGAATTCCTGATATTTCAAATAATGCTGCCATGGCAACATGTCAAAGTTTAATAATGTTTTTGACTGTTTGTGTGCCCTCCCCTCTATCACCAAAAGGGGGCAGTGTTGTATTATTTTTGAAACTCCCTTTCTCTCTCTCTCTCTCTCTGTGCTTGCTTATGTGATTTATGAGGACACAAATGTGTATGATGACATGGCTATTGGTATTACAACGTAGTGGTTAATGTGGACATGAACTATGACACTATATCACTACAGAACTCATTTTCTAAATGACATTTGAGTTACAATTCTTTTCACCTGACAGCCGTGATTTCATGTACTCATTCAGACAGAACTCTTTTTTTTAAAACAGAGGAGTGTGAGTGTGTTTTCTATACATGTGCTTTACAGAAGGTCATGTGCTGTGTTTGCAAAGATCACTTTTGACACATTTGTCTTTAAATTCATTATTTACTGACATAGTTCAAATTTATAAAAAAAAAAAAAAAATTCACATTATTTTCTACAAGTGTCTGTTTATAAGTGTCTTTTTTCACAGAAAGTTTGTTTGAACGTGAATATTTGTATAATTCAGTTTCTGAGTTTTTACGTTCTCCTCGTAGGCGATTTATTCAATCTCCACCAAACTCGGTCAACGTGAAACGGAAGCTTAACGCATTAAAAATATTTAACGCAAATAACGCAGCGTCCGTTTTTATATCCATTTTTGCTTAGCGTTACATGATCACGCTCCTATTCATGTAAATGCTTCCAAGCGCGACAAGACACAAGAGAACACGCTGTATGCCAATGTCCTGTGTGTGTGTGTGTGTGTGTGTGTGTGTCAGTGTCCTGTCTGTGTGTGTGTGTGTGTGTGTGTGTGTGTGTGTGTGTGTGTGTGTGTGTGTGTGTGTGTGTGTGTGTGTGTGTGTGTGTGTGCAGGCCCGTCGCGACAAGGCAGGCAAACCAAGCAATTGCTTGGGGCCTCGAGCTGGCCTGGGGCACCAAGACAGCGACAGGTTAAGAATAAAATGAAACGACAAACTGTGTGAGCGCCCCATTGATAGTCAATGCAGTAAAGTGCAATGACACTGTTATCGGGATCCCCCTTAAGGGGCCCCTCTCAGAAGTCGCTGACAGCAGCCAGCCAACCACGCGATCTCTGCTGTCGGCAAAATACAAAATCTTCGGATTTGAAGCGGAATTTTATGCTTCAGGAAGCCAGAAAAGAAAAAAGAGAAAGGAAGAGGAGGATAAGAAAAAACAAGATAGTGGTATGTGATAAATTACACTGGATAAAATAGCTCTACTTGTCTTGTACAAAAATGGTGTAAGTTTGCAGCAGGTGGGCTAGCAAAAATATGTTTATGTTAGCTATCGTTACCTGTCTGATGGCAAATGCTGCTTGTAACGAACAGTTAGTGCAACTTTTTTTTCGAACAGACGGAATGACATGAGATTGCTATAGCTTTGTAATATGTTTTGATGAAAGTGGCATAGCATGCTATACTAACTATTATTTATGCTATGCATAAATAACCTGGAATAGTTAATATAGCATGCTATATTAACAATTATTATAAACATTATTTAACCAGAAAGAGGCAGAGGAACATGATTTTTTTCATAGCTTATCTTAATGTGCTAGTGTCGGGATATACGGTAGTGACAGTTTATGCAAATATGACATTATTTTTATGAGTTACCAATAGATCTTGAACAATTACTTTATTCTGTGGCAATTTTTACACTATTACATTTTGAAGTACAGTATCAGGACAACCCACATGTTTGACTGGTACTGTTTACATGTTTTACTGGTACTGCCCACGTTTTACTGGTACTGTTTATTAAACTATTTAACAAGGTATTATAGTCATCGGTTGCAACTTTACAATAACCATCCAGATAATGTTTATAGACAGTTTACAAAACAACTAGTAACCCTAAAGTATTCCCAAAGTGTTAGGAATATCTGGTCCGTCTATCTATGTAAATGTAATGTTTATAGATGTTTAAAAAATGGTTACTTAAAGGTTTAAAAAAAAAATGTAATGATACAGTGGTGTTTTTTGCAAATGTTTTCAAATTTTATGCACAGTATTTGCAACAACAGTATTTGCACTGTAAACCTTTTTATTAATATATAGTGTGGGTGAACTTAAACTGTATGGCTATGCTGCGGTGTGTGTGTGTGTGTGTGTGTGTGTGTGTGTGTGTGTGTGTGTGTGTGTGTGTGTGTGTGTGTGTGTCTGTCAGTGTCCTATCTGTGTGGATGCGTCTCATGTCAGCTAATCAAGGGACACTGACACACACACACACACACACACACACACACACACACACACACACACACACACACACTCGACGCATAGATAGACTCGCGTCAGTTTCCTGCTCACATCGAGTTCTCTTTTGCTCTTGAACAAACAATAACACAGAGGATTTTGAGTATTCTCATATTAGAGTCTTAAATTAGTTAAATAACGTCTTAAATGAACTTTAAAGAGTTGTGAGGAAATGAGATGCGCGGGACCGCGCGTGAGATCCGCGGTTGTTCTTAAAGTGACAGGAGCACTGATGATGCCTGTCATTAATGTTCATCAAAGAACAACGGGAATAGAGAAAATTGTAGCTTTAATGATGATTCATCTATATTTCATTTATTATTTATGCAGTTAAGGAAGGTTTGATAACTATTACATTTCTGTATAACAGGGAAGGCCATGGGTAAATATAACATTTATTATTTTGGGATATAATCATGGTATATATAACATAATATATATATAACATATATAGGTGGAGGGGTGTTTATTACAACATAATCATGGTTTATGAAGACATTTCATGTGTCCCCGTAAATCAAAATAGCTTTAACAGCATATTAAACAATTTTTTAATAAAAATGTAAAAATGCAGAATGTTTTCTGTGATGGTAGGTTTAGGGGTAGTGTGTGTGTGTGTGTGCGATATGTAGGCTTAGGGGTAGTGTAGGGGGATAGAATGTACAGTTTGTACAGTATACAAACCATTAAGTCTATGGAATGCCATCTGCCTGTCTTTCCCCTTCCCCCTCTCTATCTGTGTGTGTGTGTGTGTGTGTGGGGGGGGGGGGGGGGGGGTCTCTCTCTCACCCTGTGAGTTTGTGTGTGTGCCTTTCTCTCAGTCCTTACCCTCCCCCTCACTCTCACTCTATCATTGTGTTTGTGTGTGTGTGTGTGTGTGTGTGTGTGTGTGTGTGTGTGTGTGTGTGTGTGTGTGTGTGTGTGTGTGTGTGTGTGTGTGTGTGTGACTTTCTCTCTTGATCATAATTTAACCCTTTCATATAGGCTATCACAAATAACTATCACTTGAAATAAAAACGTCATGTGATGTGTTTGCCAAGATCACGTATGATGCACATGTCTTTAAATTAATTATTTACTGATATAATATAAATGTATTAAAACATAAATTTCACATGATTTTATAAAAGTGGCTATTTATAATAAACTTCCATAAAATGTAGACACGCATCTTACTCTTACCTGACACTGATATTAAAATCATCTTTGCAGTTTCTGTGATTTGGCTCCATTTATACATTTTTTATTAAAAGAAATTTATTGGACCACCCATATTGAAATGAAAGCATGTTTTATGGTGCATAAGATTGGTGCACAAACGGTAGCTAAGGTAGCTCAAAAACACATGAAGAGAAGTGTTAGAATAAAACAACATCAGCATTCGAATGGTATTCTGAACTCATTCCAATTTGACCTTTGACATAATCTGACATGAAATTCATATAAATTTAATTGATCTCAGAGATGTGGCTGTTGTGGTTTGTGGTCATAGCAGCACCAACTGTTGCAGTTAATGTGGTGAATTCAGATGACTTTGACATAGTCCTTTTATGTTTTCCCATTTTAAATGCCTATTGCCTGCCGTGCACAGTTAAACTGATGCCACCGGGGTGGCGGTGCCACCGGCTTGGGCCCGTCATCGCTGCTCGCAGCTTTAATTAGGGCCCAAGCCCTGAAAGGGCGCAGAGCCCTATTGTTCTTCCTCTGTTTCTTATTATTATTATTATTTTATCGACTTCTCGGGCACTTTTGGGGCTCTTACCATGCTCAAAAACTCTTGAAACTTTGCACACGCATCGGAATGCGCGGCCATCAGAGCCGGGCTGAAGCTGGTACCCGGGCGTGGCAGGGGGGCTCGACAGCGCCCCCTAAAGTGGGGTTTGAAAACTCGGTCCATATATCGAACACACTTGCACGTACATGTATGAAACTCGGTACACATATAAACCTCATCGGGCCGAACAACTTTCGTGCTCTAAGTTATGCGTCAGCCCAACAGGAAGTGAGCTACTATGGGTTGTTCGGACAACGCATGCTCTGCAATTTGATATACTCCTCCTAGGCCATTGTTTCAATCAGCACCAAACTCGGTCAGCATTAAGAAAAGATATTGAGGATGCTAAATTGCGAGCAGCTTTTTGATATCTCGAAAAGTCTGGCCGTGGCGAAGCAACGAATTTATGGCGAGAAAAGGGAAACAGGAAGTGTGTTTTAACTTGTGCAAACATTGACTGATTTGGATGAAACTTCAGCTGTGTGTTCGTTGTAAGAGGCCGATCACATGGATATGACTTTTGTGAGTCAAAGTTATAGCGCCACCAACTGGCAGCCGGAAGTGTGTCACTTTCAAAAATGCTTTGAATCACCATCTTATTTGCACCCGATTTATTTCAAACTTCATCAGTATAATGTGAAAACATGACAGATAGAGACGTATGAAATGGATTCCTGAAATTTCAAATACTGTTGCCATGGCAACGTGTCAAAGTTTAATAATCTTTTGGCTGTTCTGAGGCTCTTAGCATGCTTGAAATTGCTTGAAACTGCTTGAAACTCAACACACACATCAGAGATGTCAGTCAGTACACATTGGCAAAGCCTCAGAAACGGGCGGGGATGAGGGGCTCTCTAGCGCCACCTTTTGACAAAAGTGGGGGGGTTAGTTTTATCTTCAGTCACCAAACTCGGTACATATATTGATCTCTTCGAGCCGGACAACTTTCTAATTTACAGTCATTATTTCCGACCAACAGGAAGTCAGATATTTTGGTTTGAAGCTGAATATTTTTATAATTCAGGGTCTGAGTTTTTACGTTCTCCTCGTAGGCGATTTATTCAATATCCACCAAACTCGGTCAACATGAAACAAAGATACTGAAGATGCTAAAATGCGAACTGATTTTGGATATCTCAAACGGTGTTGCCATGCCGAGGGATTAAATAAGGACAAAAAAGGGGAACAGAAATTCTCTCATCTTGTAAAATCATATTTTGATTTCAATTAAATTAAGATTGTATGTTTGGCAATTGAACTTAGATTAATTTTAAAAGACTATACTATTTTTCAGATGAATATATATATATTTTATAAATATTTATTTGAATAATGTATTGTGCCTGTGTGTGCCCTCCCCTCAATGAACACAAGATGGCAGCATTGTGTTAGTTTTGAAACAGGATAAAAAAAAAAACATTCCATCTCTTCAGGGATTTGTCTGTGTGTGTGTGTGTGTGTGTGTGTGTGTGTGTGTGTGTGTGTGTGTGTGTGTGTGTGTGTGTGTGTGTGTGTGTGTGTGTGTGTGTGTGTGTGTGTGTGTGTGTGTGTGTGTGTGTGTGTGTGTGTGTGTGTGTGTGTGTGTGTGTGTGTGTGTGTGTGTGTGTGTGTGTGTGTGTGTGTGTGTGTGTGTGTGTGTGTGTGTGTGTGTGTGTGTGTGGGGACTGGTAATCCCTGATGTTGGGTGCTGCCCCTTTAAGGACGTTGTTCCGGTGAGCGCAAGTGATGTGATCGTGCAGGAAGAAGTGCAGGGAAAAACAAACTGAACTTAGAGAACTGAGTGAGAAAGCCATGTTGATCTCAAATGAAGATTTGAACATTTAACAATTCCAGCTAAAACTATTATCTTACATTATATTCCCAGCGTGGTGAGAAGTGTTATGTTGTTTAAGTGTTGTGATGGTTTGTGTATCACTATGAAGATCGCTATTAGCGCCTAAACGCCTAATGTTATATATTTGTTTTGTTTTAGACATTTACAGTTTGTATTGCCTGTAAAATATGTTGCATTTAGTTAAACAAAGTTTAATGCTTAGTACACAAAGCTGATGTTACAATGTTTTAGAAACGTATTTGGTGATGTGAACATTACTAGATAATAATTGTGAATTGTTTTGTGTTTGCAGTTTGACCACACACGCACACACACAAATGTGCACAAATACTCAACTAAAGTAAACTACAATAACAACGACCAAATGTGTACTGTGTGAGTTCTGCACAAGAGGAATACAAGTAAAAAAAAAAAAAAAAATTCCAAATTAATGTTATCATTTCATGGGTAACACCTACGTTATGGGGACAAAATGTCCCCATAAAGATGGCAATATCCGAAATCCTCATCCTTGTGGGGACATTTTTAGGTCCCCATGAGGAAAACATCTTATAAATCAGACTAAGTGATGTTTTTTGAAAATGTAAAAATGCAGAATGTCTCCCTTGATGGGTAGGTTTAGGGGCAGGGGCAGTGAAGGGGGATAGAATATACGGTATGTACGGTATTAAAACCATTACGCCTATGGAAGGTCCCCATAAAACATGAAAACCCAACGTGTGTGTGTGTGTGTGTGTGGACACCAACTGGCAGCAGGAAGTGTGTCACTTTCAAAAATGCTTTAATTCACTGTCTAGCTTTAAAAACATACTAAATAATGTTTTATTCAAAATGTAAAAATGCAGAATGTTTTCTGTGATGGTAGGTTTAGGAGTAGGGGTAGTGTAGGGGATAGAATGTACAGTTTGTACAGTATAAAAACCATTAAGTCTATGCAATGTCCTCTGCCTTTCCTTCCCCTCCCCCCCTCACTCTCACTTTCTCACTGTGTGAGTGTGTGAGTGTGTGTGTGTGTGTGTGTGTGTGTGTGTGTGTGTGTGTGTGTGTGTGTGTGTGAGAGACTTTCTCTCTTGATGATGTTTATTTACCTCTTGAACCTGGATGAATTTAAAATGAATATACTATTTTTCAGATCAATATATTTATTTATTTAAAATAATTCATCTATATACCACTCTCTGAATGTCCTCCCCTCAATGAACAGAAAATGGCAGCATTGTGTTAGTTTTGAAGCAGGATAAAAAAAACCTTGTCTGTCTGTCTGTCTGTCTGTCTGTCTGTCTGTCTCTCTCTCTCTCTCTCTCTCTCTCTCTCTCTCTCTGTGTGTGTGGAGGGGGATGGCTGGATATCCGTTGCCTGCAGCATACAACAGCATTCTGGCATTCTGATGGAGTAAAGTTTAACTCATACATTTGTAGGCATAAATGTGGTGTATTCAGATTACTTTGATATAGTTATTTTACATTTATTTGTAAATAAATTTTTTTTACATATTTGAAAGTAATCTATTTCATCCTATGACATTAAAAATCATCTACATTTAAATGACATCATGGGTGTGGCTTGTGGTGATAGTGGCATCAGCTGCTGCGGTAAATGTGACACATTCGAGCGATTAAAAAAAATTATCCTGTTTAAATGCATATTGCCTGCCATGCACAGTTAAGCTGATGCCACCGGGGTGGCGGTGCCACCGGCTTGGGCCCGTCATCGCTGCTCGCAGCTTTAATTATTATTATTATTTTATCGACTTCTCGGGCACTTTTGGGGCCCTTACCATGCTCAAAAACTCTTGAAACTTTGCAGATACGTCAGAATCTGCGGCCATCAGGGCCGGGCTGAAGCTGATACCCGGGCGTGGCAGGGGGGCTCGACAGCGCCCCCTATTAAAATTTGGTCTATATATCAAACACACTTGCACGTATATGTATGAAACTCGGTACACATATAGATCTCATCGGGGCAAACAACTTCCGCACTCATAGTCATAAACTTCGCCCAACAGGAAGTGAGCTATTTTGGGTTGTTCGGAAAACGCATGCTCTGGAATTTAATATACTCCTCCGAGGCAATTGTTTCGATCATTGCCAAACTCGGTCAGCATTAAGACAAGATATTCAGGATGCTAAATTGCGAGCGGATTTTTGATATCTCAATCGGTTTGGCCGTGGCGAAGCAACGAATTTATGGCGAGAAAAGGGAAACAGGAAGTGTGTTATAACTTGTGCAAACATTGACTGATTTGGATGAAACTTCAGCTGTGTGTTTGTTGTAGGAAGCCGATCGCAAGGATATGACGTTTGTGAGTCAAAGTTATAGCGCCACCAACTGGCAGCAGGAAGTGTGTCACTTTTTTTTAAAAATGCTTTAAATCACTGTCTTATTTTGACCCGATTGACTTCAAACTTCATCAGTATAATGTGAAAACATGGCAGATATAGACATATGAATGGATTTCTGAAATTTCCAATACTGTTGCCATGGCAACGTGTCAAAGCTTAATAATGTCTTTGGCTGTTTTTGAGACTCTTAGCATGCTTGAAATTGCATGAAACTTAACACACACATCAGAGATGTTAGTCAGTACACATGGGCAAAGCCTCAGAAACGGGTGGGGATGAGGGGCTCTATAGCGCCACCTTTTGACAAAAGTGAAGGGCTTCGTTTCATCTACAATCACCAAACTCAGTATATATATTGACCTCATCGAGCCGGACAACTTTCTAATTTACAGTCATTAGCTCCGACCAACAGGAAGTCAGATATTTTGGTTTGAACGTGAATATTGGTGTAATTCAGGCTCTGAGTTTTTACGTTCTCCTCGTAGGCGATTTATTCAATCTCCACCAAACTCGGTCAACATGAAACAAAGATACGGAAGATGCTAAAATGCGAACGGATTTTGGATATCTCAAACGGTGTTGCCATGCCGAGGGATTAAATAAGAACAAAAAAGGGGAATGTGTGCTGCCCTTCCCTCAATGAACACACGATGGCAGCATTGTCGTAGTTTTGAAGCAGGATAAAAAAAAACCTTGTTTCTCTCTCTCTCTCTCTCTCTCTCTCTCTCTCTCTCTCTCTGTGTGTGTGTGTGTGTGTGTGTGTGTGTGTGTGTGTGTGTGTGTGTGTGTGTGTGTGTGTGTGTGTGTGTGTGTGTGTGTGTGTGTGTGTGTGTGTGTGTGTGTGTGTGTGTGTGTGTGTGTGTGTGTGTGTGTGTGTGTGTGTGCTTCTGTGATTTCTGAGGACATACATTTGTAGACATTTCATGTGTCCCCGTACATATATTGTTCTCTTCGAGCCGGACAACTTTCTAATTTAACTAATCTAATTTAACTAATTTAAAACTTTCTAATTTTAAATAAAAATGTCATGTGCTGTGTTTGCCAAGATCACATATGATGCATATGCAGGGTATATGCAGGAATCCTGAAGTAAATTTTAATACCTTTTTAAGACTTTTTTAAGACCTTCTCAAAATATTTAAAGACCTCATCGGCGATGAGAACTACTGTTGAGCAATAAAATAAAAATATATAATCATAAGCTATAACAAAAATATATATTAAATTAGGTGAGTGGATAGTTAAAAAAATGTGCAATTACAAAAAGTAATTCTTGAAAAAACATCTCTGGACTAATTTTATAAAATCTAAAAATGTTAATGAAAAGGTACAAATTACTTTGTGTTCTTATTAAATACATTTATAAAAAAAACTATTTATATTTAATTTATATATGAATGTAAATAATTATATGGGCCTACACAAATAATATAACATTTCAAGATTTATAGTTTATTGTAAACGTAATGTGCAGCTCTGTAAAGGGGCAACAAATATATGATAGATACGTGAGAACAAGATTTTTTTTAATCATCTTTAAGTGCACAAAACTATGAAAATATATGAAAGCGCGGCACAATGCGCTTATGCGCATCCCGGGTGCAGAATGATGCGCTTAAAGCAACATGGAGTCAGAGGGTGCAGTGCAGCGCGAGTGCACATTAAAAAGTTCACGGCATAAAGAGACGATGAGCGTTGAGCGCACAAATCCTAGTCTACTATGTATATCGGTCGGTTTCTTCACAGTTTTAAATTCCGGTTATTGTGCGTGTGATGCCTTGTGTTGTCACCCGGGTAGGGAGCACAACATCGTTCAGAAACCGCTAGATAAACTCCAGGAAGATAAATTATTTTATCTGCTTATCAAGTATTATAACGGGAATATATCATCTTGGAGTGAGCTTTACCGAGCAGCTGACTGACTGTAACCAAACACGACGCGCAGTTTGAATGCTGAACGGAGAATGATGGACAGCTACAGCGGAGGAAAGACATTCAGCTATGGAATGGCTTTAGATGACTTTGTACTAGCAAATCATAAAATACTAATAATGATTGCTGAAAGATCATGTGACAATATATATTTCTGATGATTATTTAATTACCACGACATGCCTAATCTGAGCAAGTGACTGCCTGTCTTGAGTTTTGTCGACAGACGGAGGTGGCACGAAATGTGACGGAGGCGGCCGCTATGCAGGAAAAACCATAGAAAAACCCTGCGGTCATTGTTTAAACTCATCCTACTCCAACCAGGAGTCCGCAAATTTACATTTCCCCATTTCGGAGTCTGTTTCGCAACGTGTGGAGGGCGACACATCACCTAACTGCGCATTTCGCAAAATACGTGACATCACCCATAGACGGTGTGCGCGCCCGAGCTGATCTCACTGACATATCACTATTCAGACAGGACTAGTTTTCTAAATTATATTTGAGTTACAATTCTCATCACCCAACATCTGTGATTTCAAATATATTCAAAATAATGTTTTCAGAGATTGAAGTAAAAAAAAACTTTCTCCCACCATTTAGATTTTATTTCTTTTTGTTGTTAAAATCTTGTGAATCTTGTTCAATGTGCAGATTGCCTCTCTCTCAGTCCTTCCCCTCCCCCCTCACTCTCAGGCTCACCCTGGGTGTGTGTGTGTGTGTGTGTGTGGGGTCTCTCTCTCACCCTGTGAGTTTGTGTGTGTGCCTTTCTCTCTTGATGATGATAATTTACCCCTTTCATATCATAGACTATCACAAATAACTATCACTTGTGAATAAGTAAAAAAAGAACTATACAAATACCTTGAATTAAATACTGGCCTTCTGGACTTATAACATTTTGAGCAGGAAAAGATAACTTTTCACATATTTGAAAGAGATCTATTTCATCCCATGACATTAAAAATCATCTACATTTAAATGACATCATGGGTGTGGCTTGTGGTGATAGTGGCACCAGCTGCTGCGGTTAATGTGACATATTCGAGCGATTTAAAAAAATTATCCTGTTTAAATGCATATTGCCTGCCGTGCACAGTTATGCTGATGCCACCGGCGTGGCGGTGCCACCGGCTTGGGCCCGTCATCGCTGCTCGTTATTATTATTTTATCGACTTCTCGGGCACTTTTGGGGCCCTTACCATGCTCAAAAACTCTTGAAACTTTGCACACACATCGGAATGCGCGGCCATCAGAGCCGGGCTGAAGCTGGTACCCGGGCGTGGCAGGGGGGCTCGACAGCGCCCCCTAAAGAAGTGTCTGAAAACTTGGTCTATATATCAAACACACTTGCACGTACATGTATGAAACTCGGTACACATATAGACCTCATCGGGCCAAACAACTTTCGTGCTCTAAGTTACGTGTCAGCCCAACAGGAAGTGAGCTATTATGGGTTGTTCTGAAAACACATGCCCTGGAATTTAATATACTCCTCCGAGGCCATTGTTTCAATCAGTGCCAAACTCGGTCAGCATGAAGTCAAGACACAGAGGATGCTAAATTGCGAACGGATTTTTGATATCTTAAACGGTTTGGCCGTGGCGAAGCAACGAATT
Organism: Gobio gobio; assembly: GCF_949357685.1. Lineage (NCBI taxonomy): Eukaryota > Metazoa > Chordata > Actinopteri > Cypriniformes > Gobionidae > Gobio > Gobio gobio. Next base: position 23,385,766 of record NC_137115.1, on the reverse strand, counting down.
TATGGCGAGAAAAGGTAAACAGGAAGTGTGTAATAACTTGTGCAAACATTGACTGATTTGGATGAAACTTCAGCTGTGTGTTCGTTGTAAGAGGCCGATCACATGGATATGACTTTTGTGAGTCAAAGTTATAGCGCCACCAACTGGCAGCAGGAAGTGTGTCACTTTCAAAAATGCTTTGAATCACCATCTTATTTTCACCAGATTGACTTCAAACTTCATCAGTATAATGTGAAAACATGACAGATAGAGACATATGAATGAATTCCTGATATTTCAAATAATGCTGCCATGGCAACATGTCAAAGTTTAATAATGTTTTTGGCTGTTTGTGTGCCCTCCCCTCTATCACCAAAAGGTGGCAGTGTTGTATTATTTTTGAAACTCCCTTTCTCTCTCTCTCTCTCTCTCTCTGTGCTTGTTTTTGTGATTTATGAGGACACAAATGTGTATGAAGACATGGGTATTACACTGGTATTACAACGTAGTGGTTAATGTGGACATGAACTATGACACTATATCACTACAGGACTCATTTTCTAAATGACATTTGAGTTACAATTCTTATCACCTGACAGCCGTGATTTCATGTACTCATTCAGACAGAACTCTTTTTTTAAAACAGAGGAGTGTGAGTGTGTTTTCTATACATGTGCTTTACAGAAGGTCATGTGCTGTGTTTGCAAAGATCACTTTTGACACATTTGTCTTTAAATTCATTATTTACTGACATAGTTCAAATTTTTTTTTTAAAAAAATTCACATTATTTTCTACAAGTGTCTGTTTATAAGTGTCTTTTTTTCACAGAAAGTTTTTGTTTGAATGTGAATATTTGTATAATTCAGGGTCTGAGTTTTCACGTTCTCCTTGTAGGTGATTTATTCAATCTCCACTAAACTCGGTCAACGTGAAACGGAAGCTTAACGCATTAAAAATATTTAACGCAAATAACACAGCGTCCGTTTTTATATCCATTTTTGCTTAGCGTTACATGATCACCACGCTCCTATTCATGTAAATGCTTCCAAGCGCGACAAGACACAAGAGAGCGCGCTGTATGCCAGTGTCCTGTCTGTGTGTGTGTGTGTGTGTGTGTGTGTGTGTGTGTGTGTCAGTGTCCTGTGTGTGTGTGTGTGTGTGTGTGTGTGTATGTGTGTGTGTCAGTGTCCTGTCTGTGTGGATGCGTCTCATGTCAGCTAATCAAGGGACACTGACACACACACACACACACACACACACACACACACACACACACACACACACACACACACACACACACACTCGACGCATAGATAGACTCGCGTCAGTTTCCTGCTCACATCGAGTTCTCTTTTGCTCTTGAACAAACAATAACACAGAGGATTTTGAGTATTCTCATATTAGAGTCTTAAATTAGTTAAATAACGTCTTAAATGAACTTTAAAGAGTTGTGAGGAAATGAGATGCGCGGGACCGCGCGTGAGATCCGCGGTTGTTCTTAAAGTGACAGGAGCACTGATGATGCCTGTCATTAATGTTCATCAAAGAACAACGGGAACAGAGAAAATTGTAGCTTTAATGATGATTCATCTATATTTCATTTATTATTTATGCAGTTAAGGAAGGTTTGATAACTATTACATTTCTGTATAACAGGGAAGGCCATGGGTAAATATAACATTTATTATTTTGGGTTTATGTAAAGATTTTTTTAAAGCTACACTGTGTAACTTTTTTAGTCTATTCTTAGCTAAAAACACTTAGTTCTTTCAAAAATATATGTGCTCATTAATGTATATTTACTTCTTTCAAGTAATAAAGTATTCTCGTAAGTTTATAATATGCCATTGAAAATACATAAGGTAATGGGATCTAACGGTGGTCGCTATGTTGCCCCTCCATCTTGAAAGTACATTAGCCAAAGAGGGACATACCCGTAAATTCAAGCTTCGCCTTTCGCGTTTTAACCGGTTTTAACACTGTGCGCGTCAACTTGTTCAGACTTGTCTGGTGCATGCGCAGAGAGTTTTCATCTCAGCAGCTCCAGTAACAGAGTTATACGGAGTTTTCCTGGCTTGTTTATTCCTCAAAAGTCTGTTTTTCCTTGTGTGGTATTTCTGTGCGTTAATAACTCCGTAAGTAATAATAGTTATTGTCATTGTAGATGTGTTTCAGAGTGTGTCATCGCGTAATTCAGTTGATGTCACCTCAGAAGTATTTTTGTGTCAACATACAATAGCTTAATGCTCACCTATTTGAATAATCATTCAGTTATTAACAATGTTTATTCGTTTATAGAAAATATTTGCTTGTAATGTATGTTGATGGAAAAATGTATCATGTCTGATCGGCATATTAACACTTGTTATATAGAGCTAAACCTGCGCACACACTTTTGTAACCGGACACCGCTTGTTAGCAGCGGCAGCTCCGCTCCTTTTAATGCAGCTGCATTTAGCGCCTATATATGGTACAATAAGCTCTGGTTTACGGTTACATTATACAAATGTAACTTATAAGTATAGTTATACAGTTCTTAACTGTGTATATTCTGTCATGTCATTATCATGTATATTTAGTGTAGTGTAGGGGGATAGCATGTACAGTTTGTACAGTATAAAAACCATTAAGTCTATGCAATGTCCTCTGCCTTTCCTTCCCCTCCCCCCCTCACTCTCACTTTCTCACTGTGTGTGTGTGTGTGTGTGTGTGTGTGTGTGTGTGTGTGTGTGTGTGTGTGTGGCCACCAACTGGCAGCAGGAAGTGTGTAACTTTCAAAAATGTTAAATCACTGTCATGTTTTCCCCCGATTTACTTCAAACTTCATCAGTATAATGACAAAACATGGCAGATATAGACATACGAATGGATTCCTGATATTTTAAATACTTTCTACTTTACAGTCATTAGCTCTGACCAACAGGAAGTCAGATATTTTTGTTTGAACGTGAATATATGTATAATTCCTCTTAGAATGCTTGAAATTACTTGAAACTCAACACACACATCAGAGATGTCCGTCAGTGGAAATTGGCAAAGCCTCAGAAATGGGTGTGTTGGAGGGGTGTTTATTACAACATAATCATGGTTTATGAAGACATTTCATGTGTCCCCGTAAATCAAAATAGCTTTAACAGCATACTAAACAATTTTTTAATAAAAATGTAAAAATGCAGAATGTTTTCTGTGATGGTAGGTTTAGGGGTAGTGTGTGTGTGTGTGTGTGTGTGTGTGTGTGTGTGTGTGTGCGATATGTAGGCTTAGGGGTAGTGTAGGGGGATAGAATGTACAGTTTGTACAGTATACAAACCATTAAGTCTATGGAATGCCATCTGCCTGTCTTTCCCCTTCCCCCTCTCTATCTCTGTGTGTGTGTGTGTGTGTGTGTGGGGGGGGGGGGTCTCTCTCTCACCCTGTGAGTTTGTGTGTGTGCCTTTCTCTCAGTCCTTCCCCTCCCCCTCACTCTCACTCTATCATTGTGTGTGTGTGTGTGTGGGCATGTTTTTGTGAAATATCAGGACACAAATGTGTATAATGACATAGGTATTACAAAAAGAGGGTGAAATATGAGGACGTTCCCCATGTCCTCACTTTTCAAAATGCTTATAAATCATACAGAACAAGGTTTTTTTTCACAGAAAGTGAACTGCACAGTCTCCTGTGAGGGTTAGGTTTAGGGACAGGGGCAGTGTGTGTGTGTGTGTGTGTGTGTGTGTGTGTGTGTGTGTGTGTGTGTGTGTGATGGGTAGGTTTAGGGGCAGTGTAAGGGGATAGAAAATACGGTTTGTACGGTATAAAAACCATTACGCCTATGGAATGTCCTCACATTTCACAAAAACAAACGTGTGTGTGTGTGTGTGTGTGTGTGTGTGTGTGTGTGTGTGTGTGTGTGACTTTCTCTCTTGATGATCATAATTTAACCCTTTCATATAGGCTATCACAAATAACTATCACTTGAAATAAAAACGTCATGTGATGTGTTTGCCAAGATCACGTATCATGCACATATCTTTAAATTAATTATTTACTGATATAATATAAATGTATTAAAACATAAATTTCACATGATTTTATAAAAGTGGCTATTTATAATAAACTTCCAATAAATGTAGACACGCATCTTACTCTTACCTGACACTGATATTAAAATCATCTTTGCAGTTTCTGTGATTTGGCTCCATTTATACATTTTTTATTAAAAAAAATTTATTGGACCACCCATATTGAAATGAAAGCATGTTTTATGGTCATAAGATTGGTGCACAAACGGTAGCTAAGGTAGCTCAAAAACACATGAAGAGAAGTGTTAGAATAAAACAACATCAGCATTCGAATGGTATTCTGAACTCATTCCAATTTGACCTTTGACATAATCTGACATGAAATTCATATAAATTTAATTGATCTCATAGATGTGGCTGTTGTGGTTTGTGGTCATAGCAGCACCAACAGCTGCAGTTAATGTGGTGAATTCAGATGACTTTGACATAGTCCTTTTATGTTTTCCCATTTTAAATGCCTATTGCCTGCCGTGCACAGCTAAACTGATGCCACCGGGGTGGCGGTGCCACCGGCTTGGGCCCGTCATCGCTGCTCGCAGCTTTAATTCTTTTTTTTTTTTTTTTTTTTTTTTGACTTCTCGGGTACTTTTGGGGCACTTAACATGCTCGAAAACTCTTGAAACTTCGCACACACGTCGGAATGCGCGGCCATCAGAGCCGGGCTGAAGCTGGTACCCGGGCGTGGCAGGGGGGCTCGACAGCGCCCCCTAAGGTGGGGTCTGAAAACTTGGTCTATATATCAAACACACTTGCACGTACATGTATGAAACTCGGTACACATATAGATCTCATTGGGCCGAACAACTTTCGTGCTCATAGTTATGCGTCAGCCCTACAGGAAGTGAGCTATTATGGGTTGTTCGGAAAACGCATGCTCTGGAATTTAATATACTCCTCCGAGGCCATTGTTTCAATCAGTGCCAAACTCGGTCAGCATGAAGAGAACATATCCAGGATGCTAAATTGCGAGCGGATTTTTGATATCTCAAATGGTTTGGCCGTGGCGAAGCAACGAATTTATGGCGAGAAAAGGGAAACAGGAAGTGTGTTATAACTTGTGCAAACATTGACTGGTTTGGATGAAACTTCAGCTGTGTGTTTGTTGTAAGAAGCCGATCACATGGATATGACTTTTGTGAGTCAAAGTTATAGCGCCACCAACTGGCAGCAGGAAGTGTGTCACTTTCAAAAATGCTTTGAATCACCATCTTATTTTCACCCCATTTATTTCAAACTTCATCAGTATAATGTGAAAACATGACAGATAGAGACGTATGAAATGGATTCCTGAAATTTCAAATACTGTTGCCATGGCAACATGTCAAAGTTTGATAATCTTTTGGCTGTTCTGAGGCTCTTAGCATGCTTGAAATTGCTTGAAACTGCTTGAAACTCAACACACACATCAGAGATGTCAGTCAGTACACATGGACAAAGCCTCAGAAACGGGCGGGGATGAGGGCCTCTCTAGCGCCACCTTTTGACAAAAGTGGGGGGGTTAGTTTTATCTTCAGTCACCAAACTCGGTACATATATTGTTCTCTTCGAGCCGGACAACTTTCTAATTTACAGTCATTAGCTCCGACCAACAGGAAGTCAGATATTTTGGTTTGAAGGTGAATATTTATGTAATTCAGGGTCTGAGTTTTTACGTTCTCCTCGTAGGCGATTTATTCAATCTCCACCAAACTCGGTCAACATGAAACAAAGATACGGAAGATGCTAAAATGCGAACGAATATTGGATATTTCAAATAATGTTGCCATGGCGAGGGATTAAATAAGGACAAAAAAAGGGGAACAGTTATTGTCTCATATCTTGTAAAATAATATTTTGATTTAAATTAAATTAAGATCGTATGTTTGGTAATTGAACTTGGATTAATTTAAAAGGACTATACTATTTTTCAGATCAATATATTTATTTATTTTAAATATTTTTTTAAATAATCAATTCTGTGTCTGTCTGTGCTGCTCTCCCCTCAATGAACACAAGATGGCAGCATTGTATTAGTTTTGAAGCAGGATAAAAAAAAATTCCATCTCTCTTTCTCTCTAAGGGGTTTGTCTCTCTCTGTGTGTGTGTGTGTGTGTGTGTGTGTGTGGTGTGTGGTGTGTGTGTGGTGTGTGTGGTGTGTGTGGTGTGTGTGGTGTGTGTGGTGTGTGTGGTGTGTGTGTGTGTGTGTGTGTGTGTGTGTGTGTGTGTAGGCCCGTCGCGACAAGGCAGGCAAACCAAGCAATTGCTTGGGGCCCCGAGCTGGCCTGGGGCCCCAAGACAGCGACAGGTTAAGAATAAAATGAAACGACAAACTGTGTGAGCGCCCCATTGATAGTCAATGCAGTAAAGTGCAATGACACTGTTATCGGGATCCCCCTTAAGGGGCCCCTCTCAGAAGTCGCTGACAGCAGCCAGCCAACCACGCGATCTCTGCTGCGGCAAAATACAAAATCTTCGGATTTTAAGCGGAATTTTATGCTTTAGGAAGCCAGAAAAGAAAAAAGAGAAAGGAAGAGGAGGATAAGAAAAAACAAGATAGTGGTATGTGATAAATTACAAATTAAAATGGATAAAATAGCTCTACTTGTCTTGTACAAAAAAAGTGTAAGTTTGCAGCAGGTATAGGCTAGCAAAAATATGTTTATGTTAGCTATCGTTACCTGCCTGATGGCAAATGCTGCTTGTAACGAACAGTTAGTGCAACTTTTTTTTCGAACAGACGGAATGACATGAGATTGCTATAGCTTTGTAATAGGTTTTGATGAAAGTGGCATAGCATGCTCTACTAACTATTGTTTATGCTATGCATAAATAACCTGGAATAGTTAATATAGCATGCTATATTAACAATTATTATAAACATTATTTAACCAGAAAGAGGCAGAGGAACATGATTTTTTTCATAGCTTATCTTAATGTGCTAGTGTCGGGATATATACGGTAGTGACAGTTTATGCAAATATGACATTATTTTTATGAGTTACCAATAGATCTTGAACAATTACTTTATTCTGTGGCAATTTTTACACTATTACATTTTGAAGTACAGTATCAGGACAACCCACATGTTTGACTGGTACTGTTTACATGTTTTACTGGTACTGCCCACGTTTTACTGGTACTGTTTATTAACTATTTAACAAGGTATTATAGTCATCGGTTGCAACTTTACAATAACCATCCAGATAATGTTTATAGACAGTTTACAAAACAACTAGTAACCCTTAAGTATTCCCAAAGTGTTAGGAATATCTGGTCCGTCTATCTATGTAAAAGTAATGTTTATAGATGTTTAAAAAATGGTTACTTAAAGGTTTAAAAAAAAAAATTATGATACAGTGGTGTTTTTTGCAAATGTTTTCAAATTTTATGCACAGTATATGCAACAACAGTATTTGCACTGTAAACCTTTTTATTAATATAAAGTGTGGGTGAACTTAAACTGTATGGCTATGCTGCGGTATGCTGTGTGTGTGTGTGTGTGTGTGTGTGTGTGTGTGTGTGTGTGTGTGTGTGTGTGTGTGTGTCAGTGTCCTATCTGTGTGGATGCGTCTCATGTCAGCTAATCAAGGGACACTGACACACACACACACACACACACACACACACTCGACGCATAGATAGACTCGCGTCAGTTTCCTGCTCACATCGAGTTCTCTTTTGCTCTTGAACAAACAATAACACAGAGGATTGTGAGTATTCTCATATTAGAGTCTTAAATTAGTTAAATAACGTCTTAAATGAACTTAAAGAGTTGTGAGGAAATGAGATGCGCGGGACAGCGCGTGAGATCCGCGGCTGTTCTTAAAGTGACAGGAGCACTGATGATGCCTGTCATTAATGTTCATCAAAGAACAACGGGAACAGAGAAAATTGTAGCTTTAATGATGATTCATCTATATTTCATTTATTATTTATGCAGTTAAGGAAGGTTTGATAACTATTACATTTCTGTATAACAGGGAAGGCCATGGGTAAATATAACATTTATTATTTTGGTGATTTAGGTAAAATGGTTTAAAAAAACACAGCAGAACCACAGCGCATCTGATATGACTGGCATAACGCTGGCGAAGTTAGGGACCGTCTGCAAAGTTACATACAACATTGAAACGTGTATAACGTTACCAAACTTCACTAGCATTTAAAGAGAATGACAGTCATAAAACTGACTGTAAAGTGTTCATCTAGGTGTCAGGTATGATGCACACATTTTGATATTTAATAAAATAAACTGTCAAATCATATGGAAATATGGATATGCATTATTTCACTTGGATACTGTTTGGGCTCTAACACAAAATATGCTAGATTTAAATGCATCATAGCTGAACACTGATGAGAATATTTCTTGAGAATATATTTACAGAGATAATATTAGAGATTATATTTACGACAAATTATTATTATTTATGCGTTATGCGTTGCTATTGACGACGGCCATTAAGTAAAGAAATCCCACAGAATCTAGCTTAAAAAAGTGCTTAGAGCTGCTTTAGTTATTTGTTGTTTGTTTAATTTCAAATATAAAACTTGTTGAAATGTTTTAAGTGTGTGCATCTGTTCTTTTTGAACACTTTCATCTTGTTTGAACAAAACCGTGATAATATTGATAACCGTGATAATTTGGGTCACTATAATCGTGATGTTAAATTTCCATACCGTTTCATCCCTACTTTAGTGTGAATAAGTAAAAAAGAACTACAAACACCTTGAATTAAATACTGGCCTTCTGGACTTACAAAATTTTGAGCAGGAAAATATAACTTTTATCTATTTTATCCAATGATATTAAAATTAATCTAAATTTAAATTACATCATGGGTGTGGCTTGTGGTGATAGTGGCACCAGTTGCTGCGGTAAATGTGACACATTCGAGCGATTCTAAAATATTCTCCTGTTTAAATGCATATTGCCTGCCGTGCACAGTTAAGCTGATGCCACCGGCGTGGCGGTGCCACCGGCTTGGGCCCGTCATCGCTGCTCGCAGCTTTAATTATTATTATTCTTCTCCCAAATGAATCGCTTTTTTGGGGGCCTAAACACGCTCGAAAACTCACAAAACTTTCAAAACTCGTCCAAATTGGCGAAAATTTACGTCTGTTATGGTATTCAGAATTAGGCGTGGCAAAATGGCTCGACAGCGCCACCTAACGTAGTGCCCCTCCCGCTACGTTTCACGTACAGCTATGAAATTCGGTATACACATGTAACAGCCCAATACCTACAAAAAAGTCTCTACGTGCAAAATCTGAAAACCAACAGGAAGTCAGATATTTTAAATTTTTGTTGCAAAATGTGCCATTTCCAGACGTTGTACTTTAACAAACTCCTCCTAGAGATTTAATCAGATCAACATCATATTTGGTCAGTCTAATCTAAAGGCCTTTGCGACGTTAAATTGCGAAGATCTTGAGTTTTCCCTGACGGGCGTGTCCGTGGCGGCCTCGCAAAATCTGATGTTTCGCCATGAAAAAGGAAGTTGTTGTAACTCGGACCTACAATGTCCGATCTGCCCCAAACTTCACATGTTTTATTAGAGTCTTTGCCTGAAGACATCAACATGCCAATATTTAGTGACAGTCATAGCGCCACCTGTTGGCAACAGGAAATGGCATGTTTTACGCTGTGATTAACTCCTCCTAGAGATTTAACCTGTTAAACTGCACCCCCACTTTGGGGCTCACAGCTGAAAACGACCTACCTGAATTAAAACAATTATAGCTCCTGAGAACAGTGTGCTACAGGCACAATTAAGGTATCTTTGGAAAGAAGACACTTGGGACTCTACTAAAAAGCAATCAGAGTTGATAATTCTCAAACAGATAAAAAATTATAATAGTTGAAATGCCTCAAAAATTATTTGCACTACACAGAATGTTGTATTATTTCATGTAAAAATATATGAAAATAGACCTGGAGGAATCCAGTTCAGTTATGGATTGAAAGCCACACGACTTATCAGTTTATAGTTCAAGTTTGAGGAAGATATAATGAAAAATGTGGTTCCTGCAAGCTTTTTTCCAAGACTATGTCTGTTCCATTTCTCCCTCCGCCTGCTTGAGGCACATCCCCAGAAATGACATCTCCCAACTAAAACAATTGCAGTTGCTGAACAATTTGCACTACATGCACAATTTAGACATCTTTAAAAAGAAGACACTTTAGAGTTTATTACCCAAACATTAAAGTAGAAAAAAACTTAGAAAGACAAACAGTTATAGAAGTTGAAGTGTCTTGAAGATGATTTGTGCTACAATGAACACTTTATTATTTGATGTAAAAATATATGAAAATAAGCCTGGAGGAATCCAGTAAGTTAATGAATTGAAAGGCACAAGTCTCATCAGTTTATATTTAAAATTTGACGAAGATATCATGAAAAATGGGGTTCCTGCATGCTTTTTTCTAAGAATATGTCCAGGTGCCAAGAAACCTACAGGAGACTTGATAACCTAATGTTATGAAGTGTACTGCAAGCTGTTTTAGCCATCATATATGATGCTTGAATGCTTTTTCAACTATAAAATAATAGGCAGAACCATAAGACTTTGTATTAGTGATTTATTTGTACAACAGAACTTATAAAAATATAATAAAAATGAAATATTAATAAAAAAGAGCTAAACTTCTTTGCAACTGAAAATACAACAAGTAATATAAGTATAATAACTATAAATATAACTAGTAATATAAATAACAATATAATATAAATATATAGCTATAAAAACACACACAATTTGCAAATGTAAAAAAAAAAACATTTACTGGCCTTTTACTGGCGGATTCAGGTCTACAACAGCAAGTGCAGATCTTGAAGAATCTGAAAGCTTTCTTCTCTTTTCTGCTGGTTGGCTGGTGCTTGGATGCCATAGCTCATCTGAAGACTCAACCTGATGCCTGTAGAATGGCAAGGAAAGGAATGAGAATTAGCACTGCATGTCCTATTTCTGTATAGTTTGCCCATTCAATCAACAATCACACTGTCATCATTCACTCTAATTACAGGCCATCCCATGAACAATGAAACTGATGGGCAGTCGGTTAGACAGCATTCATATTGACGGCCACCTATACATTCTCACACAGCCCAAACATCAATCTAACGGCCGGCTATACAGTGAGCATTCATATTGACGGCCACCTATACATTCTCACACAGCCCAAGCATCAATCTAACGGCCGGCTATACAGTGAGCATTCATATTGACGGCGGCCCATACATTCGCACACAGTCCTACAATCAATATAATGGCCGGTGATACAGTGAGCATTCAACAATCACACAGATGGTCGGCCGTCCAGAACTTTTCTTTTTTCGTAAATTTGTTTTTTGTAGCACAGGAGAAAAAAATTCATTTTATATATTATATATATATATATATATTTTTTTTTTTCTGTGTGTGCTAGAAAAAATGCTAAATATCAGTATATGTATAATCCATACTGGTATATTGTAATTTTTCTAGCACACAGGAAAAACATAAAATAAATACAGTCTCAATATAAATATATATATATATATATATATATATATAAACAATTACATGTGTTATATATATATATATATATGTTTTATTTACACACACATGGGGAAAAATGCTAGGAAAAATGCAAAATATCAGCATATGTATAATGCATACTGGTATATTGCCTTTTTTTCTAGCACACAGAAACAATAAAATAAATACAATTCTCACACACATTCTCAATATACATAAACAACTACACATAGCAACTCACCGGTATGTTATTGGATCAACTTCTCTGTCAACAAGCACCATCATCGCTGTCTTGACTCTCCTCAATGTTTCCCACACCGCTGCTTCGAGTGAGCTCAAATAAAGCATCTTCAGCACAATAAAAACTTCTTTTGACGATCCATTGGATAATACATTCCGTCCAGTTAGTAAGATTAGCAAACAGTTACTACAAAGAGACCGTCTGTACTAGCCCGTTAGCTTTTAGCTGTCAGATGGGGGGGTGTCAGACTCGCAGCATCTCGTGGGAGAGCGCGCCACATTGGCACATTCAGATGAATAAATATTCACGCCCATGTGACAAATATACACATGCAAGGTCTCGTTGGAATCGTGTGCTCATTGGCTACATTTTCTGTCAGTCATGACGATTCAATGCTTTTATTGGCTCCAGATAAACAGACAATATCATTGGATGAGCACATCATGACATCACCTAAAACGAGTGCAATGGTTGGATATTTTTGACTATATCGCGGCTATCTTTGCATGTTTTTGAGTGGGGTTAGTTGTAGAATGTTCGTAACATTCTAAGCTTTAAACCCATGCCACTTTATGCTACCGGGAGACTGTTTTTGGTGCATTATTTTATTGCATAACAGTCTAGTATGATACTCCGCTCCGCAGAAATGCGATGTAAACAAAGGATTAACCATCAATATTACACCATTATCGTTTCGTTGGATTAGAAATGCTCTATGGGATGTTATTCAGTGGACCCTCACCTTTCCATTCATTCTGGAATTGTTTGCAGTGGATGCGTGTGTGGCTCGTAATTAGGACACAAAAGGTATGTGCTCTGTTTTTATTTATAAAATCGTTGATGTGTATTGCTTACATTGATGCAAAAATACAGCCGTTATAAGCTTTTCACTGAAAAACAGTGGTCTGTCCTCAATGCTTGAGGTTTAGACCTTTAGAATGATATATAGTTTGTCAAGATTAATGATGTTTTTTTACGTTAAATCTATTAACAAACATTACACTTGTGCTAAAAATAGCGCTTCAACCCGTGCACGCGCTCATGAACTTTAAGGAGTTAATCAGATCAACATCATATTTGGTCAGTCTAATCTAAAGGCCTTGGTGATGTTATATTGTGAAGATCTTGAGTTTTCCCTGAAGGGCGTGTCCGTGGAGGCCTGTCAAAGTCTGATGTTTCGCCATGAAACAGGAAGTTGTTGTAAGTCAGGCATACAATGTCCAACCTGCCACAAACTTCATATGTTTGAAAAGAGTCCTGGCCTGAAGACATCTACATATAAGTTTCAGAATTAGGCGTGGCAAAATGGCTCCATAGCGCCACCTACAACATTTCAACTAAGTGCCCCTCCCGCTACGTTTCACGTACAGGTATTAAATTCGGTAGACACATGTAACAGCCCAATACCTACAAAAAAGTCTCTTGGTACGAAATCTGAAAGCCAACAAGAAGTGAGATATTTAGATTTTTCTTTACTAAATTGTTGCAAATTTTCCCATTTCCAGATGTTGTACTTTAATCAACTCCGCATAGAGATTTAATCAGATCAACATCATATTTGGTCAGTCTAATCTTAAGGCCTTTGCAACGTTAAATTGCGAAGATCTTGACTTTTCACTGAAGGGCGTGTCCGTGGCGGCCTCGCAAAATCTGATGTTTTGCCATGAAACAGGAAGTTGTTTTAAGTCAGGCATACAATGTCCAACCTGCCACAAACTTCATATGTTTGATAAGAGTCCTGGCCTGAAGACATCTACATATAAGTTTCAGAATTAGGCATGGCAAAATGGCTCCATAGCGCCACCTACAACATTTCAACTAAGTGCCCCTCCCGCTATGTTTCACGTACAGGTATGAAATTTGGTAGACACATGTAACAGCCCAATACCTACAAAAAAGTCTCCTGGTACGAAATCTGAAAACCAACAGGAAGTGAGATATTTTGATTTTTCTTTACTAAATTGTTGCAAATTTTCCCATTTCCAGATGTTGTACTTTAATCAACTCCGCATAGAGATTTAATCAGATCAACATCATATTTGGTCAGTCTAATTTAAAGGTCTTTGCAACGTTAAATTGCGAAGATCTTGAGTTTTCACTGAAGGGCGTGTCCGTGGCGGCCTCAGAAATTTCGTTGTTTCGCCATGAAACAGGACATTGTTGTAACTCGGACATACAATGTCTGATCTGCCCCAAACTTCACATGTTTTATTAGAGTCCTTGCCTAAGACATCAACATGCCAATATTCAGTGACAGTCATAGTGCCACCTGTGGGCAACAGGAAATGGCATGTTTTACGCTGTGATTAACTCCTCATTGAGATTTAATCAGATCAACATCATATTTGGTCAGTCTAAGGCCTTGGTGATGTTATAGTGTGAAGATCTTGAGTTTTCCCGGAAGGGCGTGTCCGTGGCGGCCTGACAAAGTCTGATGTTTCGCCATGACACAGGAAGCTGTTGTAAGTCAGGCATACAATGTCCGAACTGCCCCAAACTTCACATGTTTGATAAGAGTCCTGACCTAAACACATCTACATGCCAATATTCAGTTAGTCATAGCGCCTCCTGCTGGCAACAGGAAATGGCATGCTTTATACTATAATTCATTCCCAGAAACACTTTTAAATATGCCATGAAATCCCAAACATGCTAGTAACACAATAAATCTTGCAACACGTGGATACGTGCTACTGTATGTGATTTACGCCATTAAACAGGAAGTTGTTGTAACTCAGGTATACAATGTCCGATCTGCCTCAAACTTCACGTTAGATAATAGTCCTGACCTGAAGACTCTACATGGCAATATTCAGTTATAGCCAAAGTGCGACCTGCTTGCAGAAAGAAGTGTGGCACATTGAAGTGAGTTTGCCATATTTCTCCTATATTGACCCGCTTAAATGCATGTTGCCCACTATTCACTGTTTTCCTGAGGCCACCGGGTGGCGGTGCATGTGCGAGGGCCCTTTCATCGCTGCTAGCAGCTTTAATTTTGTTTGTATCTGAGAGTTCTGAATAAACACGAGTCCCAGTCACACCGAGTCTGTCTTCATCATTATTACCAACTTTGTAACACATGCAAAGTACCATTACAGCTGTCGAGATGAACGAGTTACGAGTAAGTGTTGATAATAGCATTATTTTTAGATATTTTCCTATCATATGATAAGCGTCAGTTACGCGCATTGAGTGCACAGCGCAAACAAAGACACAACAGCAGTAATCGAATGTAATCCAGTTTATTGTGGGGATAGCTGGCTAGCCTAGCCGTATACTCTCACGCTTACCCCCCTTCTGCTTAATCTCGCGCCGTGTTTGGTGCCTCCGCTGTGGGCCAGATGCAGTACTGGGGGTCGGGGATTTTGAAGGCCGACCGGCCAGTGCAGCCCGAGCTTCGGCGTGTGTGAGGTTTATCTCTAAAGATGTGTCTGCTGATGTTGAGCAGAAACGACTGTATGCACATTTTAGAACAGCGAGACGCGACGAGGACGTACAAAAACACTGACTCACAAGATAATAAACACCGTTCTGTCGGGAGAGAGAGAAGCTGCTGAGTGTGCACGAATAATAAATAATTAGCTACACATCAGAAATCACTGATCACAGATCAGAAGGAACTGAAAAAACACTTCTGTTTTCATTTGTACATTCCAACACTGAGAAACTTCCAGCGTTCACTCGTTCACAAGCAATGATCTCTCGAGCGTTTGCATGGGCGTGACATATTCTCTGGGCGGAGGAAAGGGAGGTAACCGTTCCTGCTTGGACGTCAAACCAGGATTGGCTAGTCTGGCCTGTCATTTTCTCAAAGGCAGAGAAATACAGCCAGAACTCGGGTTTACACCGATCAACATTTTTATCCACTTGGGGACAATATTCAGGCTAGGGGAACTCATATTAATGTTGAAAAACCTCATAAAATGAAAATTGCATGCCATGGGACCTTTTAAAAAATGTATGTTCTTTGTAATGTGGCTCTTTTAAAAAATTATTTGGCGCCTGGTTTTTTTACCCTATAGGAGCCAATGGCTCCTTAATTAATTTTTGTCTGGAGCCCTGGTCTAGTGAACCAATGTCTAATATATAATTTGTATATGAGCTCGTATCAATTATAAATTTAGACACATTTGATGATGCCTTTGATTGATAAAGGGAAGAGGCATATTTAACATTCTCTTACTTGTCTGGTTTGCCCAGCTTTCACAAAATGAGCCCTACAGTTTACTGAAATATTACGCCTTATAAGAAGCCCCATGTTTGGATTGTTCATTGATTGTCTTTAGTTGATTACACCTTCAACAAAACATTTGTGAATGGTTTGATGAAGGTCTTTCATTAAGTTTTTGCTGCGCTTCCTGTTCTGACCAGGTCATCGGCTTGTGGCGCTTTGAGTGGTTCTAATCAGTGTATAATTTGTGACACAATGGATTTATTTGTTTTATAGCTTCACAAAGCCTCGGATCCCTCATCAGTGGTTCAAATCAAAGTCCCTTAGTCTAATGGTGTGTTCACACTGGGCGCGAATGGCGCGAATCGCTCGAGTTGAAAAATCTGAACCGCGTTAACCAATCAGGAGCTTGCTCTAGTTGTGACTAGGCATGTGCCGGTATCAAATTTTCATGTTGCGATTAATTGCTGAAGCTTTTATCACGGTATACGGTATTATCACGATATTGAAATAAGTTGCAAAAAAAGTGTTGTCATACTATAACAGGTTAAATCACTTTCTTATAACAAAAGAACCAAACATTTAAATACAATAAAGCAATACACAAAAATGTATAAAGTAAACAAATATTTAAAACAGATTAAAGTGCAAAAGAATTATAAAGAACAATAGGTATGCTGAAATGTACATTTAACTAAGATTAATTCATTCTTTAGAAGTATTTTTCATTGTCAGTTTGTTAATGAAGGAACTAATGTTAAATACTGGAGCCTTGTAAAGTGTGTGATTGAACAACAGTCAGAACATATTCAAGGGCATGTAATTTAGTCCAGATTAAAATATAAAATGCAAGTTTGAAAATGAATAGCCTTAAGTCTTTAAGTATTATGTATTATGTATTAGGTTATGTGATTACTGGAGAAACGGCTGCATTTCTGCTGTTCCGTCAGCGCCCTCTGCTGTCGAAGAATGAATGTGCACTTCAGCGTGTCTCCTCATTCCGCCATGTGCTCGGCTCATGCACGGTCTATTTACATCAGTGCGCGTTCCTCTTTGACGTGTTTTTCATTTTAAACGGTTGATGGGTAAAGTATTCTTAAAATTAATTCTAAAAATCTGAATAATTCGTAATAAATAATTATTCACGGTATTTTGAAGTGCCCACGATAACAATATTGTGCATGTTCATTATTGCGGTATATTGTATTACCGTTTACCGGCACATGTCTAGTTGTGACAACAATGAGGAGAAAATCTGGTTTATATTAATCATATATTAATATCTGGTTCAGACAAGTGTGCATATGATTATCACTGTGATAACATTAAATGACATGAAACACAACCCAGTCTATTTTTGTTAAATGCAAGTTTATGTATGATCAATAATACAAAAGTATAAGTAAAAGGTATCATAAGCTATACATGAAATAAAGCAAACAATTCAGTCAAACATTCAAAGTCAGTGCTAGTAGGCTACAACGGTAACGTAAAGTTAAATAGCCTAAAAATAAAAAAGTAATGAAACTTCACTTTGCCCTCAGCCTAAACGATTTGCCAGGGAACAAATTATAGTTAAGTCAAGTCAACTTTATTTATATAGCGCTTTTAACAATGTAGATTGTATCAAAGCAGCTTTACAGTGTTAAACAGGAAAATAATGCAGAATAATTTTATTCAGCTGTATAGCCATTCTGGAAAAAAAGCTGATGTCATCAGTTCATTTCAGTTATCATACAGTGACAGTGTGGGCTTTAGATCAATAATTTGATCAGTAATTTAGTTTAAATGGTTAATTTAGTTTATTATTTAGATGTATTTCGATGTTTAGTTGAAAAATGTAATGTCCCAATACACTATACACTCACCTAAAGGATTATTAGGAACACCTGTTCAATTTCTCATTAATGCAATTATCTAATCAACCAATCACATGGCAGTTGCTTCAATACATTTAGGGGTGTGGTCCTGGTCAAGACAATCTCCTGAACTCCAAACTGAATGTCAGAATGGGAAAGAAAGGTGATTTAAGCAATTTTGAGCGTGGCATGGTTGTTGGTGACAGACGGGCCGGTCTGAGTATTTCACAATCTGCTTAGTTACTGGGATTTTCACGCACAACCATTTCTAGGGTTTACAAAGAATGGTGTGAAAAGGGAAAAACATCCAGTATGCGGCAGTCCTGTGGGCGAAAATGTCTTGTTGATGCTAGAGGTCAGAGGAGAATGGGCCGACTGATTCAAGCTGATAGAAGAGCAACTTTGACTGAAATAACCACTCGTTACAACCGAGGTATGCAGCAAAGCATTTGTGAAGCCATAACACGCACAACCTTGAGGCGGATGGGCTACAACAGCAGAAGACCCCCCCGGGTACCACTCATCTCCACTACAAATAGGAAAAAGAGGCTACAATTTGCACGAGCTCACCAAAATTGGACAGTTGAAGACTGGAAAAATGTTGCCTGGTCTGATGAGTCTCAATTTCTGTTGAGACATTCAGATGGTAGAGTCAGAATTTGGCGTAAACAGAATGAGAACATGGATCCATCATGCCTTGTTACCACTGTGCAGGCTGGTGGTGGTGGTGTAATGGTTTGGGGGATGTTTTCTTGGAACACTTTAGGCCCCTTAATGCCAATTGGGCATCGTTTAAATGCCACGGCTTACCTGAGCATTGTTTCTGACCATGTCCATCCCTTTATGACCACCATGTACCCATCCTCTGATAGCTACTTCCAGCAGGATAATGCACCATGTCACAAAGCTCGAATCATTTCAAATTGGTTTCTTGAACATGACAATGAGTTCACTGTACTTAAATGGCCCCCACAGTCACCAGATCTCAACCCAATAGAGAATCTTTGGGATGTGGTGGAACGGGAGCTTCTTGCCCTGGATGTGCATCCCACAAATCTCCATCAACTGCAAGATGCTATCCTATCAATATGGGCCAACATTTCTAAAGAATGCTTTCAGCACCTTGTTGAATCAATGCCACGTAGAATTAAGGCAGTTCTGAAGGCGAAAGGGGGTCAAACACAGCATTAGTATGGTGTTCCTAATAATCCTTTAGGTGAGTGTAGATCCATGAGACCAAAGATCGCCCGTTACATATACACAAGACGAATTATAGCTCGAGACACCACAGAGACCTCAGAGCCAGCGACAAATGTCTGAAGGACTAGCCGAGGAAAGGCTGCTCTCGCCGGGGTTAACGAGCGCGGAACGCCGCTGATCCACTGGAACTCCGAAAACGGCAGATAAAATGTTCAAATAGGCACTCTTTTTATAAATCACATTTTTGAGCTTTAACCCCTAGGGCTGTCGCGGTAACCGCAATATTGTAAAACCGCGCTATTGACAAGCCAACCGCAGAGGAAGGAAAACAACCGCAGAAACCGCTGCAACCGCAGTGTTCAGTTTTTTTTTTTTTTTTTTTGTGGCCTTGTTTTACAATTCGTCATGTGCATTTGATGTTAATTAAATTAATAATGATACAAGAGTACCCAACCCGCGGCTGAGTTTACGGATCTGCTGTCTGGCGAAAGCTACGTTACAGTGTCTTCTGTCAAACCCGTCCTGAAACTCCTGACAGAAGATATGCTTAAACCATCAAGCAAGGATACCACCTTAACATCGGACATAAAGCACAAAATGTGTAGTGTTCTACAGGGGAAGTATGAACCAGCTGCCTTACAAAAACTTTTTTTTTTTTTTACAAAAACTTTTTTTTGTAAGGGGGGGGGGGGGGGTAGGTTCAGTGCACGCGTATAACGTTACTGAACGGTCCGGTACCAAATCTTTTAACAGTTCACAGTCGGCTTGTTTGAAGCGCGGAACACACTTCAATCCAAGTTCCCACACGAACATATTAAGTATTCAGTCCATTTTATCACGAGATTCCAACGATAAATGCCGTTTTGACGCTCTATATATGGCGTGACTGGTCACTTCATGATCACAGTTCAAGCGGCCGCGCGTGAACGCGATCATCTGTGAAGGCGATCGATCATCTCTTACTAAAGAATAAACATGAATGAAGGTATGCTGAGGATACATTACAACTTACTGTCATGTATATATGTGGTGTAATCGCTAAATCAGTGTTTCAATGACGTCAATATAACTGCTTGTAAACTAAACCATAACGTTAGCATCACATAATTACCTCAGGCAGTCATTCAGTGTGCACAGAATTTTATACACTAGAGAAATCAACCCTTTCACTAAATACAAGCTCTATATTAGCCTATATATTCATTACATTTTACTTAACCTGTTAGTGATGTCTTGATTATTTCATGCATGTTAAATAAACCTGTCATGAAAATGACAGACACTGTGTATAAATTATTATATTTTAACAACAAATTGGAGAAGAAAACTATTTTATTATTAGATTTAGAAGTTAATGCAAAAACTGCCTTATGTGAAGTTTACATGTTTGCATACAATGTGTTATTTGAGTGTTGATTATTATACCTAAAAATAAATAGCAACTGAATAGTTTGGGCTCTATTTTGTTAACCTTTAATATTAATGTGCAAGTAAGGGCTCCCTATATAGTTTACAGCAATATCTTCAATACACTTTTAGATATAATTTAATTAATTCAAGGACAGACACTTTTTTTCTTCTTCAGTAAACAACTGTTAAATCTAAAAAGCAATTTTGTAAAACTGCTGTACCGAACTCCATGATTTCAAAACTGAGGTACGTACCGAACCGTCAGTTTTGTGTAACACCTCTGCTGTCAGTCTTTTATTTTTTGTCATGCGTCACAACACTTCCTTGAGTTCCAGGTGTTTCCGTGTTGTAAATAAAATCATTTTTTAAATATTAAATGTGTCACTCTCTTTAAGTCATGCTCAGAAATGTGTCATTTGCATACCTCATACGTTAAAATTATTTGATTTCTTTTATTTTTTTAATGGGAAAAGGCATGTTCTTGTTGCTGTTTTGCATTTAACAATAAACAAAAATGTTTTAATGTCTCTTTGTCAGTTAAAAAGCAACAATTTATGCTACGTAATAACTCAACAACAGAGCTTTTTATGCAGTAAAATCAGGATAAATTAGGTTTTTTTAAAAATAAAAAAAATACGCTGGTAATACCGCAGACCGCGCTATTGAGCTACCCATAATAACCGCAAGGTAAATTTCATAACCGCGACAGCCCTATTAACCCCTTAAGCCCTGTAGGTATTTTTAGAGTTTTTTTTTTGTCTGAGTGACATATACAACTTCAAAGACTCATAACTCCAAAACTATAGTAAGGAGAGAATATAAATGTTATTATATTTGGACAATATATTGCTGAGAAACTGCTGATAAAAGGCAATTTTTCAAAATATATTTTTAATAATTTTACAAATATTTCTTATTTAAAGGAACTGTATGTAGGATTGTGGCCAAAACTGGTACTGCAATCACTTTCAAATTAAGCCGCGTTTCCACCGAAATTACCTGGAACTATTTGTACCAGGAACTTTTTTCCCAGGAACTTTTTCTCCCCCAGACCTGCTACAATCTGCGTTTCCACCGCGGTCTAAAGTACCGGGGAGATTAGGCAAATTAGTCCGGTGACGTGGGAATGCGCGCGACTGCTTCTCCCAGTTACTGACGGACAGTAATCACTTTTGCGCGATACTGTCTGCAACAATAACAAGTGTAGGTGATGCAAGCAGCGCTGCTTTTGCTGATTATGCACACACATTACCAACACTGTTTATTTAAACGTGCACTTTCACCTGGTTTGACCATTTTAATGCAAAATGGGATGATGGGCAATCAAGATCTGAATGTTGTAATAGCTCAATTCCAAAACAAAACATTTTCTATAAAAGGATAATGAGGTCAGTCAGTCATGACAGATGTGTGAAAAGTTAATTGAATGAAAACAATAGACTGAATTAAGCAGTTGAAAGATTAGGTACTAGACTGCAAGTATTTTATTTTTTATCACAATAACATCTCTTAACATTCACAAAAAAAAAAATCACATGACTAGTATTACAATATGCTTCATTAAATGCATATTTTTAGAGACTTCTTCCTCAAATTTGAAATGAAGCAGGACCACACTTATGGCTTCACTTAAGTTGTGGTTATAAGTTATTATACTACATTCACATAGTTATACATTTAAAAATATAATATTTGGGTTTTCTAGATATGTTTATGTGCATATTCAGAAAGACTTGCGAGCAGCAGCCCTTTTATTTGCTTCCTACACTATATGAATACAATTAGAATGTGGTTATATAGTTAGAATGTGGAAATTAAAGACACAGTGACATTTTACACATTTTACTTTATTTTAGACAGATTAGTTCTTACAAAATTAAAATAAAAGTGTGCAAAGACAAATAAATTACTAGAACAATAAAATGAAAATATAAAATGTGAAAACAACAATATAAAAAAAGTGTATTTTTCAGTAACCTTTCCAAGAGCTGTGCCAACACGTACAATATATAAAGTACAAATGTGGTAGTGCAAATGCTTCATTCAAGCGGCTGGTCATTGTGGCTACTTCTTGAACGACTGGACAAACTGTCCAAGAACAGACAGAAACCCGGTCTGAAAGTCCCTCTGCTGCCGTCTGTTTTCTTCCGCTTCTGACTGGTGGAATGCCAGCTCTTGCCTCCTCATCTCTCCTCGGCCTGGCTATCCAGTAACAGCTGAATATATTGGTCTCGCTGTTCTTGTCCATGCTGCAGGACGGCCCGGTTAGCATCCTCCATGTCCCTCAGTGCATCAAGAAAAGTCACAGTCCCTTTTCCTTTTCTCTAAGTAGAAAAATTGCACAGAAACACATGGAAATTAATACACAAGGCAACCATGAAATAATAGAAACCATCAATTAATTATTTAATTAATTGATCCACTTCCCTCATAAACTGATAACTCTCCTACCTCACATCTTCCTTCACTTTGTTATTTGCACTACCGACTGTTTATCACAGTAACAACTGTTTACATATGCATCTTACACTGCCATATCTTAACTGGATTATGCTAATTTGCACTGCCGACTGTATTTATAGTACCAATGTTTACATTTGCATTTTGCACTGTACTTCTAACTGTAATATGCAACCACTTTCCACTGCACTTTACACTTTTTTTTTTTTTTTTTTCCGGATAGCTCTGTCCATAATTTATTGCACTACCCTAATCCACTGCTATTCCTCATATTAGCCTAACATATTATTGTATACCTCTATCTGTAAAATTCTGTTTATAGTAATAGCCAGCTGTATATTTATTCACTGTACATATTCACCTGTAAATTCAGTTCTGTTTATAGTAATAACGTCTCTCTATTTATACATATTTATACATATTCAGTACATATCCATGTCCTGCACTTACGCATCCATTGTATATCCTGCACTTGCTGCTATTGCACTTCTGGTTAGACCTAAACTGCATTTCGTTGCCTTGTACTTGTACTTGTGTAATGACAATAAAGTTGAATCTAATCTAATCTAATCTAATTTAAAGTGTTTTCACTACAAATAATGAACAATTGTTTGCCCAGCTTGAACAATGCCCAGTGTGCAATTTTTATCATGGGCAATTTAAGTTTACAATTAAAAACAACAAAACCATTAAGGATTACACATCAGTTTTTAAATATATACACATTTTTGTCAGCTTTATAACGTACTGGTGACCGCGGGGGAAAATACGCTGGTCTCCGTTGCCTGCGATTCATCAGGGCCACTCGTTACGTCTGGAAAAGCACGTTGAAAAAAGTTACTGCAACGTGTTTAAACACTGCAACGAGTTTAATAGATGATAACAAGATGATATATTTACCTTCAACCCACTCGGATTCCTGGATGGTTTCCAACAACGCACTAGCCGAGTCTTTCGTTACCGCTGCCCTAGAAAAGGACGGTCTGTCCCAGCAACGCGTCCAAGCGGTCATACCACTTGTTGATACGCCGGTCGGAACCGCTCCGGTTGTTATGATCCTTTAATTTCTTGTAATCTTGTCTTAATTTCTTCAACTTCTCTCTGCACTGTTTTCCAGTGTGACTGGAACCGAGTCGATATCTTCAGGTATACCTTTTCATTACGGGTCGCCGTTTCCAGTTCCCGCTGGATGTCCTCCTCCGCATATATGCTCAATAAAGCCTGAACCTCGTCGTCGGTCCATCGGTCGAATTTTTTGTTGAACTCCATTGTTGCAAAAAAAATATTTACTGAACGCAAAACCCACGGAACCCACCTCGCAAAAGACTTGTAAATATGGCGGTGGAGAAAAAAAAATAGCTGCGAGAGCTACAAGAGTTCGCGAACTTTTGAAAAGTCCCACCTAGGGATGAAACGGTATGGAAATTTAACATCACGATTATAGTGACCCCAATTATCATGGTTATCAATATTATCACGGTTTTGTTCAAACGAGATGAAAGTATTCAAAAAGAACAGATGCAAACACTTAAAAAATGTCAACAAGTTTTATATTTGAAATTCAACAAACAACAAATAACTAAAGCAGCTCTTTGCACTTTTTTTAAGCTAGATTCTGTGGGATTTCCTTCCTTAATGGCCGTCGTCAATAGCAACGCATAATGCATAAATAATAATAATTTGACGTAAATATAATCTCTAATATTATCTCTGTAAATATATTCTCAAGCAATATTCGCATCAGTGTTCAGCAATGATGCATTTAAATCAGCATATTTTGTGTTAGAGCCCAAACAGTATCCTAGTGAAATAATGCATATCCATATTTCCATATGATTTGACAGTTTATTTTATTAAATATCAAAATGTGTGCATCATACCTGACACCTAAATGATCAATTTACAGTCAGTTTTATGACTGTCATTCTCTTCAAATGATATTGAAGTTTGAAACGTGTATAACGTTACCAATGTTGTGTGTAACTTTAGAGACGGTCCCTAAATTTGCCTGCGTTATGCCAGTCATATCAGATGTGCTGTGGTTCTGCTGTGTGTTTTAAAACTATTTTCGCTGCTGAAATAGAACAAAAACAGTCCAACACAGTATGATGAGTGAATCTCCGGCGTACATTGCACGTTTATCTCTGCTTTGAGAGCAGATTTCAGCGAGTGAGCGCGGCGCGCACTCTGAACAAAACTCCGCTAATCTGAACGCCTCTGATTATGAGACATTGCATTCATAAACTCAATATAAACACGTGTGAGTGGTTATAATGTGTAACGCGATTATAACAGACGGCTTTTGAGAAGACTAAGTTCAACAGCCAGAGTGACTAGTGTGCAGCCGAAATAACGTTATACCCGCAAATGGCGGTTGTTAATGTCAAGCCCTGAATAGTATCCCTTAAATGTCACCCTAGTCTTGTCTGAATTTGTTTGTTCGCTTCACGTTATAATTTGCTAGACGTAGTTTTGGTATTGAGGTCAAAGTCCACTTGCCTTGCGTTCGTAGTTTTGAAGTGTTCCCCCTATTAAGCGACTTTCTTCTGGCATGTTCTGCAGACAGGGTGACCATCTTAGATTAAGTTTCCCTCAGGACTTTTGTAAAAGCCAAAATATGACCACACCTCAGATTTGGTCCTTTTAGAGGCTGAACAATCTCCAGGTGCTGTCACTGCCTTCTTCCATTTCTTCTCATTCAAAAACAGCGGTGCGCTGCGCCACACTGACGCTGACTGGACAAGATTTACCGCGAGTTTTCACAATCGTGATAATCACACGCGGTTTTAATGATAATTAAATTTTATACGATATTACTAACCGTCACTAAATTTTATCGTGGTTTATCGTGAAACCGGTAATCGTTTCATCCCTAGTCCCACCTCGCAAGCAGGGCCGTTTGGAGGGGGAAATATTTACCCGGAACTTCATTTAGACCCTGGTTCCTGCGGTCGAAACGCACCGAGTTCCCCCCCAAAGTTCCTGGTTCCGGGGTAAAGTTCCTGCGGTGGAAGGGCCTTCCTGCGGTGGACGCGGCTTTACTGTAGAGCTGACTCAAGGTTGCCAGATAGGCTGCAGGATCCAGCAGGAATGTAGGCTGCTACAAGGAGCTTCCAATAGAGACAGAGCGCTCTGTCTCTATGGCAAGTGACGAGTCCTGCACAGCAAGTTTTTTCTTCTTCTTTCTTTTAATTATGTTTATGCTTCGTGAAAGATGTTTTGTGAAGTAATTATGTATTGTAAAAATTTACTAATGGCGATTAGCCAAATATAATCGTAAATATGAACGTTTGTATGTGACAGTACATTGTTAGAACAGTAAGTTAGCTGTTAGTCTAACTTGTAACGGTAGGTATCTGTCATTAAAGGGTAACTAAACCCTAAACCAAATTTTTTTAGTTAATGATCTGTAATACTGGGGCTTTATTAATGCTGTTCATTGATTCGAGTAAATGTTTTGACATTTGAGTATAAAGTGTTTTATTTCTATAAAATATGGTGTAAAACAGCCAAAGTGAATTTTCCTATTGGACGTTGTGGTACATCGTTGACGTAGGATGGTACTTCCAACGGCTCACTATCCGCGCCCCTGGCACGAGCTCACCACGCCCTCAGAAATGTTTCCCCCAATCACATGATGAGAACGGCTTCACTCCAGTATGAACTGTCATGTTACATGAAGTAGAAACATTATGAAGGAAACTCACTTGACACTTGCTTTAACATTGTAATGAAGAAAATACGGTTAAATAATGCAGTTGTTAGTACACGTCAGGCTTTTCTTGCGATATTATTGCCGCCCGTCATGTGTACAGATAATTTTCATATATGAGACGCGCTTTCAAACCCTGACACGCAAGTGGTTGATTATAATACATACATCGTATGTATATCAGATATCTGATCTATTTTTAGTGGCATTCAGTGTAAGGATTTGACTGTTCATAGATTAGGTCAGTTCTCTTGCGCTGCTGTTTCACTAGCATCGTCTGCATCGGGAGTTAACGCAGTTTGAGCCAGCGGCTCGTATTGATAAGGCTCTGGGTCTGTGTCTACATACAATCCACCCTCCTCCACTTCAGGTGAAGGTAGGAGAATGACCGCTCTGTTGCAAAGCTGGCGTCACTCCAGTCATTCTCCATCTTTGCGACTCGCGAGTCAGACAGCTGTCAATCAACCCGTCACTGCGGGTCTCAGGTGCACACCCTCCGCTCAGCTCCGCCCTCGGTTCGTCCCCTCTTTTTCCGCTGGGCTCTGCCCACTTTTCCAGCATTTTTAAAAAAAATTGCCAGTGGGTGGAGTTAAGCTCTGAGCAGGGGTTTAGTTACCCTTTAAAGGGTTAGTTCACCCAAAAATGAAAATTCTGTCATTAATTACTTACCCTCATGTCGTTCGACACCCGTAAGACCTCCGTTCATCTTTGGAACAGAAATGAAGATATATTAGTTGAAATCTGATGGCTCTGAAAGGCCTCCATTGGCACAATGGCACTTTACACTCTCAAGACCCTTAAAAGGTACTAAAGACGTCGTTACAAAGTCCATCTCACTACAGTGGTTCTAAAATAACTTTATGAATCGGTGAGAATATTTTTTGTGCGCAAAAAAACCCTAAATAACGACTTACATAGTGATGACGATTTCAAAACAAGGCATCATGAATAGGGTTGGGCATCGTTTTGATTTGAACAATTCTGATTCCGATTCTTAGTTTCGATTACGGTTCTTTTCGATTCTCGATTCCGATTCTTTGAGGGGTGGAGTCACAACATGTCACAGGCTCATTTCACAGAGGAAAATAGGCTCTATGCACAGCTTCACTACTTCCTGAATTTGAGTCTGCTCCTTGGTTTCCTGTCTGCTATTATTGGACAGACTGATTAATCCAGGTGTGCCTGACCTATGTAGTCACAGAAACACTAATCCGACACACCTGAATTAATCAGTTTGTCCAATAATAGAAGACAGGAAACCAAGGAGCTGACTGAAGTTCAGGAAGTAGTGAAGCGGTGCATAGAGCCTATTGTTTTTTGATTCAATAATGAGTTTTAGTTTTGGGATTTCTCCGCTGGCATTTTCACTTGCTTTGCTGCAAAGGTGAATGGAGTTTCACACCGAGTCCCGGCTTAACAATAGCATTAACAGCAGTCATATTAGGACTGCTACTAGCGTGGGCAATTTGCGTATAGCTACATTTATCTACGAGGGGGGAAAATAATTTCAGTAACGTTGTTGTTCACCACAATTCGCAATTTGGTCAAGGGCTTTGTAATTACAGTACAATCACTTATCTGATTATGACGAGGTGGGATAATGTTAGTTCACCCTGAAATGAAAATAAAGCCATCTTTTACTCACCCAGCTGTTGTTCAAATGCGCGTGTTCCTGTGTGCGCACTCCAAGCCGCAGTAGCCTCGTGCAATATTGTCATTATTACCGGTACACAATATTCACTTAAGGAGGTTATATTATTAGTATTATTTCTTATCATATACGTTATAGAAAAGACGAGAATCGTTTTTTTTTCTATTGAGCTTGATTTCTCAAAATGGTTATGTGTGTGTGTGCTTATCGTGGGTGCAATGACAACAGTGCGAGTTATTATAGTAGGCATGAGCGCCTGCTGACGGAGGACAGACCTGCTCAGCATTTCAAACACGCTACACTCGTTAATTTATACACCACATATTTGTAGTGCATCCTCCCGTGCAAGAAATAAGTTTGTCATATATGTTGCACTGTGCCGATAACAACAACCGATATATATTTTTTTTTTAAGTGAAATAAAGCCACACTTTTGAGCGCCGCTTACCGTGCTCCATGGCTGCAACAGAACAAACGGGCGCAGCAAGCACTTCCGAAGACTTGCGCGTTTGGAACCGATGATCGGAATCAAAAACAAAATTTCTAAACGATTCCAATGGCATCGTTATTTTTTAAACGGTTCCAAGTTGGAACCAGTTCTCGATGCCCAACCCTAATCATGAAGCTTCGAAGCTTTATGAATCAGTGAGCCGAATCATGATTCGGATCGCGTGTTAAACCGCCGAACTGCTGAAATTTGGCGATTCAAACCGCTGATTCGACTCGCTGATTCATAACGCTTCGAGGCTTCATGATGCCTTGTTTTGAAATCGTCATCACTATGTAAGTCGTTATTTAGGGTTTTTTTGCGCACAAAAACTATTCTCGCCGATTCATAAAGTTATTTTAGAACCACTGTAGTGAGATGGACTTTGTAACGACGTCTTTAGTACCTTTTAAGGGTCTTGAGAGTGTAAAGTGCCAATGGAGGCCTTTCAGAGCCATCAGATTTCAACTAAAATATCTTCATTTCTGTTCCGAAGATGAATGGAGGTCTTACGGGTGTCGAACGACATGAGGGTAAGTAATTAATGACAGAATTTTCGTTTTTGGGTGAACTAACCCTTTAACGTAAGTACAAGCACAAGCCTAAGTCACTATGTATCATACAGGTCAACTTGCAGCATGTGTTGTCCACTATATATGCAAAGAACGAATGAGGAATCAATTTTACCGAGGTAACGTTAGGCTACTGTCTCAAATACGTTTTCACATTGCCATAATGGGCGTGCTAATGTTGTTTTCCTCAGCGTCTCAGCATAATGACAGAAACGGGCTCTGATAATGCATTACTAATGTTAGCAATGACGACTCGCCGTTTTTATTTCCCAAACAATTCCTTAACTTTACCTTTTCAATTCAATGACCCAACTCCTCCATATGTGCTAACCTAACGTTACTTTGCACTAGGGCTGCAACTAACGATTATTTTAATAATCGATTCATCTGTTGATTATTTCTTCGATTAATCGATGAATCGGATGAAAAAACTTTAATTTCCAATCCTTTATTCAAAAACAGAACTGACAGTGCAAAAAAATCTTCAGAAAGTGCACAGGTTGCTACAATAAATCTATAAATCTTTTTTTTTTAATATATGTATATATATACTAATCAGACAACTCAACAGGATGTTAGATCTTGTTCTCTACACTACACTTAGACGCACACACTCACAAACAAAATTAATGGGTTTAGTTAAATTGTAATGCATTAAGAAGTTCTCTAAAATGTCCAAACCCATTATATACTCCTGGAGAAAACATCTACTTTATTAACCTATTAATATGAATGATATTAAATCCAGACACATATTTAACTGCTGTGACATATTAAAAAAGATTATGTAACAATTAAATAAAACTACTCCTCCTAAAGAAGAACACGTCTTTTCAATGAATGATATGCATTCTTTATAACAACTTGCATACAACATTACTTATAGATTAAATATGGATTAAATAGTTAATGTATAATAAATATAATGAATCCTTATTAAAAATAAAGAGGCGATTTTCTGTCTTTTGTTGTTTGATTAATATTAAGAGCACAAATGTTAGCAGGTTAATGGACTGCTGTCACTTTAAGACCGAATGCTGACTGAAAATGACAATAGATATTAGTCATAGTTTGTGTCATTCAAAGCTGGTTTTGATTTTTGTCTCTTTTTTGTCTGTGAAAAATGTTGTTGATTTAAAATACTGACAAATTATTTGTCAACGAAATTAACATGGCAACAGATTGAAAAATGAATGGGCCAAAAAAGGCAAGTGAATAAAAACGTGTCTTTAGTCTTACAAACTATACCACCCCTGCTTTACTACTGTTATTAACAAGCTAACGCTAACCTGTCATGCTTGTCAAGCTGGATAACGAGTAAACACCAGAAGAACTACTGGAGCGACGTCACGCTCCTCACTTCCAAACGGAACAAAACTAGGATTTTTTAGTGACTGAACGTTCCCCTGCTGTTGAACTTCCTCCTCATCAAGGACTCAGAGATTGGTTTTAGGTGTTGAATCACCGCCGTGGTGCTCCCGTGCCATGCCGCGTCGCTTTTGCTGCAATTAACACACTTTCTCGATTTATTAATGGCGCTTTTCGACTGGTTCGCTCGCCTCGGTTTGCTTTTCTGCTGCGTGGTACGACGGGTACAGCACGGCTCGCCCGCTTCCACTCTGCTTTGCGCTCAACCATGCTTTCTTTATACTCAAACATCTCCGCGTCTTATTGACGGGCATAATAGTCGCGCGACACAACGAATCGATAATGAAATTCGTTGCCAACGCTTTTAATAATCGATTTTTATCGAGTTTATCGATTCGTTGTTGCAGCCCTACTTTGCATGAACATGCATAACTTTGTTCGATTGTCATGAATATTTGAAATGTCCATTTACATTTAAGTACAAATTAGCCAAACATAGATGAACCTTACCTGTCCAGGAGAAAATTAGCAACGTTGGCGCCTGTCTTCAAATTCTTCTCCGTTTTCAGCCGTCTCCATCTTTCAAAGGTATATCTATACAAATCCTTGTTTTATTTCGGACATTGTCACAACGTTTTTCTGATTCATAACGAGGTCTTTTAGGTTTCGTAAAGTTAGAAATTTTTTATCCAAAAAGTTTGTAGCTGCGGTAAGAGCTGGCAACCCGGATGCCGAAACACTACGGACTTTGTGATTGGTAGACAGGTGGAGGGTGGCGCTTCAGGCCAAAACACATGTCAACATCAACATCAGTTGAGGGCTGCAACTTTACTTTTAAAATGACAATATCCTGGCCGGACAACTGTTGTCAGTGATATAAGTATTTAAAATTAACATGATTTCTTAATGTCTAGTGACATATCAGGGCCATTTTATGATTAATTGAAATACATTTCTTACATACAGTTCCTTTAACATTCAAGAACTCAGGAAGGAAATAGGGCAGCAGAATTTTTTTTTGGTGATGTTCCCCTATATGTGGTCTGCATCTGTATCAAATTTTGTGGTGATATCATAAAGTAATCAAAAGTTACAGCATTTAGAACAAAAGTAGCCTTTTTGTTCAGTCCTTGACATTTACAAAACTGTTGTTTTCTGAGTGACATGCACAAATTTAAAGACTTATAACTCAAACTATAGCAAGGAGAGTCAAAAAGTATGTATAATTTGTTAAAACACTTTTAATATTTTTAGAAAAATTAATTATTACATTTGGACAATCTAATGCTGAGAAACTGCTGATAAAACTTATTACCACAATGTTATATAAAATTATATTATTACAATATTCTATATTATATTCTATATTATATTATATTATATATATTATATAATAACACATAATGGATATCATTTTAAAGCTTAGAATCTCAGATTTCCAATGCATCGATCCTTTTTTATAGGGATGCACCGAAATGAAAATTCTTGGCCGAAACCGAAAACCGAAAAAGAGGAAACCAAGGCCGAAAACCGAAACACCGAAAGAAATTATGCCAATTATTAGTACCATTGCATTTATGGCTATGACTGTGTATTAACTTGACTAAAATCAAGGCATTGCAATTGCATAAATTTATATTAAAGTTTCAAAGAATAAATCAATTACAAATTATGCCAAAAAATTTTAGCACATTGCAACAATGCACAGTATAAAATAAAATTCAAACTAAAATGTTTAACTTGACCCCACTCATTTGTATATTAAATAATAATGCACAGGGCAGGCATACAGAGGTTTTAAAAGGAAATGTTCTCATAAAAACAAAGTGCATTTAGGTCTAGTGCATTTTAATTTTTTCTCTGTAGGACTACTACAAGAAAGTGCATTCAGATCATAACAAGTGCAACTGCTTAAAGATACAACTATTTTCTCTGTAGGCCTTCAACATTATAGTGTATCAAAACAAAGACTGCCATAGCCCATATGTTAACTGTAGAATAAGGGTGTAACGGTACACAAAACTGACGGTTCGGTACGGGTTCGGTACAGCAGTTTTACAAAATGGCTTTTTATTTATTTTTATTGGTTTACTGAAAAAAAAAGTATCTGTCCTTAAAGGGGTGGTAAACCACGATTTCACTGTTCTAACTTTAGCTAGCGTGTAATGTTGCTGCTTGAGCATAAACAACATCTGCAAAGTTACAACATTCAAAGTTTAAAGCAAAGGGAGATATTTGCTTTTAAAGAAATCCATTTCTAAAGACTACAGCAAACGGCCAGTAGGTGACTACAGACATTCCTCCAGGTTTGGTGACATCACCAGCCTCAATATTTACATAAACCCCTCCTCCGTGAATATTAAATAAGGGGGGGTGAGGCCATTTTGTATCGCTGTTGTTGTGGTATAGTGGTATAGGCAGGAGTGGTGTTGCTGCAATGCCAACGAAACGCTGTTATTTTCATCCGGATTGCAGGTCTGGGGATGGGCGTTTAACACACAGCATGTTATATGCATGTGTGTTTGAGACAGAGGGGAACAGGTCTCAGATATATGGTGCCCATCATAAAGCATGAGACAGACAGGGTCGGAGGAGAAGACTGGAAAATGTGAGATATTGGACAATATTCGTCCGTTGCAATTCATGAGCGGTTCAGCAAGACAAACACTGCCAGTGTGAATCATGAACGACTGGCGCGCCTCCCGCTGCACATTTCTCGGAGGAAAACATCCACAATCTTCGAGTTCAATGCCGGATTTGCACAACGTCAGCTGCGAGAGACAAACACTGCCAGTGCGTGGATGCACGACGCGCACGGGGCTCCCGCTGCACATTTCACGGAGGAAAACATACACAATCTGCACGAGTTCAATGCAGGATTTGCACTACGGCTTGTCCTGAAAGATGGTTTCTAATACTGACCAAAGCACAGTCTACCGGTAAGGGGCGTGGCGTTTCCGATAAACGTGCACTGCGGTTAGCGAATCACAACACACTGGGCCAGCTAACCAATCTGAGCCCATCGCGTATTTTTGAGGGACTGGCTTCATAGAACCCGAAATGGAATTTTTTTTTTTATCCAATTCGTTTTATCCAAGATTTTATTAACAGCTTAAGTAGAATATAATGAATATAACGGCTAATATAGGTCATATATTTAGTGAAAGAGTTGATTTACTCTAGTAAATAAAATTATGTGGACACTGAATGACTGCCTAAGGTAAATGTGATGCTAAAGTTACATGACATTGTTTAGTTTACAAGCAGTTATATTGACGTCTTTCCGCCTTTGAAACACTGATTGAGCGATTACACCACACGTGACAGTAAGTTGTAATGTATCCTCAACACACCTTAGATGTTCATTCATGTTTATTCTTAAGGAAGAGATGATCGATCGCGCTCACAGATGATCGCGCTCAAGCGCGCGCCCCGCCGCTTGAACTGTGATGTGATCAGTGATGCCACATTAAAGAGCGTCAAAACGGCATTTATCGTTTGAATTTCGTGATACATGTTGATCGATGTTGGTGTGGGAACTCGGATTGAAGTGTGTTCCGCACTTAAAACATGCCCACTGTTAAAGATTGCATTCGGAAACCGTTCGGTTTCACAGTGAAGTCTGGTCCTCTTCTCAACGAGAACATGAACAGCTCTGAGCTCTCGCTGTCAGTGCGTGTGCATGGAGCAGACGTGGGTGTTTCTCAGATATACTGAAATACGTACACACAGCAGACATGTTGCTTCAGACAAGCACGTGCAGGTTGCAGTTTCTGTTTGCATCATAACATTTCGGCCGTGTTGTTTCGGTGATAAAAGTCTTTCTTCCCGGTGGCCGAATATTCGGTGCATCCCTACTTTTTGATATACTCTTTACGAGCGCTGAGTTATTTATCTAAACTGGAGTGTACCGCCCGCGGGTGCCACCTAGCTGCTATGAACATAAATAGCCATATTCTTCAAAACTGGACTGAACAACACAGCATCTGTGAGCAATATCTCGTGATTGATGCAATGGATTATGTTGATTTTGGACTCATTTCAATCGGGAGCATCAACTGTAAGTACTTATGTGCCATTTTTCATGAAGTTACAAGCGTAAACGTGACTTTAAAGCTACTGTTTATTAGCATATGTGCTCCTGTCAGGCTATAATGTGTAATAATTTCATGAGTAATAACTTCTGATTCGAGTAACGGATTATGGCGATTTTCTACGATCAGAGAACGTTTCACGAAGTTACAATCATAAACGCGACGTTAGTGCAACAATAGCTTATTTAGAGTATGTGCGCCTGTTAGGTTTTAATGTGTAATTATTCCATAAGTAATAACTTCTGATCTGAGTGACGGATTATAGCGACTTTTGTCTCTTTTTAATCTGCTGTAAATAAGGATTTGCAATTTTTAACGATCGGATAATGTTTCATGAAGTTACAAGCATAAACGCGACTTTAGTACAACGATAGCATATTTAGCATATTTCCGCCTGTTAGGTTATAATTCCATGAGTAATATCTTTGGATGTGAATGACGGATTATGGTGTTCTTGGTCTCTCTTTAATCGTGTGAATATGTAAATAAGGGTGTGCCATTTTTAACTATCGGAGCTTGTTTTTTATGAAGTTATCTGCAAAAACGGCAGGTCTAAGCAACTGTTATTTTTGTACTCCGCTCATGTGCGTCTGTGCTGTTTTTTGTCATACTTCAAGAAGGAATATCTATAGACAGATTATGGTGACTTTGGGCTCTTTTTAATCGTGAGAATCTTCTGTAAATAAAGTGCCATTTTCCACTTTTAATGAAGCTACAAGTGAAAAATGCCATGTGAATGCTGCATCAGTATATTATTTACATATGGGTCTTGCAGGACTTAACTTAAAAAAACTCACTGAAAGTTTAGTCAAAGCCCAAAACAATTAGGCTTGTTGTATTCTCTGTGAGACCTTTCAAATGACATATGACACATGACTATCTGAGCTGTATGATGCGATTGACACATTGCAGAACATAATAAGCCCCCCTCCATAAATTATGATTTTTTTTCTCTTCATTTTATCAGCAAATAACTCATCACTACTTTTGAGATACTCATAATGGCTACATTCATTGTAAAGTTTAGACTCTAAGCTTTCAAATGACACCTATTTTGTGTTGATCAATGCAGTAGTTCTGAAAAATATGACAATTACTTTTTTCACAGCTAGGTGGCGCCCGCGGGCGGTACACTGTTTTAGATGAATAACTTAGTGCTCGTTTAGATGTATAAAAAATGGATAGATGCATTGAAAAGTTGAGATTCTAAGCTTTAAAATGATACCTATTTTATGTTATTACATTCAGTGGTTGCTTAGTAACACCCCCGCACAGCACATTTTTTTTGCGGGGTTGTACTGTGGGCGGTACACTTCGGGTTTAAGGGGTTAAACAACTACATTATCGCCTGAAAGTCTTAAAACTACGTTTTGTCACACATTAACAGTAGAATTTTAACAAAAAAGATGTGTAAACACAGTCCATGTCAGCCATTTCTCAACGAGACGAGCTGGCTGGCAGAAGCCCCTCCCATGACGCGAATTCGCGTCTGTTGTGAAGTGAATTTCACGCACGAATGAAGCAAATTTCACGCGCGAATGTTAGTAGGGTGCTAACAGCTTTAGTTGAGGTAAAGGGCTTTAACTCAGGGTTGCCAACTCCCACGCATTTGGCGTGAGACACACGCTTTCAGGCTCAGTCTCACGGTCTCACTCTGCCCAACCTAATCTCACGCCAAATTGGCAAACCTGCTTTTGATATTAAACAAAAGTCTTAGCTTTTACTTTTTAAAAAAAAGTTTTAATACGAAATCCAAACAATAATAAATATCGTTTTGGCGCACTTAATGAGGCAAAATAGTTAAAGCCAGAGCCGTTGAAAAACAGAGTTGCGACATGCTTTCATCTCGTGTCGCATGGTTCATGGAGCGCTCAATACTTCTACCGCTGTGTAAATACATGTTAATGGCTTAAGCGGATAAACAACAGCTTCACTATACAGGTATTTGCAGGTATTTTTGGTAAACAATACAGCATAGTGTGCATTGATTATTACGTCAACCATATTTACAGGATCATTTTATTATGGAGAGTGATGGAGATCCCACATTGTTAACATTAATGTTAATGTTTTTCTTGTATTTAGCCCTCAGGTATTCCTTACTAATTGATCACACTCATACTCATTTGTGGTCAAATGTGACCATACACCTTAACTATTTTTAAATTAAATGTTCTATATTTTGGTTCAATAATATGTATTGAATATTTTGAGGAGATCTTTTGGTACTAAATACTATTTGTGCAATAATTATTGTCAATTAATGACCGCTTAAAATATTTTTCTTCTAATATTTTTACTATTTATATTACAATTAGTGTAGCAATTAAGGTTACAATGGAGAATTCCAATTGAAAGAGGCAAATTAGAGTAATTTTGTGGCTAGAAAAATAATAATTTTATTTGTAATGCCATTACCCACTAGGTGCCTTTATGGCTCTTTAATAAATATACATGTATCTAGTCTAGTTGCTCAAAGATTTGCAGATCATAACTGCTTACTTATTTTTAGGTTTTGCATTTTAATAAATATTTAGATATGATCAAACACTAGATTTCTTTAAATGTGAAATTTTAAAACGTTAATAAATTACACCCTAATCCCCATAACCACCCTGCATTGTTTGGAGTATTGATATTATTTGCATATTTGCAATATCTGTATTACTTGCTGCAGTTGTACATTTGTAATGTTCTGTACCATACATGTAAACTGCCATACTCTATAAGTTCTACTTTTGCTAATTGAATTCAGCTGATTATACCTAATTGGTAATTACAAAGAAAAGGGTAAATATTTGTTGCTGTCACAGTGTGGGGTTTGTGTTTCCCCGGGTGACCACTAGAGGTCCTCCTCCCCCACGGTGCCATTCACTCCTAAACTACATTTCCCATCATCCTGTTCTGTCACTCATTGCTCATCGCACACAGCTGTTTCCCATCACCTTGTTAGTATCTCTGTGTATATATACCCTGTTTGTTTCAGTGTTGTCATGGAGTCAGGAGAGCAGGCGTGCCAGAGATGTGGCAGAGATGCCACCATAAAGAAAATTACATTAATCGAGACATGAGAAAACAAAAATATGAATGATTCTTTCAAAGAAAGTCTACATTAGATAAGAAAGGTTTGGTTTTTATTAGTAGGCACAGATTATAAAAGCAGGCCCGTACCACCGATTTGATTTTCCATTTTTAATTTATTGTCAATTATGAAACCTGAATTTCGTACCGATGTTTTACAGTACGGTGCAAACGGACTCGAACCTTGGCAGGGACATTAGACCGACCGAATACAATGACCTCTGTTTTGTCCTCGTTTAACATTTTAAAAAAAAATTGCTAAAAGAGGGTCCAGAGATTTTGTTGGGTGCCTTAATGGTAAATATAACTGGGTATCATTGGCGAACAGTGGAATGATACTACATGCTTTCTAAAAATGCTGCCCACTGCTGAAAGTGTTAAATTATATTTTTCTAGCATTGCAGTTTATAAAATAAAATCTATTTTTGCTAGACTTTCAGTGAGCAGTTAGCCATTTGTTTTGTTTGCAATTACTTTTTTCTACGCACCTGAAAGAATAAGGATTTTTTTTTATCTATTTGGAGCACAAAAAATCTTCCAGTATATCTGAATGTTACATTTTCTCACCAATACTGATGCAGCTCTCTCTCCTATTGATGTATTTGATCTTGAAATTATCTTATTTTTGGCATTATTTGTTATTATTGTGCAGCCCTTATTTAATTACAGACATTAAATGACATGTGACCTGTGTGGTTCTAAGTTTACAAAACAATGTATAATATACTGTATTTGTGTATTTTGTTGCAAGCAGTTGTGAATTGCAATGTGAGTTTGGGAGAACTTTTGGTACTCAACACCATTAATGTGAAATATAGCTGACTGTAGTTGTGTCTTTTAGGTATCTCCATGAGTCTTGTGGAGTCTAAAGATGGCATTCAGCACTTCACCTTTGAACATAATCGTGAATATCAGCAAGTCCAGTTCAAGTTTTTGGATGCAGTCGAGTCAATGGACCCCAACAACATTGTGGTAATTTTATTCTAATATGTTCTTAGCTACGGACTGATTAGATTTTTTTTTTTTAATGCGCACGAGGGACAGATGTTACATTTATGTATGTGATGCTCAATTTCTCTCTTTTTTTTTTCCTTCAGGTTCTCCTGCAACTGAACCCTTATCATATTGATTCACTCCTTCAGCTGTCAGATGTATGTCGCATGCAGGAAGATCAAGAGACAGCCAGAGATCTCATCGGTGAGGAAATTACTAATGTGCTGAATATGAGACCAGTGACCTGTGAGACAGTGTTTTACAGAGAAGCCCTACACTTAATTAAAAAGTATTTAAATTTTTAATTTAAAATATTTAAGAGCACAGCCAAACATTAAGAAGCTCAGCTGAAGTCAGTACCACAAAAATACATATGCACAGTGCCACAAAATACACATGCACAAGTAGGTTGATAGAACGGAGCTTATCAGATATGACAGAATTCATTATGAAAAAGTTTACCTTATGATAAGTTAATTTAAAAGATTGCAAAACAACAACAAAACAGCCCATGTTAACTTGTTTCACCTTGTAAAAGTAAATGCACAAAAAAAATGTCCAGGGTCACACATGCACATTGCATTTTTTGCACCATTTAGCTTGTCCACAAGGTTACGCAACAAGCAAATAAGAAACAAATGAGATGAAACAACAACAAACTACTGGAGATTAGACGTGCCGATTATACGGTAATACGATATAGCAGGATAACGCACATGCATGGTATTGTTATTGCAGGCACTTCAGAATACTGTGAATAATTCCTTATTACGAATTATTTATCACAGCCATATTGGAATTACCACACATTCTATTGAGTTAAAGGAAATCACCTTATTTTAAGGAGAAAAACATTGCCTAACGAGTCAGTGTTTTTAGCACAAATATCGATTTCGATATATACAAATATCTTTGAAACAATCGGCATTGTAAAAAGCGCTATATAAATAAAGTTGACTTGACTTGACTAGAAAGGTTTCAAATCCACAAATGCGTCACTCACAAATGCACAGGAAATTATTTACAAATGAATGCCAGGTAGAGTTGTGTTTGTGTCATTAAATAAACATGCTATAATATGCTATAATTCATATTGAAATAAATTATTTCTGATATATGCTAGAGATGTATGCTAATGTTTTTATTCTTATTTTAAATGGACAGATATGTACAGCATTTTTTTGTTTTGTTCATCTCTGCAGAAAGGGCTTTATATAGTTTTGAGTGTTCATTCCACCCTGTGTTCAGCCTGACGTCAGGCATGTGTCGACTGGACTATCGCAGACCAGAGAACAGGTGAGACCGAAGGCTGTGTGTGGAAAAATGTCATTGAAGATCTGCTTTATCATCACCATTTATCTTTGTTTTTTGGAATACCATGGTATATTGTCAGGATTTTCTTTAAAGAACCTTAGAGCACCATGATAAACTTCTGACAATCTCTCTCTCTCACTCTTTTCTGTATCTGCAGGGCTTTTTATTTGGTGCTGTTCAAGCATGTAATATTTCTGGAGAAGAGAGGTTGTCCCCGCACAGCCCTGGAGTACTGCAAACTGATTCTGAGGTATCAGACCATGGTGTATGATTAATAATATGATTAACTTATCATTCATAATACAAATCCATAAACCAGAGTTCCTAACACAATACATCTGTTAAATTGTACAGATGTTAAGTTGCCAACTAAAGTATAAATCTGTTTATTTTACAGATGTATTTTTTATCAAGTTCAATGTTTTTACATTTTTTTTCACATTCATTTAAATGAGTTATTTCTGATATAATACATGTTTTGTAAAATAAATATAAATTTAATTTCAGCATTTGTTATGCATGTGTTTTACTATCTTTAAATTGAATTGTGATATATCATCCATTGCTCATAGTCCTTGACATATCATAGTCTTTATTCTTTTAGGCTAGTTCACTAAAATATGGATGTGTATTAAAATGACAGCTGTTTCCCAATATTCAATAATTGGTCCCAATATATCTGAAATGGTGCTGTTTGTGTTTGTTGGGACACTTGAGACTGGTAATACCATCTGACACCATACCTGTACCTGTACCACCACATTCAGCCAGCCAGATGT
Source organism: Gobio gobio (assembly GCF_949357685.1). Classification (NCBI taxonomy): domain Eukaryota; kingdom Metazoa; phylum Chordata; class Actinopteri; order Cypriniformes; family Gobionidae; genus Gobio; species Gobio gobio. The sequence goes on along the minus strand of NC_137115.1, from coordinate 23,344,833 downwards.
TTGTATGTTAAACATGACTGATCATTTTTTTTTAGATTTGTTAATTATGCTTTCAGTCTGGATCCAGATAATGACCCTCTCTGCATGCTGCTGCTCTTTGACTTCCTGTGCCTGCGCTCTCGCGAGTACACCACCCTCATCCGTCTCTATGAGGAATGGGAGGTAAAGAACTTAACTTAATTCAAGTCGATAGGTTTTTCATCATGTCAGGAATGCAAACTTATCACCTTTGTTCTGAATGCAGAATATCTAATTTTGTGTAGATCTGATGAGTTTTTAAAAATTGGTTGAGGGGTGTGCATATTTTCAGAACCAGTAATACCAATTTAATTCTGTACTTGCTCAGACTGCTTTTTTTGCTCATGTGAGTATTTGTGTGCGCTCTGGTGTCTAATTACAAAGGTAAAGGTCAAAACACATAACGAATTTTCGTTTAGCACAAGTTTACTGACTGAGTTCTACACACTCATACACATTCGGGGGTTTTGTCTTTTAAGCACTATTTCTTGGGTTAAATTATATTAGCTTGCATTCATTAATATTAACTTGTGTTTGCTTATATAAGTGTCATTAAAAATATTAGAATGTAAGTTATTAACTTTTATTTAATTAAAAAAAAAAAATAGGTAAGAAGTTATGATCTGCAATACTTTTTTGAGCAACCAGACTAGATACATATATATTTATTCTTAACCAGCCCCATACAAGCACCTAGTATCTTTACAAATGAAAAAAATATATATTATTTTTCCAGCCACAAAATGACTCTAATTTGCCTCTTTGCATTGGAATTCTCTATTTTAACCTTGATTACTACACTAATTGCAATATAAATAATAAAAAAGATTTTAAGTGGTCATTAATGGACCATAATTATTGCACAAATAGTAGGCATATTTAACACCAAAATATATCCTCAAAATATTCAATAAATATTATTAAACTAAAATATAGAACATTTAATTGAAAAATAGTTAAGGTGTATGGTCACATTTGACCACCAATGAGTATGAGTGTGACCAATTAGTAAGCAATGAGGGCTAAATACAAGAAAAACATGAATGTTAACAATGTTGCATCTCCATCACTCTACATAATAAAATGATCCTGTAAATATGGTTGACGTAATAAAAATTGCTGCAAATACCTGTATAGTAAAACTGTTGCGGCTCAACATTCAAATACTGGTAGTCAACATGCCGGTCTTGGCTAGTATCCTAGCAAACATAATAGGCTATTTCTTAAGTGAATGTAAACAGTTGAGAAAGACAACGTATATGTACAGTATCAGTATATTTTATCTGTGCATTGTGACAGCATCCTAATATTCCTGCTGCTGTCTGTTTTTAATGTTATTTAAGGCGAGGCAAGGCAGGTGAAAACTGTTTTTTCATGCAGTGGTCAATTTTGAGATTTTGGGCCAGTTTGCTCCCTTAACATGTAAGCTTTCATGTAAAAAAAAAAAGGTCAACATTACACATTAAGGTGGTTATTTCATTATATTTTGTCAACGTGCGCTTTTAGATTTCTACCCAAAATCATCAAAAGTTATTCTAGCGCGTGCTCTTGTGCCGTCTCCATTCACAGAAACATGTCATGCTTGGTATCATTATAAAGTTCTCAGTCTCTCACACAGCGCTGTCTAATCCAAATATGGGCATTTCCTTTGTAGAACTAACCTACTGCAAAAGTTTGCAGCTGAAAACCACATCTGATTGGTCAATGTGAATTTCTCACTACGTGATACGAGCTGCCGCTTCCTTGTATTCTCCGCCTGAGAGAAAGTGCAGACAATGCCCAAATCAGCTCATTAACATTCACAGAAAAGACCAAGTAGCAAGAGGTAGTAAAAAGAAAGTAAACAACAGATTAGACGATGAAACCCCGTCAGAATTAGATTCAAATAGTTATAGATGGATATATACAACAAACAGGGGACAGTTCTTTTGCAGTTTGTGACTGTTGTTGTGTGTTTAAGGTAGTTCTCTTCAGCTTAAGGCTATTGCTATTAATAATTTATTCATTTATCAATTTCCATTTGTTTTAAATATTATACACTACTGATATTAATGAACTGAATATATATTTTGTATTTTTAAAATATTTAAAATGCAACACCTAAATATAAGTAAGCAGTTATGATCTGCAATACTTTTTTTAGCCATACAGGCACCTGGTGGGTAATAGCCAGGGCTGGACTGGGGCTAAAATTCGGCCCTGGGCAAACCCAACCCATCCGGCCCATGAGTTCCTCCATGAATGTTTTTGCTGGGGTTAGGGCCTTAAATTGGAGTAAATAAATAAAACTAGGACAGGGACAAATAATGATGGATATTATTGAATTTACTGAAAATGCAGATAACAAACTTAATATTGCACTTTTGTCACATAGAAATGCACTTGACAGTAAAGCACTGATTTTGAGCTAAAATGCAGTAAAGTAAATTTACTGCTTTTAAATGCTGTCATCATTTACCCACTCTCATGTCGTTCCAAAACTGTATGACTTTCTCTCTTCCATGAAACACAAAAGATATTTTGAAGAATGTTGGCAACCAAACAAAATTTTGGTTAGACTTTTGAATATTGTATGGACAAAAATCAGACTCAAATTATTTTCTTTTATGTTACACAGAAAGAAATTCATTCAGGTTTGGAATGACATTAGGGTGAGTAAACGATCACATTTTTAGGTTGAACTACCCCTTTAAAAACAATAATATTTTTCAAGAGTTAACACCTAATTTATATAAGACGCTGATATCTGTCTTTCATGAGGTTCTCATTGAAATAACATTTAAACTTCATTAGATCTATTTAAAAGTTCATAAAACATTTAAAAAGAAAAAAGCTTTGTCCTTAATTCATGGGATCCAGGCTTTAAAGCCATTTTGTTGAATGAGCCTTTAATTACCCTAATGACATTTTAACTGAGTTTAACTGTAGGCTAGTTGCATTTAACTGTAAGATCATGGTAGTCACAGGTCAAAAGTATTTTAACTGTTCAAGAGGGAAATGACCTGTGGGAAGAAACTGTTCCTGTGCCTAGATGTTCTAGTGGCCAGTGATCGGAGTCGCCGTTCTGATGGTAACAGTTCAAACAGGAGGTGTCCAGGGTGAGTGGAGTCTGTGATGATTTTCCCTGCTCTCTTCCTCACTCTGGAAGAGTACAGGTCCTGGAGGGTTTGCAGGGAGGCACCAATAATCCTTTCTGCAGTCTGGATTGTGCGTTGTAGTCTTCTGGGCCCGGTTTTTCAAAAGTAATCCACTAGGATTTTGGATAACGAATTGGATCAAATCTTGAAAATGTGTTTTTCAAAAGAAAAAACGGATTACATAATCGGATTAGATCATGTAATTCAATCTTGGTTTTGATCCGGATCAAACCTTTAGTTTGGGTTTTTCAGAACTTTTTTGTAGGATTTGGATCACTTTGATCCAAAAAATCTGGATTAAACTGATCCCATCAGAAGGGTGGATTCAGCGTGGATTTCATGCCCAAAATGTAATGAAAACTTTAAAAATGTATCAAATAATACTATATTTGGATCATGCAGTATCTTACAAGATATCCTATTTATTCATAAGGTTTTAATTTTATTTGTTCATCCGTCAGGCTACAGTGATTAGGTAGGCTTTAACATATTCGGCCTCTCAGTATAGGCCTACAGCAAAGTAGAAAGAGTTTGGCCTCATAAAATAATCCCCCAAACAGCTGTCAAAATTGAGCAAAAACAATACATTTTATTCTGTCACTAATTGATATATATATATTCATTACAATCGAAAATATTTTTGTTTTTAGAATATTTATGAGTGATGCAATGATTACAGAATAACCAAAAAAATGCAAAGAATGGCAATCACTGATTTTTGAAATCCAAAACAACTAACTATTGTGTCCCTTGTTGCACGTCCTGTTTGCTCGTTCTGGCAGAATGCAGGAGGTTGGTTAGGGTCTCCAAGGGCTCAGGTGCATCATTGTCAGCACAGAGAGGGACATTGCGCTTAGAAGCGATGTTGTGCAGGACAATACAGGCAAGGGTTTTTCTTGTTTTTAGTTTTTTTTAAATGTGTGTGTTTTCATTTCAAATAAAAATAAACTTATATTGACCCCACACTGGCTATGCTACTTGTTGCTCTTTACATATCTATAGTTCTACATTGTGATTTCCTATCCTGTTTGAGCACTGGTTATCCAGCACTGGTTATCCAGATTTGGTGATCCTAAAAAGTTCCTATCCGGATCAGATTGATCCAATCCGATGTTGCTTTAAAAAACTGTCTCCAAAAGTAAGATGGATTACGTGATCACAGATCGCAAAAAAAGGATTACTAAATCCGGATCAATTTTATCCAGATTAAACCTTTTGAAAAACCGGGCCCTGATGTCAGATTTGGTAGCTGAACCAAACCAGACAGTGATGGAAGTGCATAAAACAGACTCAATGACAGCCGAGTAGAACTGAATCAGCAGGTCCTGTGGGAGTTTGAACTTCCTCAGCTGACGAAGGAAGTACAGTCTCTGCTGGGCCTTTTTCACAATGGAGTCAATGTGATTGTCCCACTTCAGGTCCTGAGAGATGGTAGTGCCCAGGAACCTGAATGACTCCACTGCTTCCACAGTGCTGTTCATGATGAGTGAGTGGGGGGAGAGCTGGGCTGTTCCTCTTGAAGTCCACTATCATCTCCACCGTTTTGATCGTGTTGAGCTCAAGGTTGTTATAACTGCACCAGACAGCCAGCTGTTCAACCTCCAGTCTGTAAGCAGACTCATCACCGTTTTGGATGAGGCCGATGACAGTGGTGTCGTCTACAAATTTCAGGAGCTTCACAGAGGGGTCTTTTAGAAGTATATAGTTTAGTAATAAAAGCAACATTTTTAATAAATAGATTGCTGCCAAAACACCATTTCGTCACTGTTAGTATCTGCACTAACAAGTAGTTGTGTGTGACAAGTAGTTGTGTGTATTGCCGTTTTCCAGTCTACCTCTTCATGTATTTACATGCGGCTGTTTTCAGCTAAATTCACCACAGCGCCTATTATGGACACAGTCTATGAACATGGAGGAGGGGAGGTCTCTCTCGCTTTGGCCTGTCAATTCAGAAGACAAACCAATGGGCAAAAGAAAAATATTTAAAGTGGTCATTAATGGACCATAATTATTGCACAAATAGTATTTAGTACCAAAAGATCTCCTCAAAATATTCAATAAATATTATTAAACTAAAATATAGAGCATTTATTTAATTGAAAAATAGTTAAGGTGTATGGTCACATTTGACCACCTATGAGTATGTATGAGTTTGGCCAATTAGTAAGGAATACCTGAGGGCTTGAGTGGGCTGCCATCCTCTGGAAATGAGGACAGCAGAACATCTAGCTCATCAACACAGGTGGTCAATGGACCAGGGGGGGCTGTAAATGACTACAATATGGATTTTAAAGGGAGTTGTAAGCGTCTCCCAGTCTGGCGAGGGGTGTGGGAGAAAGAGAAGTTTTTAGAAAGAGCAGCAGGTGTTACAAGAAAAACATTAACATTAATGTTAACAATGTTGCATCTCCATCACTCTCAATAATAAAATGATACTGTAAATATGATATCAAATATATATCAAATCATCACATTATAATGATTTCTGAAGGATCATGGGACACTGGAGTAGTGATGCTGAAAATTCAACTTTGACATCACAGGAATAAATTACACTTTACCATGTATTCACATAGAAAACATGTATTGTAAATTGTAAAAATATTTCACAATTACTGTTTTTACCAAATAAATCCAGCCTTGGTGAGCAGAAGAGACTTATTTAAAAAAATATATTCGATCTAAAACTTTTGAACGGTACTGTAGGTCTAAAGTCTTTATGTAAAGTCAGATTTCTTCTTTTAAATTTAAATGTGATTTTGTGAATAAGCAAAAACAATACATTCAATCATTTAAGTCCCCTCACATTCATTCTCTATAGTTCCCTCTGTCACATTCCTCATTGATATTCCCAGGTATAATAATGAATAATGCTGTGATTCACCCAGGTGTGAATCACAGCATTATTCATGATGATCCACACCCTCCCCGCATACAGCCATTCTGACAATAAGTGTCTTACAAAAGTTAAATGACTGTTGTTTTGTATGAATGAGTGATCAAAATGGTTTTCACATTGTTTTGAAGAAAAAACTCTCGGCAACATCCAGTTCTGAAAAAGCTTTGTGAGCAAATGTTTGCTGTGTGTTATATGGCCTGATTTCATTATCTTAACATTTTAGTTTTTTCAAAAACTATGCATAAACATTATTTTCTCAAAACTACAAACTTTTATGTACATGTTGCTCACATATTACTGTAGGCCTGTTTGTTTCGAATACAGTGTAATCAGACTTTAGCCATTAATATGCTTTAAAGCAACTGAAAAAAACATATGTCAGAGCATGTCAAACTTCTTCAGGGCCACAAAATACCCTTAGGGTCCAGAGGGTTAAACATCTCATTAGCCTGCCTTCGGTTCGGTTCACCCTCCGCCTATGCTGCTGGATCAGCCTTTCGATTCTAATTCGGTATTTATGAGTAGGTAATCTGTGTTTAAAATGGTGGTGCAACACAACTGGATTTAAAATAAAACTCTGATCAACAAATCCTTTATTAGCAGTAAACTTTGCCTAATTTACTCCTTATTGCAACTGTCACAACTGTCACATTCAGTTGCAATAAAACACTCCACCCTAAGTGTTTTTCATGTTAATTGTTTTAGAACCTCCCACTGTTTTTAGTGATAAAAACAAAAATGAGAGTTTTGATATTTCAAAGATAACAGGCTTGTGCTGCAGTTCGTTGGCTCTTTTGCCCTCCAGGGCTCTGCGACAGTCACATGACTGAAAACTATGAATACTTGTGAGGAAAAAGTGCTACTCAGTGTGGGAGATATAAATGCAGGGGGTCCATCAGAGATTGTTTTTAGGTGAGACGAGCAAGATACCTTTACAATATTCCATATATTAATACGCAATAATAATATAATACAATATTAGGTCATAATGTTATGCCTGATCAGTGTATATACTCTATAAGAACTTAACAAATTTCACAAATGGGGTGAAATGTAATTTTGGCACAAAACATTTTAGTTCAAATATCTGTCAGTATAATAATCTTAAACCACTGATCTGTATAATGACTGGATTCCTAATTGCATTCTAAACTGGCAGCATGTGTAAATATTAAACAAACATATATGTGTTTAGTTGTAGAAATTGATTCAGATAACCTATACAATAAATATTAGGCCTAATACAAGCCTCTGTTACTATATTGTATTAAAATTCAAAGTTTACTATGCATCATCTTGGAAATAAAGCAATATATATTTCAGACTCTTAAAGATCGCAAATTCTATGGCGTTTTACTAGAATTACAGTTTCCATAGGAGTAAAGTGTTATGTAGGCTATGTTGTTGAATTAACTTAATTTAATCATCGTTTAAATCATTAACTGCTTCAAAATACATGATGTTAACAAAATCATTGTTGAAACGTTTGCAGCCTACTGTATGAATAAAAACAATACTACAACACAACATAAATACATAAACACAACAATACAAGGTGATTTCAGGTTACAAGGCATAAAACTTTATTCTGATTTCAGAATGCACCTTTGATATTTGTAATATATTCTGAGGTGTCTCGTCTGCCAGCCGAGCTGATGTTCACTACTGTAATGAATATGAACGTACATTTTGAATAAGTATGGGGAAATTCGCGACTTACATAACAATTTACACTGCATGAAAAAAGGTGTATCCGGACCAGTATACTCCTGTATACACTGCTGAAATTCAGAAGAATCCAGGAGTATACTGGCCGGATAGGTAAAATTCCATGGATCCGTATACATCCGAAATGATACCAAATCGGATGTATGTTGTGGCCGTATACTTCCATGCTACAGCCATTTGTTGCCATGGCAAGTAATCCCATCAAAGATTTTTCCCAGGAGACATTCAAAGTTTCAAAGAATAGCACAACGGCGAGCGCGTCAAGTATAAACGCCTCGTCCGTTTGGGGAGGCTCGCGCTGCGGAGCCAGGCGAAAGTATAAACGAGGCTTAAGGGTGGGCTAGATTTTTTAGCATAGGGACTTACATTTACATTTATGCATTTAGCAGACGCTTTTATCCAAAGCGACTTACAACATGGGGGTACATGAAGCGATTGGTCATGAGTCGAGTAAGCGCAACAAGTGCCTGAAATACTGAGACCGTGTACATTGCTCAGTGTAGCGCAGGCTAGAGTAGGGAGGGAAAAAAGGGGGAGAAAGAGGAAAGGAATTTTTTTTTTTTTTTAAGGTTAAGTGGTCATGGAAGAGGTGAGTTTTTAGTTGACTTTTGAATGTTGTCAATGATTCTGCGTTTCGGATGGTGTTGGGGTGATTGTAAATTTCCATCCATTTAGCCCAAAAACCGGATACTAATGGCTTGGTCAAAAGGAATTCTGCGTGTAAGCCTTTTCAGCCTTTCGGTGAAGTTCTCTTAATTTATTGATATCTCATTTTAAATCTGACTCCATAAATAATTTTATCTGACTCCAATTCTAAGTGACTCCATAAAGTGTGCTATCTTTAGAGTTTATCAGCTGATTTTACGATTAGTTGCGATTTAATTTAGATCGTTGATTTTCTTTGTATCTTCCTAGTTTTCATATTCGTTCATCGAGAGACCCAATATCGCAGAGAGACAGACGTGTCCGGTTCGCGCGCTCAAGGGCAACAAAATGGTTACTTCTGTAATTAGTCAGAGGATGCAGAGTGAATATTTTACCTTTAAGTGGTTGCACATGCTCACTCAACAAAAAGTGTAATTTTAATAAAATTTACGAACTGCAACTTGCCAATCCAGCGATAGTCAGGAATCGGAATATAGCGCACGCTGCGCCCCATGCTTCAGTCGTGGCGTCATCGGTGTGATCTATCATAACCCTAGATTTTGCGGTAATAAAGGAGTATACATCGATCCATACTAGAATAATGATTTCAGAATCATACAAGATAAATTAGGATTAACATTTATTTTGGCCAGACAGGAAAAGTAAATAAGTAAACAAGAATCCATGGTACACAACTGATCAGCGTAAAAACATAAAACACAATTGCAAAGCAATATGAAAATTAATTTAAAAGAGTCATCATGTCTGGCACAATACATGCAGTTTAGGTCAGTGTCTCAAATACACTGATCCAGCACTACATGGGGGTTCTGACTATAGAATATTCCCACCTCAGTTTGGTTACCCTCGCTTAAATACTCCAACTAGAATAAAAGGGTTGTAAATATTTGCAACACACCCACCTGGTTTTGGGGGAGTGGATCAGATATCTTTGAAGAAATTCCTCAAAAGGAAGACTGAATTCTCATTAGTTTTCAATCTTTCTAATACTACTAGTGACTGCAGTGAAACTGAGACCATTTTACCATTCGCACCGAGACCTTTAAAAAGACATAAAACATGAAAGGGATAAAACAATAGATTTACAAGATACATCATCACTGGTATATCTGGATTTGGTGACTTGAAAACAGGGCAAGGAGAGGGCAAAATGGGGAGGGGGGAGAAATGTTTGTCAGGGTGTTGTCACACAGTTTCTGTGAGATCTTCTCTCAAGATTAGTGACTTTTATTGTTCAATTGCTGGGGTGTGTATCTCAGCTTTTGTCTTAGCACCAAAACCGATCCTTACAAGATCGTTCCACCAGCTGGGAACGTTAAATGAAACTGTTCTGGAAAGGGATTTTTTGCCTCTCTTTGATGGTACCACAAGCCGTCGCTCCTTAGCTGAGCGAAGGCTTCTGGTGGGTGTGTGGATTTGTAGAATCGAGTCAAAGTATGCAGGAGCTGAGCGCGTGGTGGCTCTGTAGGCAAGCGTCAGCGCCTTAAACTTGATGCGAGCAGCGAGTGGTAGCCAGTGCAGAGAGATGAAGAGAAGTGTGACGTGGGTCCTTTTGGGCTCGTTGAAGACAAGACGTGCTGCTGCATTCTGGATCATTCGAAGTGTTTGGATCGCACGAGGGGAATCCAGCCAAAAGCGCATTGCAGTAGTCAAGTCTAGAAATAACCAGGGCCTGTACAAGAAGCTGTGTTGCGTGCTCTGTTAGGAACAGTCTAATCTTCCTGATGTTGTGGAGTGCAAACCTGCATGTGCGAGCTGTCTTAGAAATGTGTTCTCTGAAGAACAACTGGTCATCAAATGTTACTCCAAGATTTCTGACTGACTTTGATGGGGAAATCAAGGATGTACCTAACTGGATGGTGAAGTTGTGTTGTATAGCGGGACTGGCGGGGAAGATGAGAAACTCCGTCTTTGCCAGGTTGAGCTGCAGGTGATGTTTTCTCATCCATGCAGAGATGTCAGCCAGACAGCTGGAGATTCTTGCAGCTACTGTGGGGTCGTCTGGTTGAAATGAAAGGTAGAGCTGAGTGTCATCAGCATAGCAGTGGTATGAGAAGCCATGTGCCTGAATGATGGGTCGCAATGAAGTAGTGTAGATGGAGAAGAGGAGAGGACCAAGCACTGAGCCCTGAGGAACCCCCATGGTCAGTTGATGTGCTTCGGATTCCTCTCCTCTCCAGGCAACCTTGAAAAACCTACCTGTGAGATAAGACTCAAACCAAAGGAGTGGAGTCCCTGTGATGCCCAGTGATGAGAGGGTGGACAGAAGAATCTGATGATTGACCGTGTCAAAGGCCGCAGATAGATCGAGCAGGACGAGGACTGATGATTTGGAATCAGCTTTAGCTATCCGCAGGGCTTCAGTGGCCGACAGTAGTGCAGTCTCTGTGGAGTGGCCCCTTTTGAAACCTGATTGGTTGACGTCCAGCTGATTATTCTGTGAGAGGAAGGAGGAAACCTGGTTGAAAACAACTCGTTCAAGAGTTTTCGCTATGAATGGTAGGAGAGAAACAGGTCTGTAGTTATCTATGAGTGATGAGTTTAATGTGGGTTTCTTAAGCAGTGGAGTTACCCGAGCCTGCTTGAATGTGGTAGGGAAAATGCTGGTGCAGAGAGATGTGTTAATGATGTGTGTGAGTGCTGGTAGAAGTGTAGGAGAGATGGCTTGAAGGAGGTGTGAGGGAATGGGATCGAGAGGACAGGTGGTAGGATGGCTGGAGAGGAGAAGTTTAGATACTTCTGTCTCAGTGATTGTAGAAAATGAAGAGAGAGGATGTTTGGTTGTGGATGTGGCTAATCTAAAATCCAGGGTGAGAACTGATTGCTGATAGTTGTGGTTTTGTTTGTGAAGAATTGGGCAAAATCGTCTGGAGGTGGTGGGGGAGGACAGAGGAGAGAGTTAAATGTTCTGAAAAGTGTGCGTGAGTTTGAGGTGCTGTTGATCTTGTTTTGGAAATAAGAAGATTTAGCTGCATGTACTTCATCCGAGAAGGATGAGAGCAGGGACTGATACTTACCTAGATCAGATGGGTGGTTAGATTTACGCCATTTTCTTACGTCTGGTGTTCACGAATAACATCAGATAACCAAGGGTTAGAGGGAGTAGCTCGTGCTGGTCTAAAAGAAAGAGGTCTAGACAAGAAGTTAAAGTGGAGCATAAAGTGTCAGTTGCAGTGTTAACATCCATAGAGGAGAATTGTGTGGATGAGGGAAGGGAGGATGACTGGTGGAGGAACTGGTGGTGCATGAGTAGTGAGTTGAAGATTTGAATGTGATGAAGAAATGATCTGAGATGTGTAGAGGTTTGACCAAAATGTTGTCTGTAAAGCAGTTGCGTGTGTAAATGAGGTCCAGATGTTTACCAGATTTGTGGGTATGTGAAGTGATGAGGCGTTTGAGATCGAATGATGCTAGGAGGGAGTGGAAATCTGAAGCATAAGATTTGTCCAGGTGAATATTGAAGTCGCCAAGGACTATGAGTGGGCTGCCATCCTCTGGAAATGAGGACAGCAGAACATCTAGCTCATCAACACAGGTGGTCAATGGACCGGGGGGGGCTGTAAATGACTACAATATGGATTTTAAAGGGAGTTGTAAGCGTCTCCAAGTCTGGCGAGGGGTGTGGGAGAAAGAAGTTTTTAGAAAGAGCAGCAGGTGTTGCTGAGTCTTCTGGGCAGACCCAAGTCTCAGTCAAGGCCAAGATTTTGAGAGCGGATTGAGTGGCAAAGGCTGGAATGAAGTCAGCTTTATTGACAGCTGACTGACAATTCCATAGCCCCACAGAAAAAGAGGGAGGGGCATTAGAGGAGGAGGGAACAGGACGTAGATTAGCAGTGTTACGGTGCCGTGAAGGCCTATGTGTAATAGTGGAGCGTGGTTGAGAGATAACGGGAATGGACTGGACACACATGGTTAGAGAGAGGAAAGGAAGGTGAAAGAGGACAAGAAACGGAGATAACTCTGTGCCTTACCGGAGTCCTTGCATCGGAGGAGTCGCGCAGAGGAAGAGTCGAATACAGATGTCTTTACCCGCGTAGGTCTTCAGCCCAGGTATCGGAATCGGTATCAGGAAGGGAAAAAGGGTATCGGAACATCTCTAACACACACAAATGAATATTAATTTGTTTGATAAAACATTAATATTAATTATCAACTTGCAAAACGTACTCACCAGGTCCATACAAAAACTTCACAGTAGAGCCAAAATCCTGGTTTGCCTATAATTCTTAATGACAGTGTTCTCAGATTACTAATTCCAAAGCTCCTTTACTTTTTATGACAAGCTTGATCTTAAAACTAGCTGACAGTAGGGATGGGCATTATGACCATATTATTCTACATACATGATCAATTTTATTTCACAATAACAATATCACAATATATTTTTTATTTTGATAGATATTTTATTAAAATACTACAGAATAATACTGCTTTAAAAGTCTTCACTGTATGATATTGTAGCAACAATCACTGCATGAAAAAAGGTGTATCCGGACCAGTATACTCCTGTATACACTGCTGAAATTCGGAAGAATCCAGGAGTATACTGGCCGGATAGGTCAAATTCCATGGATCCGTATATGTCCGTATTCATCCGAAATGGTACCAAATCGGATGTATGTTGTGGCCGTATACTCCCATGCTACAGCCATTTGTTGCCATGGCAAATAATCCCATCAAGTTTTTCCCAGAAGACATTTTCACACCTCTAAACAACTTTGCCTTCCACCCCCTATTGGTCCTTTATCTCAAACTGGATTGGTTGTTTTTTTAAAACCACTCCCAAAACCCAGACTGCTATTGGAGGACAGGACGCATTGAAAACCCAGTCAAGTGACTTTATTGGTTACTTCTAAGGCTAAGGGTGGGCTAAGTTTTGTAGCATAGTGACTTGATTGGTTATAGGCCAGCTATGCAGATTTTGCTCATAAATATATATATATATATATATATATAAATAATTAATCCCCTCTCCCTCCCAAAAGAAAAACACACAAAACAATTTGAGAAAATCTGAAATATTTATTAAAAAGGTATTAAATTTTTTTTTTTAAACAGCATTATAAACGAACATTAAAACAATGGTGAAACAAAAAACAAGTGAACTAAATGTATTTAAAAGGGATGAAAATGTAAAGGAACAAACGTAAAAATATAAACAGTCCTAAGAACATAAACATACGTTAAAATGAATTGGTAAAGAAACAAAAAGGAAAAAAAGTTAACAAAATGCATTTAAAGGAAAGATGTAAAGGAATAAAATACACAGTGTACATAAAAAGGAAAATAATAAATATACAAATTAAACAATATAAAATGAGAACAATACATTTATAAGACAAAAAAAAGTGTGTATAAAATACACAAATATTCCAAGTAAACAATATAACCAAGTAAAAAGAACAAAGAGCATTATAAACATGCATTAAAGTAAATGGTGAAAAAGATAAGTGAACAAAATGTATCTAAAGGAAGGCGACGTAAGAGGAACAACAATACAAAACGTGGAGATCAAAAGCAACATGGACATCTAAAAAGGAACAAACATACAAAGTATACAATATAAAACGAGACAAAGAAATCTATAAATTAAAAAGTGTATATAAAATATATGTAAATACTCTATATATGGGAACCAATAAAAGTATAAGTATATAAACATAGGAATAAAGAAAATATAAAATGGAACAATTGAATATTAAAATTATAAAAGAATTGTGACCAACTCTAACACAATGTTGTTTGAGTTTTGAAAATTTTTTCAAACTGGCATGATGGGCTGGTGATGTGATGCGTAGCGTGGGTCAGCCTAGTCTGGTTTGTAGTAGCTAGCCAAACCATCCACACTGGCCTTCCATCAACAACAGCATCATCTTCATCAGACATCAGGTCTATAGTTGCGGTCTTCCACAGGTTCTGTGTTGGTTTGTGCAACCCTGGGCCTGGTCTCCAGCAACTGCAAAACATGACAGTAAATGAACCACTAAAACTCAGAGAGGAGTATAGTAACATTCTGGGGGGAAAACTGCTTAACCGGTTTCTTAACTTACCCGTCTCTTTCTCTGACGGTTCTGTGTGATGTTCTTCATAGTGTTCCTTTTCTGGGCCTTTTCAGACTGAGCCAAAGAATACTTCCTCAGCAAAGTCTCACAAAATAAAATACATCTTGCAACCTGCCAAATAAATCATGAATAATATATGTAATGCCAATAAAAGTAAGTAAAACAATTCAATTCAATTCAAATTTATTTGTATAGCGCTTTTCACAATACATATCGTTTCAAAGCAACTTCACAGAAAATGCATGCGTCTACATTACAGAAAAAAACAGAGAACATTAAAATAATTACAACATTTTTAAGATTACCTTTTACACTTTCAGGGTCAACATCTGTAAAAGTTCTTCACGATCATGGATCCCAAAACTTCTGGATCATGAGGGGGCAAGAAACATGCACACACAAATGAATATTAATTTGTTTGATAAAACATTAAAGGGGGGGGGAAACACTCAGTTTCAGTCAGTCTCATGTCAA